>NW_008353126.1:1358099-1382641 GCF_000622305.1 Nannospalax galili
AGGAGAAGAATCAAAAATAATATTCCTTCTGTCTTATTAACTGAAACTGGTTATGTTCTGGTCCTCTGAGGCTCACTACCTCAGAACTCTCTTAATTGTATTTTTCCAATTGAAAATAAGTAAATGTATACTTTATATATATATGTGTATTATTGTGTTTTCTGAAACAGAGCAAAATATTTAATGCTTCATAGTAAATATCACCAATGCAACTTTGAGACTTATGCATGAGGAAAAAGATTCTAATCATTAATTTTTATGACAGATTACACACCTATATCAAAAGCAGTGTTTCTCAAACTTTTGTTTATGTGCATGGTGCTGGGTCTCAAAACCAGGGCCTCCCATATGCTAGGCAAGCATCTATCAAATTTTAATGTATATATGAATTACCTGCAGATCTCCATCCCATTCAACAGGCCTGAGATGAGGCTCTACAATTCTACATTTCTAACTCACTTCCAAATGATACTAATGCTATTGGGATAGGACCACACTTTTGGTAGCAGAGATTCTAGAATATAAGAAATATACATATTGTACTAAGCCAAAATTACACTGAAATTTTGTTTTATGTTTCCAAACGATTCTTAAAAGGTTGATTGTGTGCATTTTTGAGTATGTATAGCCTTTGTCTCTGGAGTAGTGGATCTCAACCCTGGGGGCACAGTAGAATCACCTGGGTACTTATAACAAAGGAAAAACAACTCCAGGCTTTGAAGAGTCCCATCCTACCTAGGTCAATTCAAATGAATCTGAGGAAGAATCTTAGCTATCAGAATTAAAATTCCTAAAGTTCCTTGGGGAATTCTAATGTACAGCTAGGGTTGCAAAGCTGGATGTGATGGTTTATCCCAGCACTTGGGAGGTGGAGGCAGGAAGAAAGAGGTTCAAGGTCATCCTTGGCTACACTGGGAGTTCTAGGCCAACATGGGTTACTGTCTCAAAGCAAACATACGTTAAACTATATAAGATACTTATCTTGGGAGCCAAGTAAAACTACTGACAAAATTTCTACAAGCTAAAACGTAAATCAAGTATATGGGATAGCGTTTTTTTGGTTGTTGTTTTGAGTATGCTTCCAAATGTGTAATCAAAATATATATAGCACCTCAAGTGTTAATTTGGCATATAATAGTTTTATTGTGGGCATAGGTGCACTAGCTTATGCTCATTCATAAAATGAAGTCCATTTCCTAGGTAAAAAGGAAATCCACTGGCTACCTGTGAAAAATCATATAACAAATTTACACAACTTATACAATTAATAATTTTGTACACACGTATATCTGGTTTACACAGAGGACAGTAGTTTCACAGAAAGACCCTCTAAATTTTAGTATGAAATTTTGGGTTGAAATCACTAGAAAAACTGTGAGTTATGAAATACAGAAAGCATAGTCAATGTGTTATATCAGAAACTATGTACAGTGGTAATAATTATTGTGACAATTTGCTGAAACAAAGACTAAGCAGCATATGATGTATATACTAGAAGGAAGACTGCTTTGAAAGCTCAAGATGGTCAACAACTATAAGAACTAAAAAGAAATAAAACCTGTATGATTATAAAGGACACTGAAGGAAAGCTCAACAGTAGAGCACATACCTAAGCACACCAGCCTTGCTGGAATCTCCTAGCACCACAAAACAAAATTTAAAAAGACACTAAACAGGACCAGTGAGGTGGCTCAGTGGGTAAAGATGCTTGTTATGCAACCCTGGTGACCTGAGTTTGATCCTAGGAACCCACATAAAAGGGAGAATCAACTCTCACCTCTAAATATGTATACACGTACACACACACACACACACACACACACCATACACAATTTTTTCAACTAAACAAAATCCAAAAAGAATGTATTCAAAATCTTTATAGGGAATCCGAAATATTAATATTTTTCCTCTTCAAACCTGAAGTAAATATATATTATTTTTCTAAGATAAGTAGTCAAATTCTTATTTTTTAGAGGGGAAGGGTTGTTCCTACAGACTGAATTCAGGCCTCCTGAAAGCTAAACACACAATATCCTAGCCCTCTGCTTAAAACCTCCAATCACATTTCATGTTTAGAGTAAAATTCGAAACCTTTGTCTGAGACAAGGCTTAACTTAACAATTTACCATCTTCTTCCATCAGAATATAAACTCTCATGAAGAGAAACCACTTTTTTTCCACCAATATGTTCCTAAGATCTAGAATACCTATATATTAAAATTACCAAAATAATTGAAGACTTATTAGCTACATTTAGCAAATATAATGAAGTACAGATCATTCAAAACAAGAATTCTTTCAGTCATTTACAGGTCAAGCTATAAATGTACATGGGCGCAACTTTCCCTAAACTGGTTGATTATCTCTGATATGAGTTACTTATGACCCTAAGTTCTCAGATTTCAGGGGTCTGATTTTTGGGAGTGGGGAGCAGGAGTGGAATATCTGCACACTTTACAGGTAGAAATCCCAATGTGAAAATCAGAAATGCTCCAAAATCTGAAATTTGCTGATCATACTGATACTCAAAAAATGTTTCAATTTCAAGAGATTTCACACCCTGTAATTTGTTCTAGTTTATTAGTAACCAAGTTAGAAAATAGACGATTCAGATGATGGCCCATTAATGTAAACAATTTTCACATGTACATACACTTCACTCCAGAAACGATTCAAGACAGACCACATCACATTATTTTTAGGTTAATATCCAAAAATTCAAGGATACCTCAGTAAGTTCCTGGTTATGTATGAGTCAGTCAAAACAAATGCTTTAGCATTTTGTGTGGGGTGTGTATGAGTGTATGGTGTGTGTGTGGGTGGGGGGGTGTATGTGTGGTACTGAGGAATCAAAACCAGGACCTTCTGTATGCTAGGCAAGTGCTCGGCCTCTGTGCTATATCCCCAACCCTTTCCATTAGTGTTTCATAAACTAAACAGTGGCCCTTTGCTGAGGAGGCAAAATTAAATACCAAGCAACACTGAGTGCCTTGAAGTAATCATGATTATAAAACTGTAACTTAAACAACCAATCTTTTTTGCTGTTTTCCTTTACTGAGACAGGGTGTTGCTATGTAATATCCAAGGCTGGCCTTGAACTCACTGTTCTGCCTCCCAGGTGCTGAGATTATAGGCACGTGCCATGGCACCCAGCACTTAAGCAGGAATTTTAAGTGAAGGCATTTCAAGTTTTGTTCTGTCTACTACAGTTGAGTATATCTTCTGGAAGCTGCTTTTCTCAGCTCAGAAACAGAACATTATTCTTGATCACATTTCTTTCCTTATTCCTCAAACATGGTACGACCCCTGGTTTACACTCTCTACACGACAGTGTTATTCAATAGGTGGTCCACCAAACACACAACATAAAAGAATTACTTGAGGAGCCTGTAAAGGAAGACTCCTGGGCCTAACAAAGCTCAAAGTGACCAGAGCAGGTCAAACACAAAGCCCCTTTCCCAGATACTGCTAATGTTAATACCATAAAGTTTGAAATTAACTGTCAACACATTTTCTGAAGTTTACAGCTTTAATCCTATCCCTGGCATCCAGAAAAAAATAGTGAGGCAAAATAAACATTAAGAATCTAGCCAGGAGAAAGGCCTGGGTCCATCATTTAGTTATTGGATTCGTTTGTGAAGACTTAAATGAGGCAATGAGTGTAGAGCACTTTGCAGAATGCTTGGTCTGAAGTAGTTATTCAGTGATTGCTGTCAATTCGCTGTGACTGAAGACCAGTCTCCACTCCCACCCTCTTCAAATCTGCTTGACCTTTGGAATTTCCCATTTTTGTTGAGACAACCACCTTACTACGTTTCCATCCAACTACAAGTTGCTATATTTTTATTCATGTTTGACTTCCTGACCTGATATCCTGAACATCTACCATTCCATAGCCTCTTTTAACTAACACTTTGGCTAAGCCTCCTCAACCATCTCAACTTGAGCAACCTATTTATATAGTCACATATCCATTATCACCTTCAAAAAATATCATTAACAATCGATCTGTTGTATGTTCCCTATTATCCTGAACTTCCTCGTGGTGGTGAACTATTTACCTCTTTATATTTAGTTTCCTTAAGTAGTGTATAAACTGCTACTGGGTAGCACTACCTGATGCTTTCTTCCATTTCCTATTCTCAGCACCTAGGTTCCTAATAAACAGTCAGCATTCAACTAGAAGATGAATAGCATGTTAAATAATTTTATATCAAGTTCAAAACTTCTTAGCTGCCAACACCAAGCTTGTCTAAGGTCTGAAGGTATTTTGCTATTCAATAAAATCTGCTAAGATTAAGAAATTAAACTCAGTCAGGTGTGGTGGCACATGCCTTTAATCTCAGCACTCCAGAGGCACAAAGAGAGGCAGAGAGAGGCAGAAGGAGAGAGGCAGAGAGAAGTGGATCCTCTGTAAGTTCAAGGCCAGGCCAGTTAAGAGTTAAATGATGAACCTGTCTGGTGGGGGGGGGGAATGATATTTAAAACTAGATTCAAATTACTGACTAATGCTGTATATCAGCCATGGTGTCACATTTCTGTAATCTCTTGAGAAGTGGAGGCAGAAAGATCCTGAGCTGGAGGCCAGCCTGGGCTTCGTAAGTGAGACCCTATCCCACAAAAGCCTAAACAGTTTGTAAATAACTGACTTGAGCTATGGAAATAGCAATTTACAAAATCTGGCTTGTTTTACTTAAGGAAATCCTTATTTTCTATTTTAACAATTATCACTAAACTTAAAACAATTCAGGTGTTCCTAGAACTTTATGCTTTCTAGAACCCTAAATTTAGATTATATTAAAAACACTGGGAAACCATACAATACTTCAAAGGGCAGTTTCCAAGTTTTAAAATAGAAACATTTCACCAGTTAATAGTACACAATTTCATGAGTACTACAGTTGCAAAACCTTGTCATATTGTGCACCTTTCTGTTTTGTATATGGTTTTACATAATAGAAAAATGCCCTGAATTGAAATGTTTCCTTCACTCTTGAGATAAAGCTTGAGATCTTAGAAAGTTAGCCAACACACAGAAATGCGTGGAAAGTTTAACATAATCTTCCTAAATCTCTATAGTGATTTAAAATATTTGACAACAAATTGGAAAACCTATTTAACAGGCTAGCAAAAGAAAGAAAACTGGCATTTCCAACAGGTATAAACTGCTTAAAGAAATGCAAGGAAAGCTCATTAAGCAAAACTTTAGGTGACAATGACCTCATAAGCAAACCTGGTTTAAAACTGGTATATGAAACACCAGAACCTGAAAAAGCCCACTGTTGCTCATTTTGTCCCCTTTACTGTATCAGCCTGGTACACAGCTGTCCAGTTAAACACTCCACGGAGCTCAAACCAACCTATGGGGAAGAAGGAGCTAATATAGAACAGCTACTATTGTGACCTGATTCTCTTAAGTCTTGCCCTAAGAGATGAACAATTCTATTCAAAATTTTTGATCCCATCTAAAACAAAGCGAGGAAGCCTGCATGATAATACTTATAAAGCTGTGCTGGTGATAAGTTGCCAAAGTCTCACATTTGATTAATGTGCAGGGAGGAGGCTCAGAAGACTAACTGGACAATGAAAATGGCAAAAGACAAAAAGTTAGTCAGACTTTCAAACACTGCCTATTCAATTTCCTCAAGTTTGTGTCCTAATTTTATAATCAAACTCTTTGTGGAACAAAAAAAAATTACTATTTTTGGATAAAATATCTGTCATTTCCAACCTCTTAAAAAAAAAGATGGCATCCTTTATTAAGTACTTTAAACTGAAACTAAAGTCAGTTTCTGAGCCTTTGATACCTGTTAAGTTCTCTTGAACCATTAAATCACAATGTAAGGTGAATGCCAAGGTTAATGGGAAATGTCCAAAATTTAAAGGACACCAAGGTCCAAATCCATAAACAAAATTTTAACACTTTGGCTCCCACATTAACATAATTTTTTCATATGATAAAAAACAAAAACAAAGTTACAGCCTAGAATTTTGCAAATACCTAAGTGAGGGAAATTAGTTAACAGCAGCAGCACCTAAAGACTTTTAACCAGAGAAGCATACTCAACACATTAAACACCCTCACCCTATTAATTATAATGCATTTTTTGACCTCTAAAAAACCCTCTTACCTGTTTACAAGAGTTTATACGGCTGTTTGCCACTGGAACACCACCTTGCAGAGTATAACCGTGGCATCCTTGGTTGATAATCACCTGTTGCCTAGCAATCATCATCCCGCATGGAGACAAGACAGCATTAGGGCTCTTCCATCCGAAGTTAAAATTCAAAACAAGCCCAACAAGCCTGCATTTCAAGGTGGTCTTCGTCTGCAACTAGTTAAGTTTAAAAACTGGCAAACAACCATGGTGTCTGAAGCCAAAGGTGCAGCATTGCTGGCTTCCTCTTGAACTCCAGCGTTGTCACTGTGCACTGAAGTATCCTGCTGCAAACAGGGGAGTTGTTCTCCTGTACTGGGAACAGGCTTCCAAAGCTCAAGAGCCCCTGTACAGGATAATGCAGGAACTAAAGGCAAACACTTTCTCCTCCTTAAGGATGCCTCCATTTTTTTCCTCACAATCTGTACTACCAACCGAAGTGACTGGGCCTGAGTGTGCGTTCGTACCTATGAAACCGTCACGGTGCATGCACATCCAAGGCATGTAGAACCACAGGTCAAATAAGGCACAGATACCAAGTAACGGTTCTAATTACAAACGCTAGCTCTCAGGAACTCTTCATCCATTCAGAACTAAACCCATCACTGCATAACTCTGGTAAGAAGCCCCTGGAGATGGAGGAGCTCCTCAAATGTGTCAGGAAAGGCTTTATTAACATCATCATTAACATTTAAAAAGCAACCGGAGCATTTCTCCTTCTTTTGGCAATTTGGTGCAAATGTTAAAAGTGCCAGATAAATCAATTTCAAACTTTTCTTCAAATTAAAAATGAAACTAAAGCCAAACGTGATGGGTGAACAAAATAAATCAAAACTTAAATTTCAGCAACTCCAGCTCTTCAAACCAGCAAAGCCCCCGACTCGTGCACTGTGGTGAGGCATAGGGTGCTTGCCCCGGCTTCTTTCGTGCCAGCAAACAGCACCATTCCCTCATCACGTTGAGGACCGAGAAGCAAAGGATCCCCTTCACTGCAAACAAAGGGGTCACTGTAACACTATGATCCTTCAGAATTGACACACCACGATAGTCAAATCGAATTGATGGTCTCCCTGCTTCTTGCTCAAGACATACAAGATCTGAGCAGCAGCAAGTACCCCCTCCGCTGCAAACAAAGGGGTCAAGGTTTGTCGTCAATTCACTTCCAGGCAGAAAAACATTTTCCTCAAAAGAAACAATTTATTTAGAATAAAACAAAAGCAGCTCAACTGCGAGCCCATGTTTGAGTGACAGCTACTTTTAAGCTGTGTGAGCCATAAAAAGGGTTTTTCTTTACTTTTCCAGAAATCTTGTGTACACAGCACAAAGCAAAGAGGTCATTTTTTTTCCACTTAAAACACCGGCATTGGCATCACAATAGCAGATACACAATGTTAAGCTGCCATTTAGTAAAATGCACAAAATACTAAACAGATTAGCTTTCTTCCATCAGAGGCCCATGTAAACTCCACATAAGCCACAACTTCTCTTCAAAAAGGTCCATTAGAACTTTAAATTCCGAATCTTCATCCGCTGTTCACCAGTTTTGCTTGCGGGGGGGGGAAAAAAGGTTATTCAGTACAAACGTTTACAGTATTAAAAATATATATATTTTCCCTATGCCATTATAGATGAACATAGTATTAACAAGACCTTCCTGGATAGTCCACTTTAACTTCAAAAAGCACCAATAATACCCACTGGCACAAACCTTGAAATGAATTTACTGTATGAAGACACAAATAACAAGGAACAAGTAGAACAACAGATTTAAGATTGCAATCAAGGATTATAGGACTGAAATACCCTTTATCCTCAAATAACTGACTAAAGGATGGCCAAAATGGTCAGAGAAAAACAAAACAGTGAATATCTTCTAAACATAACTTTTAAAAGTAGAATAGAAAGATGGAGTTTAGACAAAAATTTACCCCCTCTATGTTCACTTTGTAATTTAAACATGGAGCAACACAGATTTCTCCATTACTACAGAAAGGGGTCAAAGCTGCAAAGCCATTTAGAAACCACCTTTATCTATGTTACCAAAGATAGCAGCTGTTGTTTTCTGTTAAGATAACAGGCATACAATTGCTAAACAAAGAACACTTCAGGACTCTCACTTTCCAACTCAGTTCAAAACATACACGTAAGATCCCTTTATCAAAGGTAACAGTTCACTATAGTTACCTGAAATCATTTCCCACCTTTTAGGGTTATCACTCTAACCAGAGTGTTAACAAGGCCAACTCTGGTTTTTGTTCTTGTACCTAACCCCTATCTCAAAACCAGTCTTTGTAACAAAGACAGGAAAAAGGTCCAGAAATTCTCTCCATTTTTTTTTCCACATATAGGTCATTAAGGCCCTCTTCTATTAGAAGACTTCATAATGCGTTACCACAGTTTTGGTAAACGGTTCTTAGATGAATCCAAATTGCAATTCAAGCTGTGCCTGCAAAATGAGCAATTTCACCACTTAAAAAATTGAAGTTTTTCAAAAAAATTAGTGAACACCTGCTCATAAAGTGGTTTTTAAATAAACCTGCAATGTCTGAATCTGAAAAACATCTTTTACTGCTTGTATCAAATAATCTAAGTGAGTCACAAAGGAAGTCTTTATCACCTTCAAAATGTAACAAAAGTTTATACCAGCCAGAGGATGGACATTATAAGATGTAATCCTAAAAGGAAAACTATCTTTGGCTTGACAGTGCCAAGTACACATTAGAAATTTAGAGTTTAGGAATTGGAAAATTTTTTATAGGAATCCCTGTTACAATCAGCAAAACACTACTCCAAAATTAAGTAAAACCATTTACTAGAATCTGAGTAGATTGCTTAAATTTCCATAAACTTTTAAGTTGTGATCATAAAATCTTAATTACCAGACACTTAATACGTAAATAATAAACTTAAGAATTTTCTTTCCATTCGTTTTAGCTGAGCTTCTGAAAAATCAATTACACTAAAATAGTTAAAGGAAAAAATAGAAAAAACTACTAGGCTGTTAAAAAAAAATTATCCAATACAAAATTATTAAATTCTGGCTAATAAGAATTAGAGCCAGTTTCAGATTTCTGCTTTCATTCAAATTCTGAAGGTGGGTAATTTACAGATACTATGAACCTGCACAATAGAATGGGCAACACAAGAGATTCACTTGGACAATGGTACTTTGTAGGTAAGCACCAAACTAAACATCATTAATTTCTTGTAATACATACATTTGGAAAAGGCATCAAGCCACCATTTCAAAAATACTGAAGCATTTACTAATTGTCCAGATCGAACAAGTAGCAATGTCAGATAAGGATTCAAACAAACATGGAGTGAAAAACACAATTCTCTTCAATAAGCGGTTAACAAATGAGTGTTTTTTTTTAAGGAAAACCATACACACTTTGACTTATAGTAAAATTATATGTTACTGACTTCACTCTCTAATAGAGCAAAATCATTTGCCCAACTATCTTATCAAAAGATATTCAAAAGTTAATGGTTAGTGAAATTATTTAAACTGGAAAAAATCTAGCTGCAAACTATACTTAAAACACCATGTTCATAGACTATATTCGCATTAGTTTCTGAATAGGTGTCTATTCCATGCCAACTACTACTTTTTTCAAAGCAAAAGGCACCCAAAGTCTAAGTCTTAGTTGTAGGATTTCAGGTATTTTTCCTATAGGCACACCAAGGACCTTTGTGCTCATAAGCCTAGTACATTCGAAATCTACCTCCAAACAACAAAATTTTTTTTTAAGAAATGCATGGTGAAAACCAAAAAGTAGGATGTAATAGTGATGAGACTTTCATGTGGCCATGGATTAGACACATGTCCTAATGTGAAAAAAATGATGACATCTCTCTGGGTTATTATTGGTGCTATTTCAAAACTACCAGCTTTGATAACAGAAAGAAAAAGTTATGTTCTGCAAGGCTTTGGGTAAGTTACCTTTACAAAATAGAAAAATGACCATGATCCATGATCAAAAACAAAACCAACCAAACAAAAAAAAAAAATCAAGGGCCTAATCCTAATAAAATAGTGAAGTCTAGAGCTGAAGTCCTCAGTACTTAAAATCAAGGGAGAAAAACATATTTAGTAATGACCTCCAAAACCAAAGGTGGTGAAGAAGGGTAGGTTAAAAAAAGAAAACAAAGCAAAAAAAAATCCCTCATTATCAAGTAGCAGAGGTTCTTATTAAGAACCAGATGTTATATCATCCTCAGCTTTATGGGGGGGCGGGGAGCACTGTGCAGGTAAGTTAAATTATTTTAATTACAGGTACCTGGGCAAATAAAACAAAAAAAGGTTTTTGTTTTTTTAACACATTTCAAATCTCTATTGTCAGATAGCAGTGAAAATATTAAACATGAAATTTCAAAGATATTCAAAACTTTTTAAAGGAACTTAAAAAAAAGTCTGCAATCTAGATGTTTAATGCCTACTGAAAAACAAAGATGACTTATGAGGCTGCAGGCAACTCTGAGACCAGAAATTTCTTAAATGATTCAAGAACACTTCATTTTTTTGAGGAACACTTGGTTTTGAAATATGCACAATTAGAACTGTTATTTGCTACACTCTCAAAGTTCTTAAAAACACCATCCCACACCTAACTTACCAAAGAATTCTCATCTTGACAGTACCTACGCACTTCTTGCATATTAGTGTTGAGATGTAAATGGTCTGCAACACAATTCTCAATTTTTACCAGTAACAGCTACAGCTACAAACCGAAGTGCAAACACAGTATACAAAATTTAAGAACGAATGATGTAAATGTTAAAGCAAACCTTCTGGGAATAAACTGTGTATTTAAAGAGAAATGCCCAAATACCTGATTAAAATAATTACAATTTTGTGATACCTGATCCAATTTTAGTCAAATGCTTCTAGTACAGGAATTATCTATGCACCAATCATTTTTTCAGTGCAGATTACCAATGTAAATATTGTCCAGACCCTTTTCTCCAAATTAAGATTTTTTTTCCAAATTTTTGGTTTTGTCATTTTGAGGATTTTTTTAAAACTCAAGATTAAGAAAACAAAAACCTGAAGAAAAAAAAGGAAAAAGTCACAAGGGTAGGAACTCCTAATTAAAACAAATAATCCTGCTACCTTCAGGGCATCCCTTTCACTTAAAAGAACTAAAATGTTCCAAGATCTATTTTAAGGTAGTTTACAAAAATAATTTTTTTAAAAAAAGAAAAGACTACAACTAAACTAACTGAAAGAAATTTTCATCTGATGCTGTATCCCATTACACATCACAAAACAAGGAACCATGTCAAAGTAGTAAATACAAGTTACACATGAACTTTAGGACGCACCACGGACAATGATCATGACCAGGTAATCTTCTTCAGATTTGGCCAGAGCCTTGGCAGGGGAATCCAGGAACTGCTGGGAGAACTCACAAGGTGGGAAGGCATGAAGAACCCCGGTGTTTTCTTTGTCTTTGTTGCCTCCCACAGGGAGGCTGATCACCCCAGCTGCCTGCTTTTGCTTTAGATAGGACACAAGGTTCCTAAGTGGCCTCTGGGTAGAGGTGGCAGTGTCTGATGTGGCTGAGGAAGAGGAGGATCGGCTGTCAGAACTTCCAGGTACAGCCAGAAGTATGGCATAACCATTGGGCCCTGCCACTTTGATGCGCCGAGTTACTTCATCCAACTTGGGCTGGTCCAAACGAAGACGCTGCGTGATCTTGAGCTGGGCTACCTTGCCTCCAGTTGAACCTTCCACAAGAAGACTGCTGGCTACTTGGAGGTCACCCTGCAACAGATGCATATTGGAAGGGAAGTTGCTGTTCTTCAGCAGAAGCATGCCCTGCCAGGCCAAACACAGTTTGGGAGAAGATGGTGCTGCAGGTGCTGTCCCTCCATCCTGTTTCTGGGAAGGGGACTTGAGCTTTGACGAAACAGTGCTGGCACTGGATTGATTCCCATCAGCTCGTTCTTCTTTTTTCAGAGGGCTTTTTCCCTCAGTGGGAGGAACTGTCCGGTGTTTTTTATCTCGTTCAACGGATGCAGAGTTCTTTCGGTCTCGCTTGTCACCCTGGCTCTTCTCCAAACTGCCCCGTCTATCTCTGACTGGAGAAGGCCTTTCCAAGAGAAGAAGACGGGAAGATCTGTCATTGTCACTGTTGTAGCGATCTCTGCTACTGCTCAGTTCTGGGCTGCGGTCAGGAGAAGGAGGGCAGTGACGTTTTCGGGACCGGTCACTCTCAGGAGATCTATCCAGATGGCGTCCTCCACTTTCCTCAGGCAGCCGTCGCTTCCTGGGCTGGTCCCTGCTACTAGGTATATCCCGATCACTTCTGTCCCGGTCCAAGGACCAGCCATCCCGCCTTCGATCCAAGCTATCCAGCGGCTCATAAGCAGTCACAGCACTAGCTGGGGCCCGAGCACTACGTTCTCGAACTGGTGGAGGTGGTGGCACCCAATCAGAATCAGGATAAAGGTCCCTATCACGATCTCTGTATAGTAAGGGTGGTGTCCTATCCCGAGCACCCCTCAAAGGGTCAGGTGCTCGATGTCCAAATGCATCTGTCACCAGTTCATAATGAGTCAAGGGCAGAGGCTGCAAATACTGCTGCTGGTAGCGATGTTCTGTGTCTGCAAAGTCTACTCTAAGGCGACGATCTGGGCCCCCAAGAGGGAATCCCCGCATATGGGTCCAGGCAGCATGAGCTGCATCCAAGCTTTCATACTGGATATAGGCCCAACTATCACCTTTTCGGTAGTCTATGGTTCGTATGGTGCCAAACCGGTCAAATTCTCGTGCCAGGGCAGCAAGAGGCACCCAAGGTCCCAAGCCACCAACCCAGAGGCGGGTAGTGGGTGTAGCTTTACCATAACCAATTTTGATTGGATTCCGAATTATAATTTTGCCAGACATTGCTAGCTTGGCCCGGTGAGACATGTCTAGGTTCTCAAACTTGAGGAAACCATAGGTACTGGTCTGGCCACGAGAAGGCCTCTTGATGTCTACTTCGGTGATGACTCCAAAACGATCAAAAGCTCTTCTTAGATCATTTTCTGTCACAGTGATGTCTAAGTTACCCAAGAAAAGTGTCCGGTTGGCACGCTGATCATCCTCGGGTGAGATCTCGTCCACTTCTCGGAAGGGAGCAGCACCTGCTCCGGCTCCCACCCTCGGCTCTAGACTATAGGCCGGGCGCACTCGCTCGTAGAACGGGTAGTCTCGTTCTCTCTCCAGCTCCCGGGGCAAGGGTGGCGGGGGTGGAGGAGGCAGGCGGCCAAGCGCCAACTGCTGCAACCGGTAGTCTCTGTACCCCAAGGCGGCGCCTCCGGGCGAAAGTGACCTCTGGCCTCCACCTCCTCCCCCAGGGGCGTGCCGGTGGCCACCTACAGAGGCCCCGACCACGCTGGCCGATGGAGGGTAAGTATCTTTGTCTAACGGGGAGCGGCTACGGCGCCGGCTCACATACACGGCTTCTATCTTCAGAGGCCGGTCGTAGAGCACCAGGCGGCCTCGGGCATGCTTGGCCGCCCGCGCGTCCTCCGGCCGCCGGAAGTTCACAAAGGCCACCCTCTCGTCCCCGCTGCCGGAACCCGACAGATGACTGATCTTGACACTTACGTCGCCGAAGCGTTTGAATTCGTGAAACAGTCCGTCCTCCACCGCCTCGTCACTCAGCTGCGACCCCAACTCGCTGATCTTCAGGGTCTTGTACTCCACGCCGTCCCCGCCGCCGGGAGCGGAGGAGCCGGCCCCGGAGGAACGTGACTCCCCGCCTCCACCCCGAGAGCTGCTGCGCGACTCGCCCCCGCCGGAGGAATTTTTGGTGCTCGGGGAACTGTAACTGTGCAAGCGGCTACTGGAGCTGCCCCCGCCGGTGTCATACTCGCGGCTGCCACCTCGGCTGCTGGACTTGTCCAGATGGAGGCTCCGCCGCGACCCGCCGCCGCCGTCTGTCTTGCCGCTGCTGCTCCCATTACTGCCGCCGGAGCCCCCTAACTTCTTGCTCCGTTCCCCGCGAGAACTCGAGTCCTCACCACCACGGGAGCGTTTGGGCTTGACTGGAGAGCGCTCCTTCCCTTTCATTGTGGAAGGCCGCCGGAGGTCGCTTCTGCGGAGCTGACTGACTCGCCACCCCGCGCTCCTTTCACTCAGCGGACTCGCACGCCGCCATCTTGGACTCCGCCGCGGCAAAGGATCCCGCCCCGCAGCCCTCATTGGTCAATTAGCTCTCTCTTTCGTCCTCTCATTGGAAAAATTACTTGTCCGTCTTCACATCTCCCCGCTCTCCGGGAAGGCACCCGCCCGGATGCTGTTATTGGGTTCCCGACGCCCTAATCAGCGTACCTCATTGGTTCTATTCGTTGTCTATCTTAACGGTTCCTCGCGCCAGGCTGTAGCCCCGCCCCTCTCACTTTAGGGTCACCTGACCCAAGGCCTCGAGGCGTTGATTGGACAGAAAGTCTGCCCTGTAACGGTACTCCTAGCGCGGCCAAAGCAGCGATCCCACCTCCTCTTCTCTGTCATTGGTTTGTGAACACGTCCTTTAAACCACCAATTTATGAAGACGGGACAGCAGTTCTGGCGTGTTTTCTGAGCGCTTAGCCCTCGGCGGTCTCGCGAGAGACAAAGGGCGCTCGCTCGCTCGCTTTCGACCCGTGTCTTCCAAGTTCTAAAGCGGCTGAGGGAAGTTTAAATCTGATTGGATGTTGACGAGGACGCTGATAGGCTAAGCGTGCTGTCTATCACTCACTTAAAGGCGCAGGCCAGTTAATGGAGGAGTCTGAAGGTGAAAGAGTAGAACACGCGCTTGCTGTACCACGTCACTGAGCTGTCGCGAGATGGTGACAGGGAATCAGGCCCGCCTCCCCGCGCTTTCTGCGTTCTCTCAAACTTTTGTTTGGTCCTGCGGTGTAGTTGGCTGTGCTTTGGTCCTTGGCGTCAGGAACTTCCGGGCTCCCCCTAGTCCTGCTGCGGCCGCACCACGGGCTGGGTGGGTCCTCCGGCTGTGGACCCACGGTTCCCTCAGGCAGCCGTCCCGGGCGGTCCGGCGGACACCATCTTAGCAGTTAGAAAAAGCCCCACCTCCGCGCAGTAAAGCGTCTTCCCGGGTCCGTGTGACTGCTGGGGGCGGTGAGTTCTGGGCTCACAGATCCTCGGGTCACCTGACGCCCTGGGCGGTGCCGAGAGCTAGGAAACGGCGCTGCGGAGGCCCGGCAGGCCCGGGACTCTGGGTGACCTGTGCTCCTGCCCGGGGGCGGGGCCCCAGCTGCCGGGCCACAGCGGACCTTCCTCTGCGCCTGTTCTCTGTCGTGACCCGGAGTGGGTTTTGTATTGACAGTCTAGCTGTGCGTGTGCCGTGTAACATTTTATTATGTAATGCTTTGCTCCTTTAAATAAAAAAGGAATTTACGGTCCATGCAGACAACATCGCTTTGGTCCGGTGTCTTGTACGCCTGCACTTCAATTATTCCATACTAGGATTGAGTCCGTAGCACAGCTGTCTCCCCAGATCCACCTCTTTTAATCGTGATCCTCTTCTAAACTCAATTTTTTCCCATATACCTTTATCATGTCAGGTAAACACGTGTAATAGGCTGGTGATGAGATTCGACAGTAGTTCTCGCGCTGGGGTTCACTGCCTGGTGAAGGAAAGCGCTTTCTACAGTCCTACTTGGGAGGATCAGGAGGATTGTGGTCTGTAGTCGAGGCGGTGTTTTAAAGCATATTTTTCAAGGTAACAATAATGCTCCCTCCAAACTGATATCTCCTTGAATCCTGCCTTAAGATTTAGATACAGCAAGCCGGTTAGCCCTATTTGAACTATTTTGTTGTCTGTTTTGTTGGTATATAATCCTGAAGTTGGTGAAGATCTTCTGTATCGATCTGGTCGAAGGAACTTGAAAGAAGCCCAATATGTAAATCATAAACCCCACAATATTATAATAGGTAGACAGTCGTTGTATTAAGTTGCTGCTGTGAGGCTTTGTAGAAAACACCTGTAGTCACAGATACTCCTGAGGCTGAGGTAGGAGGATCACAAGTTCCTTGTAAGCGAGCCTGAGCTACAAAATGAGTTCAAATCCAGCCTGAGCAACTTAGACTGTGTCTGAAAAACTACACACACACAGAAAAGAGGACTGGAGACAGTCTAGAACACTTGTCCAACGTGTGAAGCTCTAGATTAAACATCTCCAGGACTTCAAAAATAGTGTTTGTAATATTTTATTTTATTTTATTTTATTTTAGATGTATGAGTATTGCCTGCATGTATGTCAGTGCACCCATGTTGTGCAGAGCCCACGGAGGTCAGAAAAGAGTGTTGGATCCTCTAGAACTCGAGTTACAGATGGTTGTTAGCTTCCATGTGGGTGCTGGGAATTGAACCTGGGTCTTCTGCAAGAGCAGCAGGAACCCAGTTTGTTGACCTTGCCGTCACAGAGATCCATCTGCCTCTGCCTCCCGAGCAGAATAATTTTTATTTTATTTTATTTTATGTGTATGAGTGTATTGCCTGCATGTATGTGAGTGCACCTGTGTTGTGCAGTGCTGCAGAGGTCAGAAGAGGGCTTTGGATTCCCCTGGAACAGGAGTTAAGGACGGTTTATAGCTGCCATATGGGTGCTGGGACTCCAACTTGGGTCCTCTGCAAGAGCAGTCAATGCTTTTAACAGCTGAGCCATCTCTCCAGCCCCGCAAAAAATAACATTTAAAAAAGATTTACTATTTTTGCGTGTATGTGTGTTTGCATGTATGTATGCTCACATTCGTGTGAGTGCCTGTAGAGGCCAGAAGAGGGCGTTGGATCCCTGGAATTGGGCTATGCATGGTTGTAGGGCTACCATGTGGGTGCTGGAACCCAAACCCGGATCCTCTGCAAAAGCAGCAAGTACTCTTTTTTTTTTTTTTTTTAATTTTATCTACCTATTATTGCCCTCATGTATATGAGTGCACCTGTGTTGTGGAATGCCGCAGAGGTCAGAAGAGGGCTTCGGAGTCCCCTGGAACTGGAGTTAAGGATGGTTCTCTCCAGTCCCCAGTAAGTACTCTTAACTGCTGAGCCGTTGCTTCAGCCCTAACAAGCTTTCTGATATATGTTATAAGTGAAAATATTCCTTGTATGCTTTTAACCTTAAAATTATACAATATTATTTGGGCTGGAGAGAGCTCAGCAGTTAAGAGCACTGACTGCTCTTGCAGAGAACCTGGGTTTGATTCCCAGCACCCACATAGTGGCTAACCATCTGTAGCTCCAGTTCCAGGGGGTCTGCCTCCTTCGTCTGACCTCTGTGGGCATTATATGACATGTGTACAGTTACACACATGCAGGCAATACACACATAGAAAATAAAAATATTGAAAATATACAATATTAGAGTTTTAAAAGTCCTTTCCAAATTCTGAGCACACAGTTTCACTAACTATAAAATCATGTCAGTCCTTTTCATCTACATCCTATTCCCAGTCTTCCCTGATCCATTATTTTTTCTAGGCTTACCTGATACATTTCTTGCTTCAGATAAGGAATCCACCATTTCTCCAAGTAGTTCTGTTTCTTTTTAGTGGGAAGTGGTATTGAAAGACAAAATCTGGATACTAGGAGATAAAATGCACATACACATAATTTGCAAGACCATAAAGTAAAAACTTTACATAAAGGGGTTTTAATCTGTTTCAAGGGTATATGAATACTATACAAAATTGAATTTAAGCCTTTATTTCATTACTTAAGGTAGCAGCCAACCCAGGTAACAATTTTAGCCTAAATTGCCCAACATAGGTGACTCACTTCATAAGGAAGGGTAAGGACCAAATTAGTATAGTTTCGCAGATCCCATGACAAGGGTTTGAGGGAGCACAAGAAATGAGAAAGAATTGAAGGAGCTGAAAAGGGACCAACTTTTGCAGCACTACTCAAGGCATGCCAGGCTTGATGGCTTGTCATTCAGGGGCATCATCAGCAAGCTTGTCAGAAACTGCTTGCCCACACCAGTAAGAAGGCTTGCCCAGGGGAACTGGGAGCCTGCATGGAGCCAAAAGGAATGGTAAGTTTAATAATTAATATTAAAAGGCCTTTACCAGTAATAGAGTCAAAATATAGCCTACATATGTGTTTACCCACGAAAGAGTAAATAATGACATAAGAAACATACATCCTTCTTAAAAGTATAATCTTTGACTTCTGCTTGTATTTGACTTTAACCAAGTGCTCACTGAAATAGAAGCAATCATTTAGAATGCATGCTGTAGTTAGGTGATTTATTTTGTTTTCGTTTCCTTTGTGTTCTCTGAACATGGAGCTGCTTAAGTGAGGTTTTAGCAACCTATATTTACACCAGTGCTTTGAAGAGGTCTGAGAAAGGATAAAATTGATCCATAGTTTGGAACGCCAGGACTTGGAACTCTTCTTTCGGTCTTGGTGATAGAGTCGTTGAGATACAATCCAATCTTTCCTCTTGACTCTGTGTGATCAGTTGCCAGTTCTGTGAGGGCAGCTGACCTGGGTAAGGAGAATCTTTCAGTGTTTGTGATACAGAGTTAAGCTAGCAACAGATTTCCCTAGCATCACCCCTAGCAGTATAGTGGTCAATCTCCAGTTGAGGAAAAGCTGTCAAAGCCTGCTTTTGCCTCAGTGTTGGCCCATTGGAGTTGTATAATTCAAAGGCTCTAAGGAAACAGCCCAGTTGTTACTATTAGCTTTTTCTATAAAGTGCTTTTTCCATCTCCTTTAAAATTAGTTTTAAACTTAAATGGAAAAAAAACCTCAAAAGTTTATACACAACTTAAAAACATCAGTATAATTTCAGTTCTGCTTTCCACCTTTGTTCTTCCCAGATTTTATTGTTCATGTACCCTCAGTACACACACAGGTATGATTGCAGTATGAACTTATCTTGGAAGCTGAGAGCTGTTTGGTTTCCTAGTAACTGCAAAAAAGACTAAAGCTGGCGACTTAACATTTTTCCTTTCCATGGTAGAAGATTAAAATTTTCTGTCTCATTTCCTGTCATAAAGTGAGTGGCCCTTGACATTGAGGTTTGTTTGGTTTGACATCATAATGAATACGTATTTTACCCATGAACATATGTTAAATTCCTAAAATAGAAAGCAATCATTTAGAGACTTAGTTTTCATTATAAATCAATGAATTTACCTATGGTTTGTGGCGAGTTTTTAAAGCAAATATATTAAGACATAATTGATATGGGAGGCTGAAGCAGGAGGATTGCTGCAAGTTTGAGACCAGTCTGGATTATATAGTGAGTTGTAAGTCAGACTGGGCTACAAGGAGAGATCTTGTCTCAAAATATGTATGTAATTCATAACAAACTTCACCCATTTAAAGTGTACAATTCATTGAGTTTTAGCATACTTAAAGACCTTTGCATATGTTTCCTCTGAATAGCCTTATAAAAAGCACAGTGCTGTAACTTCTTTGTGACTAAGCCCTAATATAATTATCTCCTTTATTAGATACCTTATAGGGTAGAGACTGACTAAGCAAACTCTCGAACCCCCAGCTTGGATTAAATCAGTTGTGCTGTGGGCCTTAGAAGAGAGTTACTATTAACACCTCTGGACTTTGGTTTCCTTATCAGTCAAATGGGAATAATCATAGACTCTTCTTCACTGAGAAGATTAAATGGGTTAGAACACATAAAGAGCTTGGAAACAGTGTCTGCCCATAGTAAGTGCTATCTGAATGTTTGACATTACCAGCATGTTCTCTCTTTGAACTTGGATCCCTAGAACCAGATTAGCTATAATCCTTGGTTTATGACACATAGTCATCAATGGTCCAAACACAGGTCTTTAAAATTTTCATTATCTACCAATAACATAGAGAATACCCATGAATCCAACACTCTTATCAAAGAAACAAAATTATCAATAATTTATATCTATCAATGTGGCCTATGTGCGCCTCCTTAGTTTGTCTACTGCATATATATGAATCTAATAATTAGAAATTAAGGAATTTAAAATAATATATAATTAGAAATCTTTTTTAAGGAATTTAAAATAATATATAAAGGAATTTAAAAGAATTACACATACACATATATTTATGTATTTGTACACATGTACACATATGTCCTTTAAAAGTATATTCTTTTAGTTTTGCCTATAGTTTAATGTTTTTTTCCCTTTAAGACAGGGTCTCACATGGACTGGCCTCAAACTCACTATGTAGCCATGGATGGACCTTGAATTTCTGATCCTCCTGCCTTTACCTCCTTAATGTTGGGATTACAGGCTTGTGCCACCCTGTTTATGGAATGCTGGGGATCAACCAAAGGCTCAGTGCATCCTAGGCAAGCACTGTCAACTGGTACATTCCTAGCCCTTGTCTTTGACGTCAACAAAACTTTTTTTTTTTTTTTTGAGACGGTGTCTAACTATATAACCCTGACTAACCTGAAGCATCCATCCTATGTAGACCAGGCTAACCTTGAAGTCACAGAGGTCCACCTGCCTCAGCCTCCCAGGTGCTAGGATGAAAGGCATGTGCCACCACACCCAGTCAACCAAACATTTAAAAATAATAATAAAGTAGCCCGTAAGACTGACAAACTCCTCCTCCTCCACTTCCTTCTCTTTCTAACTTTTACATTTATTTATGTTGTGTGTTTACATGCACATGAGTCTGGAAAAGTCAGAAGACAACTTGTAGTTTTCTCCTTCTACCATGTGGTTTCCAGGGATCAAACTCAGGTCATCAGGCTCGGCCTGTCTGCTGAGCCATTTAACGAAGTTTTTATTTCAACATCTTCTTGTAATTTTTCCATGCTATCATATATAACTATAGTTTGTTTCCATTGCTGTACAGTACATTATGATGAAAAATACCATTTATATATGTATCATTTTGTTAGACATATAGATAAATTCCAGGTGTTTTATTTTTGGTTTGTTTTTGTTTTTTCTGTGAGTGGTGGTACTTTGAAGATTCTTTTTCATATTGTCTGAGGTATACATGCAATAATTTCTCTGGCATGAACTGGGGAGGTAGAGGGTGAGGAACACACAGTAGAATTACTGGGTTACAGAGTATACCAAATCTTCAGCTTCATAATATAATGTCAGATTGTTTTTGGAGGTGATTTTTAGCATTTTACAGTCTTATCAGCAATATATAAATGATCTTATTGATTCATACCACTCACATTTATCTTTGTTTTAGCCAAACAAATGAGTAGAAAATTATTTCTTTCTGTGGTTTTGTGTCTTATTTCCATGATTACTAGCGAAATTATACATATATTAAGTTTACTAGCCATATATATTTCTTCATCTATGTATCTGTTTCATGTCCTTTGCTCATCTGTTAAGTCATATCTTCTATGTATTGGGGATTTATATATTCTTGATTCTAATCCTTCACAGGATATATGTGTAGCAGATATCTTTTTCTAGTTTGTGGCTTATCTTTTCATTTTCTTTAAGCTTATATTAATGAAGACAAGTTCTTAATTTCAGACTGAATTTATCAACCTATTATGGTTAGCACTTTTTATATCTTATTTAAGAAATCCTCATCACTTCCCCAATACTGTTGCCAGTAGAGTCCGCTTAAAATTTTGTTCTTTCTTACTAATGTTATAATCAATTCATCAAATCATATGAACAGCTGTTTATGATTGGGATTCCATTAAATCTATGAATTAATTTAGAAAAATGTGGCATATTTTTGAGGTTGTCTTCATCTCAGTGAACAGGAATATCTTTTCTTTTAATTAGGTCTTATTTCATTTCCTTCATCAATTTTTTTTATTTTATGGCTGGGTGTGGTGGCAAATGCCTTTAACCCCAGCACACAGGAGATAGAGGCAGATGGATCTCTGTGAGATTAAGGCCAGTCTGGTCTACATAACAAGTTCCAGGCCAGCTGGGGCTACAGGGAGACCCTGTCTCAAAAAGACCAGAAAAGAAATTTTTAAAAATTTTATGAATAGTCGTGTGTCTTTTCATTGCTGTTAATATTAAAGTTAAAATTTATTGACATTCTGGAAAAAGTATATAAAACTATGAAAAGCTTAGGCTAAAGCTATGAGAACATTATATATAATATTGCTTATAATTTAATCACAGTATTTACTTTAGCTGTTAGTCACAGCTAAATTGAGAGAATATTTGTTGATTGTATCAACTGGTTTATGTATGTATACCATATTATAAGTCTGCCGGAGACCCAAAGCAATTTACTTGCCTTTGTATAATTTGAAGAACAAATAGCAAAAGCTATTGAAGTGGGTCCAGGTCCTGATGTCAGAACAAGGAAGAGGAAGGGAAGCAGCTCCAAAGATGCAGAATGCCAGGCATTTAGTTTATTTTTACCTATGGATGAAATATTTGGGAAAACTGAACTTTTTATTATAAATTAAATTAATTTACTTTTATGTATATGAATGCTTTGCCTGCATGTATATAGAAGCACTCATGTTGTGAAATGTCTGAGGTTGTCAGAAGAGGGTGTCAGATCCCCTGGAACTGGACTTAGGGACAGTTGTTAGCCACGTGGGTCCTAGGAACCGAGCCTGGGTCCTCTGCAAGAGCAGCCAGTGCTTTTAACCACTAAGTCACCTCCCCAGATCCCTGAACATTTTTGCATTTTGCTCAAGCAAAAACTAAGTCATGATGGTGGTGACTGTTGTCTGTGGCTTACCCTTCTTGCATGCCTTCTGTTAGGATTCATTGTTTCATTGATGGTGTTATTTCTTTAAAGTTATGCCATCTATTATAAGTAATTTGAAATGTAGTCATGAGCTAAATTTTCCTGTTGTTTATGTTGATTTAGTGAATAGAGTCCTTAGAAGTTTTTAATATAGATGATCATATAATCTCCAAATAATATTTTTTCTTTTCTAGCAAGAGCAGTACACTGAGCTACATACCCAACCCTGTCTTCCCTTCTAATCACTGTTGTTGTTGGTTTTTTTTTTTTTCTGAACATATTGTACCTATCTACAATCTCTGATGTAGTATTAATGGAAAAACTGATAATGAGGGCTGGGGACATGGCTCAGTGGGTAAGGTGCTTGTCTTGCAACCTGAGTTCAGATCCCCAGAACCCACATAAAAGCCACAGGTAGCATAAGCATCTGTAATTCCAGTGCTCAGATGGCGAGATAGGAGGCAGAGGCAGGAGAATCTCCAGAAGCTCTGGGGCCAGCAAGTCTGGCTTAGCTGGACTGAACTGGTAAAGAAAAGAGACCCTATCCCAAACAGTGTAAGTGAGGTAGACCAGCACCTGAGGTTGTCCTCTGAGTGTGGAGACGTGCT
This sequence comes from Nannospalax galili, assembly GCF_000622305.1. NCBI lineage: Eukaryota > Metazoa > Chordata > Mammalia > Rodentia > Spalacidae > Nannospalax > Nannospalax galili. Next base: position 1,381,521 of record NW_008353126.1, read on the forward strand.
CACAAACATGCACATACACAATCATCATACAAAATTTTAAGCGTTGATGAGCAGTTCTGATTTTAAAGGGAATGCTTCTAATATTTCTTCATTTAGGATGATATTTACTATGTTTTTTGCTTGCTTTTCATATTCATAGAGTTAAAGAAATTCAATTTGTAAAAGTAAAAGGAACTAAAGAGATCGCCAATAAAATCAGTGTATGCAGTACAGTAGTAGTAGTAGTAGTAGAGGACAGTACAGTAGTACTATGGCAGCTAGTACAATCTGAGTATACACTACAGATTTACAAATTAGTTAACAGTAAGCTGTACTAGCAATGTCTCCTGATTTTAAAAATATTTTATTTATTAAAAAATGTGAATAAAAGTACAATGGCTGAAAAAATATTTTTATTTTATGTATGTGCATGTATTTCCTGCATGTAGGTAAGTGCATCCTTATGTGTTGTGCAGTGCCTGCGGAGGACAGAAGAGGCTGTCAGATCCCCTGGAACTGGAGTTACAGACAGTTGTTAGCTGCCATGTGAGTGCTGGGATTCGAACCCAGGTCTTCTGTAAGAACAGCCAGTGTTCTTAACTGCTGAGCCATTTCTCCAGCCCGTTTCCTGATTTTTTTCAGTTTATTTTGCATTTCTTCTCTTCTGTCTGTCTTATCTAATCTCTCTTCTCTCTCTCTCTCTCTCTCTCTCTCTCTCTCTCTCTCTCTCTCTCTCTCATTTTTTATTGTTTTGTTTTTGTTTTTTGAAGCAGGATCTTGCCCTGTTGCCCAGGCTGGTCTCCAGTTTACAATCTTCTTGCCTCCGTATCCTGAGTGGTGGGATTACAGGTATGTACCACCGGGCCTATTTCTTGATTTTTATCATTGTACTATAGTTACTTCAAGGTTTCTTGGTGCAGGTCTGTAATCCCAGCTAATCATGACACTGAGACAGGAGGTCACAAGTTCAAAGCCAGACTGCACAACTTAGTGAGACCATGTCTCAAAATGAAAACTAAAAAGAGGGCTAAGGATGTATATATAGCTTAAATATAGAGAGCTTGCTTGCCTAGCATATGTCCTAGGTTCATTTTTTAGGGGAGAGAGAGAGAGAGAGAGAGAGAGAGAGAGAGAGAGAGAGA
>NW_008353126.1:1382920-1417313 GCF_000622305.1 Nannospalax galili
TTTAATAGTAAAGAGGTATCTTTAACTTAATCTTTAAAAAAGATGAAGAGAAAACATTTAGGGAACAGATCATTTCCTTCTGTTTTGTAGCTCAACCATCAGTTTGCTGCCTCATGATCTATTATGACCTTTTTTTGACAAGGTCTTACTAGTGTCTCCTAGGCTGGCCTTCAACTTGAGATACCCCTGCTTAGCTTCCTAAGTGCTGGTATTTCAGTCATGCCCCACAGCTAACATGCCTGCTCCCTTTTAAGACACAACTTCAAAGTATCAAACTAAAATTGATTTTTATCTCATGAACCAACACATCTGGCTGTACTTAGCTGCAAGAGAAACTGGGAAGTATGTCCTTTAGCCCAGCTGAAAACCAGAAGTATATCTTTTAGCTCAACTGAAAACCATAAGTTTTACTTCTAAGAAGAAGAGGGAAAGTAGAGTTTGGGCCAACCAACAGTCTACTCCACATCTACCTATGAATGAATTACATGATATGACATGTGTAAAGCTTATGGTATAGAGTAGGATTCAGTTATAAGACATCACTTCATGACTTTATAATTACATTGCATAATTTAGAGCAAATATGATTATCTTTTTTGTTTTGATTGTTGTTATTTTTTTCTGTTTTTTCTTTTCTTTTTTTTTTTTCGGGCTGAGGACCAAACCCAGGGCCTTGCTCAAGCACTCTACCACTGAGCTAAATCCCCAACCCCTGATTGATGTTTTTAAATAGTATCTCACTGTGTTACCCAAGCTGCTCTTGAACTCACAAACCCAGCGATCCTTTGCCTCAACCTCCTGGGTGCTTAGTTTACATATGGGAGCCACTGTGCCTAACTCAAATATGATTATATTAATTGCAGATTAGGAAATTTAAAACTCGTAGAGGCTAAGTATAGTTGCTATTGGTGATATTTGTCTGTTTGTGTCTTTGTTTTTTGAGACAGAATCTCATTGTAGCCTAGGCTGGGCTGGAACCTGTTTTGTTTTTAAAGAAGGAATAGGACAGTCTAGGGGAAAAGAGCAATAGCAACATTTTGGAGTCCTAGATTCTCTAGACAGAATCTCCACTCCAAAAGTCCTGTGCTTCTATTTCCATGACTTTACAGTCTGATGCATAAATCCACAAGGCGTGGGAGAGAATGCAGGTCCACTGACTATCACTGTGGGATACTTGCCCCTGTATCCTATAGGGAGTGGGCTGTTGGAAATGACATGATTCTTCCACAACAGCCTCTCCTTTCCACAAATAGAAATGTGAACAGATAGATCTCATTACATAATCCATTCATCAACAGATAATAAAGCTAACGCTATACTTTATTGAGTACATATTACATGCCAGGCACTCTGGCCAGAACTTTCTTCACATTAGCTGACTTTACCCTCACAAATGACCCAAGAGGTTTTTTCAGTAAAGAATTTGAGGCTTAGAGATCTTATATATTTTACAAATAATAAGAAGAAAGTGTGTACTCTAGAGGGCCCCCTGCCCCTCATTTTGTCCAACTCAATTTGTTTTAAGTCATCTTTACATATGGGCTGGTGCCTAGCCAATATCTATTCTTTCATTTGTTGTAAACAGACATATTTTAAGTCTTTAACTTTTTTGATTTATTTATTTGTATTTTATATGTGTGTATGCTGGAAGAGGCATTGGATTCCCTCAAACTGGAGTTCAAGCAGTTATGAGCTGCATCATGTGGGTGTTGGGAGCCAAACTTGGGTCCTCTGCAAGAGCAGCAAGTGCTCTGAATAATTGAGCAGTCTCTTCAACTGCTTACTTCTATTTTAACTTAGTTTGCAAAGTAGTAGGTTTCCTTATGGACTATTCATACACTTAGTTTTGGTTGACTCTCCCCCTCACTCCCTCTCTCCTATTTCCCTGCTCATCACACTATTAAATTCATCCACCCCCAGCATTCCTTCTTCCACTTTCATTTCACATTTGTTCTAGAACCCTACCCACCCTATTATTTAAAACCTCTTTTGTCTCCTCTTATGGTCCCTTTCTAGTTTCCTGGCCTACACACACACTCACTCCCACCTAAATCCACATAGATAAAAATTAGAAGCTCGGATCTGCACATGAGAGAGACCTACAGTGTTTGTCTTTCTGAGACTAGGTTACCTCACTTAATGTTTCTCAGTTCTATCCATTTTCCTGCAAATTTCAGATTTTCACTTTTCTTTATGGCTGAGCCCTTCATCAGTTGGTGGACATCTTGGCTGATTCCATTTCCTTGCTATTGTGAATAGAGCAGCAATAAGCATGGGTGTGTAAGTATCTCTGTGGTAGGAACAAAGTCCTTTGATATATAGTCATAATGTAGTAAGTAAGAATGGTACTTTGAGCTCTGTTAGCTGCTGATGCCTGGGAATTCCCTGTTTCAAAAATGAAATTCTAGCAACCACTTCATGTGAGTATAGGCAATTTAGAAATGTAAATTAGATGTCTGACAAATAGAAATTCTAAGATGCTCAATTATTGGACAAAGTTCCTAAAGTCACTAAGGTTTGATGCACAGCTTCCTTTTGGGATTAGGCAATATCCTCTTGCTGTATCCTTGACTTTCAGAAAGTCCAATTTAAAGAGTTCCTGGTAGTGCAAGCTATGTAGTCTTGTTATCGTTCACATCTCAAATTCCACCCACCTATAAAAGTTGGTATGATCAGGGATGGAGAGATGGCTCAGTGGTTAAGAGCACTGACTGCTCTTGCAGAGGACACGGGTTTGATTCCCAGCACCCACATGGCAGCTATGAACTGTCCTTAAGTCCAGTTCCAGGAGAATCTGAAATCCTCTTCTAACCTCTGAGGCATTGCATGACATGGGTGCACTCACATACATGCAGGCAATACACTTGTACACATAAGAAATACAAATAAAATAAAATATTTTTTTAAAGTTGGTATGATCATCAAGTTGACAAAATATAGGTGTGTTTGTCAGCTGTGTTTCAATTAGACAAAGTGATAGATTTATATTTTTCCTAATATCTTTAGCACATAAAGTCTGTCACACAAACTAACTCTGTTAGCTACTGCTAGCCAGAAGAGACCAGCTTTGGGGAAACCCAGCCTTTCAAAGCAGCTGCAGATTACCTAGTAAGAAAAAAATGTGGATTTCTGCAAGTACTTGTGATCACATGCACAACATGAGTGTAGATAATATTTCCATGACATTTTAAAATGGTGATCTACTTCAACTATTGGTATTAATTATATTCTATTTGTCTAGTATAGTGAAAATACAGGAAGAAAACTGTAAAAACTGTATGACACGGTCCCTATCCAGAATTTGCTTGGCCCAACAAATTTGGTTGGGCCAAAACGCAGGTATTCTTAAGATTGGTGAGAATTTAATACTGTTTGTTTAAAGATTTATTTTTTAAATATTTTACTTATTTTTATTTTGTGTATGAGTATTTTACCTGCATGTAAGTGTACCATGTGTGTGCCTGATGTCCATGGAGGCCAGATGAGGGTGCCACATCCCCTGGAACTGAAGTTAAGGATAGGTGTTAGCCTCCATGTGGGTGCTGGGTGCTGAATCTGGATCCTCTGCAAAAACAGCCAGTGTTTTTAACCACTGAGCCATCTATCCAGCCCCTAAAGATTTATTTTATTTTTGTAGACATGTGCTTATATGAGCATCTTCCACATGTTTGTGAAGGCCCGCAAAGTTCAGAAGAGAGTGTAGGATCCCCCTGGTGCTGAAATACAAGTGGCTGTTGGACATGGGTCTGGTCCTTTGGAAGAGCAGCAAACACTCTTAACTATGGAACCATTTCTCCAGCCCCTCATCTGCTTCTTTTTGAGGAAAGATCTAGATCTGTAGTCCTGGTTGGTTGCTAATTTGTGGTTATCTTAGCACTGCCTCCCTAACTGAAATTAAAGGAAAATGCTAGCTTGTCTGGTTCCAAAATATAAATACTTAAACTTCATGTCAAGTGTAAAAGTTTAGTGAAAGAAAACTTCAATACAAACTGAGTAGTCAAGGAAATTATAGGTGTTTATTCTAACAATCCACTCAATACAAAAGACACAAAATAGAATTCTGATTAAGTCTAAGTAATGTTTTGTTAAAGGTGCTATCCCTACATTTTTGCTTTGTTTGAAGACAGGGCTTCATTACACAATCCTGGCTGGCCTTAATCTTCCCTGCCTTACTCTTGGAAGCATCAAGATTATGATCTTGTGCCACTATACCTGGTGCTATATTGACTGGGGGGAGGGACATTCTTCAGTGTCTTACCTTTAATGATGAGCCTTTGGGAGTCTAATGTTTGAAAGGCTCCTTTCTCCATGTTGACTGAATGATGAATAAGCCAGAACTTTCTCATGTTTTGAGATGGTATTAGGCTTTAGGGTGTAGAAAAATATCCATTATCCACAGACTTATCAGTTGGTGGTAATGTTTTGTTAAAGGTGCTATCCCTACATTTTCTCACTGTGGAACTTTGAACTTGGCACTTAATCTCTCTATAAACTGAAGCTTTGTGAGAAATTAGAGTATTTATTATACAATAAGAATGTGAGCAGTTGTTAAGGGTGAATTGTGAGATGGTGTTTGAAGATCCCAGAGACTTGGGAACAGGATGAAAGAATAGTATGCCTGGGATCCTAATCATTACTGTGATGGGAATAGAGTAGACTCTTGGTCCGTGTCTTCGGATATATAGAAGGATCTCTTGCATGTATTTGATGTTGGAAGTCATCCTTCACAGCTTTGAAATTCCCCAATCCAGAAAATAAACTGGTAGTCACGCTGAGTAAAGGACAGGCCCCAGAGAACATTGTTCCAGATGGATGTTAGGCTAGAAAGTCCCAGTGGCAGCTATTCCATGGTCTGGGGCAAATGATTCTACACAGTACTTTGTTTGGATGAATTAGGGTGAAAGCAGACTGCCTTTTACCTGGTCCCCAGTCTTGCAGATTTCTGATGAAGTAGATGGGTATCTCTGTGTGGGCTTAGCTGCTTTGTAGAAGGACTTAGTCTAGACACATGAGTGAGTTCTTTTCAGCATCTCTCCTACCATAGTCATTGTTTGCCACATGAAACACTTCCTCAGCCTTCCAAACAGCTTACTTGGGTCCACTCTGGCCTCTGCTGAGCAGTTCTCCACTCAGCAGTTTGAATGATCTTTCTAAAACACAAATCTAGAGGCTTCCATTGCTAGTCAGATAAAGACAAGAATTTCCAGTAAGGCCCTTCCCCATAAGGCCCTGTGTAGTGTGGCTTCTGCAGCCCCTCTACTCTCACATTGCTCTCCATCCTCCCACTGGCCTGCTTTCTGTCTCATATAGCACTTCACCTGCTTCCATTTGGGGCACGAGTTTTTCAGCCTCACTATTACGTGAACTCCTACCCATTCTTCAAATATCAGCTCCAGGTCACCTCCCGTAAGAAGCCCTCCATTATAGGCTCTTATTTGACTATAAGTATCTCTCCTTTACTGCACTTGTCACAAACACAGTTTACATTTACTGTGATTATTTGCCTTATAGTCTAGTGCATTTGATTCCTGTCCATCTCCTGCTAAGAGGATGGACCCACACATCAAATTAGTTACTGCTTTATCCACAGCACTCTACCAGGCACATCATTGGCACATGAAAACTTTTTTCGAGTAAGTGAATGAACACAATCTATGACAATATCTCCTAATACCCTATAAGTTGAACTTAAGAAAAAGTTAAGTGAGCTTAGAAAGCATTTTACCTGAACCTCCACCTTGCCAGCATGCAGCTTTGCATCTAATACCCAGAAAATCCTGAAGTAAAGAAACCCTCAACTCATAGGACACAAACCAGGGTTCCCCAGCACAGGCTCTGGGCAGTGTTTCTACTCCCAGGAGATAATCTGGATGCCTATGCTCATGTGGTATCTGGAAGATTAAGTGGCACAGAGAGTTCTAAATGATTCCTAGGAGGAAGTTCCCAATTCAGTTGCACTAGGAATCTAGACAAGTTTAATTTAATATTTTTAAACTATTTTTATTTTATGTATATTTGTGTATTGTCTGCATGTATGTGAGTGCACCCATGTTGTGCAATGCTGCGGAGGTCAGAAGAGGGTTTCGGATTCCCCTGGAACTGGAGTTAAATGTGCTTCGTAGCTGCCATGTGGGTGCTGGGAATTGAACCTGGGTCCTCTGCAAGAACAGTCAGTGCTCTTAACCACTGAGCCATCTCTCCAGCCCCCATAATTTAATATTTTTAAAAATGAGCTCTGCAATGGAACCTGGAGTACTGGCTGAAGAATAAGCACACTGGGCAGCATAGTAAATACTTGCTCAGTGAATAATGGAGGCAGAAGTTAGCAAGGATGATAACCTCTTAGCTAATATTCCCAATCTTTTAATAGGAAGGAAATCATATGCTTGAATCAAATTTCAGGGGTGAGGAGGCTGAACAGATGGCTTTGTGGTTAAGAGCACTGGCAGAAGTGTTCAGTTTCTAACACCCACAGGGAGGCTAATAACCATCCTTAACCCCAATGCCAAGGGATCCGACACCCTCTTCTGGCCCTCACAGGCACTGCACACATGTGGTGCGCTTAAATACACACAGGTGAAACAGTCATACCCATAAAAATAAATAAAGTTTAACAAAAATTAAAAATACAATTCAAGTGTGAATGGAGGATGAGATCTGTAAGCTCTTTAAGCTCTAGTAGCTGGTGTATGGGTGTTTTAGCTACCTCTGTAGTAAACACTGTGGCACTTGTGGGGTTCAAAGGCTCACTGACTAGATTTTATTACATTTAAAAAATTTATTTATAGTATGTGTGTATGTGCATGTGTGTAGAGCCAGAGGGCATCTTGCAGGAGTTGGTTTTCTCCCTCTACCATGTGGGTCCTAGAGCTCAAACTCTGGTTATCAGACTTGGCCACAAGTACATTTACCCTCTAAGCCACCTTGCCAGTCCCCAGATAACTAGATTTTAAACCACAAACACTCTGAGAGTAAGTAAATGGTGATCTTTGCTTGTTGGTTTTGTGATAAACATTTTCTTAATTACTGTTTATTCTAGGATTTAACATCACCTTTTTTCTCATTCAGTGTTTTTCCTTTTTCATCCAGTGCTTGCCTTCTTTTAGCTTTTGTTATTTATTTATTCATTTGTTTATTTATTTATTATTTTGGCAGTGTTCAACAACCTCTCCTTCTTGCCTTCTCTGCCCTTGTTTCTGTGACCTGTACTTTCAATTTAATTTCATTTCAACCAATATTTATTGGTCATCTCTGATGTACTAGACACCAGGTTATCATCATTCATTTATTAACTCATTCATCAACATTATTTGAGTTCCTACAGGCTCTTGGGCAGCATGCCAGGGACTGGGATAAAAAGATGAACAAGCTGTGATCTCTCACATAAGAAGCTGCTCCTCCTAGTGAGGGAGACAGCTAACTATATCGTAGGGTGATAAGCCAATGATAGGATGGAATTCAAGGCCCAGGCCCTCTGAGAAGGAAGCAGTTACATGCTAAACTTATAATAAATATTTATCAAAGAAACAGAAACCCTTCTAGGCAAGAAAGTAGCATAAAATGAGGTCTTCAGGAAGACCTTGCTCTCTATAGGAGTAAGTTCCAATCCAGCTCCATAGCATTAGATTCCATGTGGGCATGAAGGGGGTGGTGATGAAGATAATGCTTATCTGAAAAGAACTTTTCCCTGTTTTTACCACTTATAAATTTTGTGGAAATGCATATTTAAAAGCACATTACATACAATATTAATTTTTATTTTTGGCTAAATCAATTTAATTCACAACTTTAATGTACAATATGAAGTCTGTAATTGCTTTAAATTTCTCATCTGGCCTTTGTAGAGTTTACACTTTGGTTCTTATCATCAAGAGAGATGCATATTCTTTATCTGTCCACTGAGAAGAATCCTGATATGGAAAGTAACCCAGTACAGGGTCCCAAGTCATGCCAAAAGTGCCAGAACTCACCTTGAGTGAGCTTAAGAACTCACCCTGGACCACCTTGGATCTGGTCATCTGGGGAAACTGTACTGGGGCTCAGTATGCATACTATCACCAGCATGACTCCACTGCCTCCAGCCACCCACATGTGGCAGACTCACAATGGGTAGCTCTAACAGGAACCAAAGGATCAGCCAAGTCAAAGCCAACAGGCTATTGTGCAGGGACAGCCATAAATTCAATTTTATACACATATATCAATGACAAAATTATTTTTATAATATAAACTACAGGAAGTTAAACTCAAATAAGAAAGCTGATAGGTAAATACAGATGTTATAGAGTCTGAAACAGCAAAGTCAGTGTCCTCTTGAGACTGGTGGTGAGATTTTGATATTTAACAAAGTGGGGAATGAACTATTGGTTTGTAAAGGATCTTGTAGGTTAAGGTTTTCCACTGGTGTTAGAATCAAAATACAAATCACAAGGGGATTGGGACTGGAATGCTGGCTCAGCAATTAAGAGTACTGGCTGTTCTTATAGAGGACCCAGGTTCAGTTCCCAACATCCACATGGTGGCTAACAACCACTCATAACTCTAATTCCAGGGGATTTGACACCCTTTTTTGGCCTCTATGGGCATTGTATGCATGTGTTGCACTTATATACATGCAGGCAATACACTCATACACATAAAATAAAAACACAGTTTTAAAAAATCATTGGGGATTGGGGCTAGAAAGATGGCTCAGTGGTTGAGTTCTAGCTGCTCTTGCAGAGGACTGGAGTTCAATTCCCAGCACCCATATGGTGGCTAACAATTGTCCATAACTCCAATTCCAGGGGCTCTGATGCCCTCTTCTGACCTCTCTGGGCATTGCATGACACAGGTGCACTTACATACATGCAGGCAATATACTCATACATGTAAAATAAAAATAACAAAATACTTTTTTAAAAAAGTATCTTGCTTTAAAAAGGAAACTCCAAAGAAAATGGGACCAATAGGACAATGTTGTATGTGTATGATTTATTATACTGTACAGATGGCATGCACGGTATGCATGTGATATATATGTTATTTATTATAAGGAATTTGCTTAGGACAAGTATGCCTGTAATCTCATCTCCTTGGGAAGCTGAGGCAGGAGGACTATAAGTTGAAGTTCAGCCTGGTCTACATACCCAGATACTATCTCAGAGAAAAAAATTGGTTTGCACAATTATGGAAGCTGAGCTATCCCAAGATCTACAGTCAGCAAGATTGAGACACAAGAAGTTCTACACTGAAGGCTGCCAGTCTTGATACCCAAGAGAAACCAAAGTTTTGAGTCTGAAGGCAGGAAAAGATCATGTCTAGCTGAAGTACTTGGGCAGGAGTTCCCACTTACACTTTTCATTCTACTCAAGTCTTACATTGATTAGACCAGATTCCTTCCACTCTAGGGAAGGAAATATGCTTTACTTAGTATCCAGGTTCAAATGCTAATTTCAATCAAAGATACCCTTACAGGTATACCCAGAATAGTGTTTAACCAAATTGACTGGGTACCCTGTGGCTCAGTCAGTTCACATGTAAAATTAACCACCACACAGGATAATGCATACTGAAATTTGAGGCCCTTTGCAAGAAGGGAATGATATAATCACAATAGCTGAGAACTGCTTAAGAACAATCCCTGGTGTCTAAGCAGAGGGGAGATAGCCATGGGATAGGTAAATGGGGGAGGGGTGGGTAGAGCAAGACTGGAGGATAGGAGGTTGTTGTGCAGGGCACACTGATGGGGTCTTGCTCTTTTCCTGCTAATGGCCCTGTTTCCCTTAAGAGTGTGACATCACAGGCTATTCCATCTGTAGTTCAAGAGTTTGGGAAGGACTTCATGGGGTAATTCACACTTGGGTTTTCCATGTTGTTACTGTCATGTTGGCTGAGACTTTATCTCCTCTGGACAGAATATCCAAGAGGGTTCATTCATATGGTTGTCAGTTGGTGCCAACTGTCATGGCATGCATAGGACCTCTCCAGCAGAATAGTCTGAGGATACTGAGACTTCTTACATGACATCTGACTCCATTCCAAGAAAGCCAGGGAGAGGTTATGCAGCATTTTCTGACCTAGCCTCAGAAATCACACACTCTCTTCTAAGCAGTTTGTTCGAGGAAGGAATCACAATCCTGTCCAGATGCAAGAGGATTGGAATGAGACTCTTCCTCTTGACAGGGGAATGGCCAGTTCACATTATAGAAGAAAATGTGAGATGGTAGATATCGAGCCATCTTCAAAAGATACAATATGATATCGGTCCCAAATTGCCTTCTTCCAACCTGGCCTCTTTCTTGCTTTTCTGCCCATAGGATATCTCCACTTGGATGTCTTGTCAGCTCAAAATCAAATCTAAAATATAATTTAATTACAACTACTCTCCTTCCCAATAATTTTACTACTCGAATATTGTGATAACGTGACAAAATAGACTAAAACTTTTTTTAAAATCTACCAAGCACTGTCCTTTCTTCTTTGATATTGGCTGATGACCTATCTTCATCTGCTGCCATTACCCAGTGCAGTGCCTTCTCACCTCTTGGACTCTCAGATGATCTTACCGTCTCCTCTCCCTTGTTCCCACCCATTTTGCACACCCCAATCTGTTCAGCCTTTTCCTAGTCTTACGTCTCACTTTCCTACCTCTAGAGTGGGCCCTTAATGGAAGTCCACTTGTCTGACTTCCCACTATTAGCCTCCCTAGGAAAAGAGCTCTGAGACAGAGTTTAGTCTTCGGGTTGTTTCTTAAGGAGTGACTTTGAGGTGGACACCTGTGGAAGGAAAGGAAAGACTAGATTTGAGAAGAAGAAAAGGTGGAGTTGTAATATAGACCCAACCACAAACTCAGCTGGCCTCTGGTGTTAGAACATCCCTTCAGAGCTGTCCCATGGATGAGACAGCTGAGGTGGATGAGTCCTTATGCTTTGTTCTGTCATGTACTGGACTACTGTAGAAAAGAGTATGAGCTTGCTGGGCACTGCAGCTCTGTGCAGTTGAGGAAGTCTTGAAGAGAGGATAGTAACTAGCTGTCTACCCTTAGCACTCCCAGCTGTGAGTCCTCCTTTCATTCAGCCTTCTGTGAACTCATTCCATGTCATGCTCTCTGTTTTAACTTACCCTCTGATTTGATGATGATAATGATGATGTGTGTGTGTGTGTGTGTGTGTGTGTGTGTGTGCACGCATATATGGTATCTGTGAGTGGAGGTGCCACAGTGCACTTTGGAGGTGAGAGAACAAGTTTCAGGACTTAGTTCTCTCCTTCCACAGTGGGTTCTGGGGATCAAACTTAGATTGTCTTATGCTGCAAGTACTTTAATTCCTGATTTTTTTCAGACAGCCCTGACTGGCCTGGAACTTTCTATGTAGATCAGACTAGCCTTAAAGCCTTGGATTTTTTAATGGATGTTGCCATGCTTCCCTTGAACCTTCAGCTAGGTTATGAGCTATTTCCCCATGATGATCAACACAGGGAGAAGAGCATCCATATTTATAGTCAGAGATGCTTGGGCATCAGTTAGCCAGGACCTGGACTAACATGGAGACTGGTCAAAGATTAGTTTTCATTTTTATTACCATACCAGAAGAAATTATTTACAGAAGCTCTATTTCATTGTCTTTATGAAGGAAAAGAGAGTCAAATCTTGCTGCCTGGGGTTTGCTATGAAGGGCCAAGGCAGAAGTGGGGCTCAGAAGGGGTGCCTGTCTTACCTGAACTGTGCCCGAGGTCCTACTCCACCTTTTTCTTCCCACCACCCAGCTTGGAGCTTTCTTGGTCTCACAAGTTGCTCTGTGTGTTTAACTAATTAGTGGCTATAAAGCGTTGCCCAAATGTCAAGTATAATTGTGGTGAGTAATTATTTTTGCCTGGAGAGGTATCATTCTAGTTCCTTGGAGTGAGGAAATGATAAAGTGATAGTGTGTTTCCTTGTCCTGTGGGAGCAGGAGCTGTTTTTGGCCCTCCCAGGGTCAGGACCCTGAATGTCGGTCTTACCCACTAGGGCATCCCAGGTAGTAGCTGCCTCAGGCTTATCTTTTTCTTTATAGATCCATCCTTACTTTGGGGAGACGGAGGCCATTCCCAAGTGTACTGCTAGGAACTTCCCCAAGGTAGCTTTGATGGATAGCTGGCTTCAAAGGACTCATGGGGACCCCCTCCTCCTTTGGGTCCCAAGAGATTGTGGGCAAAGATACCTGGGGGTATTTTTGCCACTCCACAGTGTCTGAAATTTAATAATAGCCCCCTCACAATCATGATAACACTTTAGAAATAAAGCACTCTGGAGCTCCCTAAATGGAAATTTTTACGTGGTTTTTATATTTAGAATTCTGTTTCTCCCTGTGGGCAAATTTTATAAATAACCATTGGGAATGCTGAACAGAATTCAATTTCCATATTCTGTTTCTCTTTTCATGTAAGAAACACCAAGAAATTTTATATCTTTGACCCTTCTCCCTTAAGGTTTATAGAATTAGATAATGTAAATAGAAAAGTGTATAGGACAGGAAGAAGGGAACAAAGGTGTGGACACCATGCAAGCAATGATTTGTTTAGAAATAAACAAATTCTGTATTATATTTTCTCTCTTTCTTTTTAAGTACTGGAGATTGAGCCCAGGGATTCATGCATCCTAGGCAAGTACTCTACCACGGAGCTACATTCCCTCCCCTGGACACAAATGCAGAATCATCTGTCATAGTAAAAGCTGTAGGCTGGGGACTAGAAAGATACTCAGCAGTTAAGAACTGGCTACTCTTATAGAGGACCCAGGCTTGGTTCCCGGCACCTGCATGGTGACTAACAACCATCTGTAACTCCAGTTCTAGGGGATCTGACACCCTCTTCTGACCTCTGCAGGCAGTGCATGTGATATACTTCTATACAAACATGTAAAACACTCAAACACATTAAATAATATAAAAGCGGTAGGCTGTACTATTTAGCATCACTGAACACTTGCTATCTGTTCAGCAAGTTCTAAGGTGCTTTGTACATTATTATCTCATTATATCTCACTGTAGCCCTGGAAGTAGATACTGTTATTAAGTCATTTTATAGACTAGAAACTGAGACCTTAGGAGTTAAGTCATTTCCCCCAAGTATCAGTCTAAATCCAGAATCAGGGCTTCTAACATCTCTTTGCCATAGACTGAAGTGCACCACAGCATGTTGAAAGTCCCATTTCTATAAAGGAGGGTCAGGCACTAAAAGGTCCTAGGATCCATGAGGATACCTTTGTACCACTTATCTAGAAACAGGAGGAGAATTTTTCACATACACCCCCTTAGCCAGGCACTCATAAGTTTCTCAATGAAGCTATTCTGTTCCTGCCTGTCTTTATTTCTTTTCTTTTCTTTCTTTTTTATTTTCTCCTCCTCCTTCTCCCACTCCTCCCCCTCCTCCTCTCCCTCCCCTTCCTTTCTCCCTCCCCCTTCCTCTCCTCCTCCTCCTCTTCCTTTTTTTTTGGTAAAAGCCAGTAGTGGAGATTGAACCTAGGACTTCAAGCTTGCTAGTCAAATGCTACCACTGAGCTACAGCCTCAACTCCTTGATGAGCCCTTCTGTGTCTAAACCTGTGAACCTTTTCCAGGAGGTGAGAAATAAATATTAAACTTCAGAGTGAAATTTGGGTCCTCCTCCATTATTTATATTCACTCAGAGATGACTTTTGGCAAAAATGTTCTTGTAGAAAAGGAAGATGCAGTTTTTTCCTGATGCATGCCTGACTCCCCACCAGTCTAGGAAAGTCTGAGGCCTATCATGTGCTCCTAGAGCATTCTGGATTTTCCTCCATAGCACTTGTTGTAGTGTGGAATAGCTGTTTGCCCAGGAGCTCTCAGTCTCACTAGATTGTAAAGCTCTATCAGGGCAACAACTGAGTCTGTGTTGCCCTGTGTAGCATCCCAGAACCTCACACAAGGTGTAGTAAGCATGCAACAAGGACCAAAAGCCTACTGGCAGAGTGAAGGATACTATAGATAGCACCCTTTGGTCACCCTGAGAAAATGCTGCCATATATTAGGACAGAAATCTGCCTTTATGAAACTATAGATCCAGTTAAATTTCTCAGATAAAGATTTTTCAATACATGATTTCAAGAATTTTTGAGCAGATAATAGTCAATTTTCCCTCATGGCTAAGAGTAATGGTTCTGGAGTTGATTGAGTTCATTCTCACCCTCCAATTTGTATCACTCACTACAAGGTGGTGGTCAAGTGCTGGGACCTTGGTATGTTCCTCCTTGGCAGAGATGGTGACCCCATGGTCAAAGCAATGGTAAAAAATTAAATGAGTTAAACTGAGCTTTCAGAACCAGATCTGGCCCATGGGTATCCCCAATATGTCCTGGCTATTCTTACCAGGGTGTTATCAGCTTGGGACTCAGTCAGGTCTTCTGCAGATTTGTCCCCAAGTACAAAACAGGAAGCCAAATGAAGACCAAGTGTAAAGGCATATGGACCCTGTATCTCTGCTGTACACTTTCCTTAAGAGTCCAAAGAGACCCTCCCATTCTCCACTCCCCAAGTGTCACTCATTTTAACACAATGTGCCCCAGCTCTTGGGAAGCAGGAAGTTCCTGGTCTTCTGAGGCCTCTGGCAAAGATACCTCCTCGCTTGACTGCCTGGTTGCATTACACACCCCAGAAAACCTTTTCTGATTCAGAGACACTAACTATACACAAAGTCAGGTCCCACAGCAAGTCATTTAGGCCCTTGCATCAGTTTTCTTCTCTTCTACCCCACCCCAAACCCCTCCTTCATCTGGGCCCTGGGATTCTTCCAGTGTGTCTCCACAGGATGGCCACTGCCTTAACCCACTCTTCAAAGTTTTTCATGGTTATCCCAAATGTCCAAAGGTCAAAGAATATTCACTTCTCTGAGTGTAGAAATATTAACTTACAAGTCACAGTGAAAAGCCAGGCATGGTGGTGCATGCCTATAATCCTGGCACTTAGGAGTTGAGGTTAGGAGGATTAGGAGTTCAAGGCCTTTCTGGGTTACATTAGATTCTATCTCAAGGGTTGGGGAGATGACTCGGTGGTTAAGAGCACTGGCTGATCTTGCAGAAGACCTGGGTTCGAATCCCAGCACCCACATGATAGCTAACAGCCATCTATAACTCCAGTTCCAGGGGATCCAATGCCCTCTTCTGTCCTCCATGAACACTGCATGACACAGGTGCATTTATATCCATGCAGGCATAAAATTAAAAGTTTTTTCTTTTTTAAAAAAATTGTTACTTTTATTTTATATGTATAAGTGTATTGCATGCACACACATAAAATAAAAAAAAATAAAAATAGGGCTGGAGAGATGGCTCAGCAGTTAAGAGCACTGACTGCTCTTGCAGAGGACCCGGGTTTGATTCCCAGCACCCACATGGCGGCTACGAACTCCAGTTCCAGGGGAACCCAGAGCCCTCTTCTGACCTCCACGGCATTGCATGACATAGGTATACTCACATACATGCAGGCAATACACTCATACACATAAAATAAAAATAACAAAATTTTAAAAAAGATTAAATTCCTCTAAAAAATAAATTAAAAATAGATTCTGTCTCAATCAACCAAAAAAAATCCTGTTAAATAAAGTGAAATGGGTGATGGTGGTAGAAGTACCTTGATTTTACAGGTTATGAAACTGAGGGAAAAAAAAGGCTGAGTAACTTGTCCAGGGTCACTCAGCGGACATGGCAGAACTAGGGTTTGAATTAGTTTCTAGACCAACCCTTGACCATCATACTAGGCTGTCTTTGAAGGAAGTTCTCCCACTCCCATTCTCTGGGAAAATCTCTTTTAACTCCTTCAAAGTGCAAAAGGAGCATAGAGGCGAGAGACCCACAAAGATGTATGTGCAAACTCAATCAAGAATGGTACAGTGGATAGGAGTCAGCTCTGCAGCTGGGTTTGTGTGCTGAATGGAGTGTGTGTGTGTGTGTGTGTGTGTGTGTGTGTGTGTGTGTGATGCGATGCACATATTTGTGTGGGTGTGGGCACTTGTGTGTACAGGTGGAGGCCAGAGATTGACATCAAGTGTCTTCCTCAATCACTTTCCACTGTATTTCTTTTTTATTTTATGTGTATAAGTGTATTGCATGCATGCATGTAAGTGCACCTGTGTGCAAGAAGGTCAGAAGAGTGAATCAGATCCCTGGGAACTGGAGTTAGGGACAGTTGTTAACCACCATGTGGCTGCTGGGAATCAAACCCAGGTCCTCTGCAAGAGCAGCCAGTGCTCTTAACCTCTGACTCACCCCTCCAGCAACCCTCTGTCCCTCCCTCCGTCCCTCTGTCCCTCCCCCCTTCCTTCCTTCCTTCCTTCCTTCCTTCCTTCCTTCCTTCCTCCACAGCATTTCTTGAAATAAGATCTCTGTCCTAGTTAGCTTTCATGGTCGACTAAGCACAGCCCAGTGTCACCTGAGAGGGAAAACCTGATTGAGGAATTGACTAGACCAAATTGGCCTGTGGGCATGTCTTTAAGGGATTGTCATGATTATTATTTCTATAGGAGGGCCCAGCCCACTGTGGGTAGTACCATTCCCTGGGCAGATGGTACCGGAATGTATAAGAAAGCTAGCTAAAGCTGGGTGTAGTGGTGCATAGCTAGCACTTGAGAGATAGAGGCAAGTAACTCTGTGAGATCGAGGCCAGCCTGGTCTACATAGCCAATTCCTGGTCAGCTGGGGCTACAGGAAAACCCTGTCGAAGAAAGGAAGGAAGGAAGGAAGGAAGGAAGGAAGGAAGGAAGGAAGGAAGGAAGGAAGGAAGGAAGGAAGGAGGGGTTAGGGTCCGTGATTCCGTGGGTCTCTTCTGGAGAACAAATGCACAAATACGGAGATGCAAAAATCAAGCAGAGTTTTACTAAACCAGCTAGCTGGGGCCGATCGTCCTTTCAGGACACGCAGGTCTGGTTAGAGCAATCGACCCTGAGACAATTTTAGGTAAAGATTATATAGGCTTCCACAACCGTTACACAAAAGCCCGCGTTTATACAGCCAATAGTTTCAAAGCAAGCATTTCACAAACCAATAACTTTAAAACAAGAAAAATGTTACAACTCCCTTCAGGTGTCTCAATCGGGGAGAGATGGTTGGTATGTGCCTGGTACGACTCTTTCTTGTTATCTTGTGTAAGCAGACATGTCTACATGACATGACACAGAACAGGCCAGGCTCCGGGGGCTGTAGCACTTTGCCTCTATCTCTGGATGCCTGTGTCTCCAGTTGAGTTAATTGGTTACAAGCAGTAAATTTAAACAAGTAAATTCAAGCAGTAAATTCAGACAAGCAGTATATTCAAACAGTAAATTCCTCTTCCCTAACACCTCAAAGTATGCCTGTTAAACACCAAGGAAAGTTAGTCCGAAGGAAGGAAGGAAGGAAGGAAGGAAGGAAGGAAGGAAGGAAGGAAGGAAGGTAGAAAAAAAGAAAGATAGCTAAACATGAGCTATGAGCCAGCCAGCTAGCAAGCTGCATGCTCCATGGCTCCTGCTGTCCTTCCTTGGCAGTGAGTGAGTTCCCTAGACAGAGGCAATGCTGTGCTGAATAACAAGCAGTCCTGCCTTCACAGTCTGCCTTCAGGATCCTGCCTTGAGTTCCTGCGTTAAAGTCCCTCAAATGATAGACTGTGACCTGGAAGTATAAGCCAAACAAACCCTTTCCTCATCAAATCTCTTCTGGTCAGAGTGTTTTATCATGGAAAGGAAACTAGAACAGTCTCTCACTGAACCCAGAGTACCTGAATTTTCCTGGGCTGGCTGGCTGGTTAAGGGGCTTCAGGGATCCGGGGATCCACCTATCTACTCCCTTTCCTCATCACTGGCATTACAGAGGAGCTGGTGTGGTTTTTACATGGGTGCTCCTCTAAACTTGGGTCCTCATCTTGTGTGGCAAGCACTTACCAACAAAGCCACTTCTTCAGCCCCTGGGATAGAAAGTCAAAGAAGAAGAAAAAGAATGGCCCATGCCTCAGGTAGTTGTTTTGACAGTAAGTTAAAACATAATTAAGTATTTGATTCTTTTTCTCTGCCTTATTTTGTTTTTGTTTCGGTTCTTAATTCTGAAGGTGCAGAAGCAGTGATTCTTTTGCAGTGAGCATGCTAGCTTTGGAATTAGGAGCTCAGGCGTGAGCACTGCTACCTTTGCTCCCTGTATAAATAAAGTGTATTTTTTTTCTGTGGCCTCATTCTCCTCATCCCTAAAATTACTGTGAAAAACTTTCACTCTCAGAGGTAATGCCTATGAAAGAGCTTTGTGAATTCTAAATACGAAATAGTGTACACAGAGATTAAAGAACTCTCCAATTCTGTTACCTAGGGCTGTGCAGTTGGCTGTCTTGAAAGGTCTTTAGACTAACAACACCTTTAGAATTCTGCCTCAAGAGGGTCCTTTTGTGAATCTTCTAGACTTTTTGTTTTTCACAGGCTCCCTATTAAAATTAATCTCTCAGAATTAGAGGCACAGGATTTGTTCTTCCACACGTGTTTGGGAAAACAGAAGGCTCAGAGATGTGGCTTCCAGGGTCTGAAAGTCTATCAGAAGGTAGATAGGTCAGACTTCTGAGTGATCACCTGGGCAACAACAGGGACTTCCAATGGATGTGCCAAGGGGCAAATTTAGTATCAAGAAAAAAGATAGAGCATTCTTTTGAATATTGCCTCAGGAAATGGAAGCAACTGTGGTTGATAGGAAATGAGTACCTGTCACTGGAGGCAGCCAAGGAGGACTTCCAACCATTCAAAGGGAGTGGTCAGAGGAAGCTGTAAAGAGGCAGGTGGCAGAGCAACTAGTTGACTGAGTTGGAAAGCTTTGTTCCTCCTAGAAAAGCAGCATGCCATTAAAGAGAGAAAGGGAGGGTCTATGGGAAGACAGAAATGAAGAAAGCAAAGCAGGAGGTGGGCTAGGAGCCAAGGCCCTTCTTCGCCCTCCGGCCCAGCTGAATGAACCAGTATACAGCTCTGTCTCTGGCAGCATTAGGCCCCAGAGCCTAGAACTGTACACAGCTCACTTATTCACTCTGTTAACTCAGCAAACATTCACAGGCCTAGGAGTCAGTTTCCCGCAGCGGACCCACGTGGGACAGAAAGCGCTGGCATGCTTCCTGCCCAGCGACCAGCAGAGGGCAAGAGAGACACGCAGATGCCAAACCTTGCACAGCCTACAGCTGAGCTTCCCTGCAGGGATAAAGTGGGTCATTTGGTCCTGCCGAGCGGCAACATTGCCAGGGAGTGGGCACATTGGGTCGCTCCAGCTCGGAACGTGAGGCCTCCCACACCATCTGCCAAGACTGTGGGATCACTCCCGCCTCTTGGGCTTGCAGGTCACTCCTGCCTGCAGATGGAAGGATATAGATGACGGAAGTTGTTTGGTTTATTTTGTTTTGATGTGGCTTGTTGTGCTTGTTTGGCTTTTGAGACAGGGTCTCATGCTGGCCTGAAGCTCGAGGGAGTCCTCCTGCCTCAGCCGGGATGTGCTGGGAATCCCTGGCGCACCACCACGTGGGGCTGAGATTGATAACATGGGATGGCTCAGGGTTGGGGCAAGAAAGCTGGAAAGCTCTTTCACTAGCAAACCATTTTAAGTAGCTGGGCACACCTCAGGGCAGGTTTTAGAGAAGAGGGGAGGGAAGACCTGGCAAAGTAGGGATGGATAGGGCCTCAGAAATTGCCACAGGAGAGCCAGCGGAAGAGTCTGGGGCTCTCTTTAGATTGAGAGGAAACATATTTATTTGGAGGTGAGGGGGCACTAAGTGGCTGGATGTGAATAGGTGAGTGCTAGATCCGGTTTCTTAGAGAGTAGGGGGTAGATCTATAGTCAGATTGGCTTTTTTCTTGGTTTCCCCAACTACATGTCATAGGACCTTGGGTTAGTCATTTTCAGACCTCATTTTCCTGTTCTGTAAACTGGTGAGCTATTGTCAAGGTCAAGTGGAAGAAAGCCCCAGTGTGTCAAAGTCTGATTGGGTCTCTTCCCCTTCTGCCCATTGTGGTAGGGTGCCACATACTGGAATCACATCTGTGGCAGGTGCCTCTTGAGTCGAGCAGGGAAGAGGAATGGCCTGCAGGCTATTAGTCCTGCAAGGTGAATGAATCCTTCAAGAATGCTCTTTGGTTAGTGCCTGTGGGGCTCCTCTCCACTCACCCCCAAGAGATGAGGGGGTCTGGGGAGAATTTGTCATAAGATTTTTGAGGTCTGAGGAATTAGTGAGTTAGAACGGTCTGGAATGAGAGGGGATTTGGAGATTAGATGAAACTCTGGATCTCCTCATGGAATCTGTGATGGTTAGAAGGGCCACCTGAACCCAGTCAAGGACTGGTTTATATTAATGAGCCTGGAAGACATTATGTTAAGTGAAACACATCAGGCATAGAAAGAAATAGTTCTCATATGAGGAAACTCTAAAGCTGACCCCATTGAAAAGTAGAATAGTGAGTACCAGAGGCTGGGAGAGTAGGAGGGATAGGAAGGAGTTGGTTGATGGGTACTAGGATACTACTACACAAAGGAGATAAACTCTATTGTTATATACCACAGTAAGTAAAATAGAATGTATAATAATTTTTTATATTCTTAAATAGTTAAAAAAATTTGAATGTTTCCAACACAAAGTAATGAAAAGTTTGAGGTGGTACATACATACTAATTATTCACTAATCTAATCACTAATTATTACCGTAATCTGATCATTACACATCATATACAAGTATCACAATTAGTCACATTACACCCCATAAATATATAGTCATTTTGAGTTAGTTTTTTAAAAGAAACTTTATTTAAGAAAAAAAAAAAGACTAGCTTGCCAGTTTGTGAATGTTTTTTCCTCTAAGACTCTGAAGCAAGACTTGTGCTGTCCCATCCTTGCCAACAGGGAGAAGGCAGGCTTGGATGCTTCTCCATCAAGGCTCAGCACAGTGCTGAGTACGTGTTGCTTGTTAATGAGGCAGGAATCTTGGAGAACTAATTTGAGTTCTTAGTTTTGCTGATTAAAAAATAAATGAAAATGAGGCTCGGAGAACCATGAGACCAGGGAAAGGAACATTTGCATCCTCTTCCATTGCTATTAGAATCATTCTCTGCAGCTATTTGAAGAAAATAGCTGGATGTCTACAGTGAGCCCTGCAAATCTAGGAGTCTCTCTGTGTCTTTGGGGAATACATTTTATGCAGTCCTCCCCCCTGAACTCTGGTCATTGCTTATGTAACTCAATCTCTGGGGGAAGACACCTGGGTCTCTCCTACCCTGACCTTTAGGACTCTGAGGACAGCAAGTGCTCCAAGGATGATGGATCCTGCACTAATTGGCCATATAATGTGATAAGACAGTCACTTGAGTTGGAATCCCAGCACAACTGTGTACAAGCTGTGAGACCTGACACAAGATACTGATGCTTTAGCAGTGTCTTCATCTCTACAATGGTGGCAATAATAGTATTTACTTTATTTAGCTGCTGTTTTTCCCAGTTTCTCTTAATCTGAAATTGGAAGCAAGTATATACTAAGCAGCCTTCTTTTTTTTTTTTTTCCTGGGGATGTCAAATAGTAGAGGCCAAAATTTGGGGGAGAAAGATATTCTTTGGAATCTTCCAGTCCAGGTACTGGGAGATTTTGACTGGAACAAATAATGTACAGTTGGGAAACAGGGCCAGGGTCTGGCAGATCTCTCTCTGCTCCCAGATTGCTGTGTGACCTTGGCTGCTAAATTTCCTCATGCCTTAGTGTCCTCCTCTGGACAGCTTAAATTGAGCATGTTAACTTTGAAGTTCCTGTAGCCCTGTAGTTGCTGAGACTCAGTCATAGAACCCAGCCTCTTGTTTGCTGGGATGCAGCCCAGGCCTTAGCTGCTGAAGCAGCTGAGGAGGCAGCACTTTGATGGTGCCTGGCCTGATTCCCAGAGGCAGTCACTCGGCCTCAGGGAAGCCCCTGGTTTACTGGTTTGGATGCTGCGAAGGGCCAGGCAACAGAGACTTTGGCCTTTTGGCATGTGATTCCAGCCAGAGCTTTTCAGGGAAGGATGAGGACAAGCAGCAGGGCTGGCAAAGCAGTGAAAAACAGCTCAGCGATCACACTCTGTGAATCTCCAACCTTAGCCACCTGGGAAATGATTAATCCCTGAAGGAAATGAGGGTCAGAGAAGTTTCCCACTTGAAAAGGCCTGGGTAAGAAATGAATTCCATGGGGGTGGGAGTAAGGTACTGTAGGGAAAGCAAACATGGATGGGAGCAGGTGCCCCATCCCTGACTCAGTCAGTCAATAAGCTGTGATTCAGCAGTTGATGGTATGTGGCACTGAGTAACAGTTGGAAGTGTCATTGGAGAGCTCAGGCAAGGCTCACTAGGAGATCTTGATGATCCATGAAACATGTATGCAGTTTAGACTCTAAACATGATGTGGGTAGGAGCTGGAAAAAGACTCAATCTTAGATGAATTGTAAGGACCCCCTGGAGGTATCCTGGAGCTGGCTGCTCTCTGCTGTCAGCCAAGGAATGAGTAACTTTCCTCCTTTAAGCAACCAAATACCCGACTCTGACTCTGTTCAAAGTGTACATGCATGTGTTGATTCACTGAATCTAATGACCTCTACAATTAGCAGAGGCTGGTGTGATTATGATCCTCCTTAGTTGACAGCAGAAGACCAAGAGCTAGGTGTGTTCATCCAGAGTCACCCAGCTGCTAAATCTTGGAGCTGAGCTTGTCTATGTTTGAATCTGTGTCCGTTCCAATAGGATGCAAACTCCCAGTGACCACATAGCAAGGATGGACAACACCCCCCCCCATGAAAAATGGAATGATTTTGGCAGAAAGGTAGACATTTTCATGGAAAACAAGATATTCTGGTTGCTTGACCCCATTGGAAGCAGGAAACTGGACCAGTATTCACAGGATCACCAGATGAGTGGCCAGTGGCTCTTAGTGTCACCTAGACACTCTCCTCCTGCATATTTCAGATTGGCACTTGATGCCTCCATTTCCACTTGGTCACTCCACTCCAGGACTTCTTGGTGATTCATACAGAGGCAAAAATCCTGGACTTGCATAGGCAGACAGAGCCACTGGAATCCTGGTAAAGGCCTCTCTGGTAAAGGTCAGTTGACCTTGAGAAAATTTCTAAACACTATGTCTGGATTTCGTCATTTCTTAAAACAATGACAATCAGCCACATCTAGCAAAGCTTATAGATTTTCTCTAAGAATTGAATGCATGTCCTCCTAACTATAAGAATAGTCAATAAGGCTAGGCAGTTAGGGTAAAAAGATCCCAAAGATATGTAGCCAGTTTCTTGGCTAAAAGTCAAAATGTCCTTGGGCCTGTTAGCAACATACTCTGTTCCAAGGCCAAAAATGTTAAAAGTATTTGGGAGCTTGTAACTAATCCTTAAAAGATTTTAGGGTTAGTCGGGCGTGGTGGCGCATGTCTGTAGTCCCAGCACTTGGAAGGCAGAGGCAGGTGGATCTCTGTGAGTTCAAGGCCAGCCTGGTCTGCATAGTGAGTTCCAGGATAGCTGGGGCTACAGGGAGACCCTGCTTCAAAAAGACAAAAAAAAAGATATCAGGGTTACCTCTTCAGAGGGGGGAATGTTGGAGGGGAAGGAGTGGGCATGGATTTGATCAAAACACCTTATATGCATATATGAAATTCTCAATAAAGTTTTTGTAAAAGTTAAAAAAAATAGTCAATAAATGCTACTTTTTATGGTGTACAAGTGAGGAGTTTCATTGCAAGAAAAAATTATGAGACTAGTCACTGAGCACTTGCAATGTGCCAGTTGCTTTTAGGGTTGTGTGTTTTTTTGTTTTTTTGGTTTTTTTTTTTTTTGGTCTTTTTGAGACAGGGTCTCCCTGTAGCCTCAGCTGTCTTGGAACTCACTATGTAGACCAGGCTGGCCTTGAACTCACAGAGATCCTCCTGCCTCTGCCTCCCAAGTGCTGGGATTAAAGTCATGTGCCACCACACCCAGCTCTTTTAGTTTTTTCAAAAGATTTTATTATTTTTATTTTATGTGTATGAGTGTATTGCCTGCTTGTATGTGAGTGCACCTGTGTCATGCACTGCTGCAGAGGTCAGAAGAGGGCTTCAGATTCCCTGGAACTGGAGTTAAGGACAGTTCGTAGTCGCCATGTGGGTACTGGGAATTGAACCTGGGTCCTCTGCAAGAGCAGTCAGTGCTCTTAACTGCTGAGCCATCTCTCCAGCCCCACTTTTATTTTTTTATGTGCATATATGATCACGAGTAACCTTCTTAATACTCCTGTAAGGCAGGTAGTATATATTCCCCATTTTACAGATAAAGAGAGTAGGCTCTGGAAAGTTAGATTGCCATTCAGGGTCAAGGTACTTGAAGTTCAAGTGCTGAACATCTAAGATATTTTACAACAATTCTTGCTTTCCTGTGGTTACTACAGGAACTTGTCTGAAATGAGCTCCCACTCTATCTTTAGTTATTTTTGTTTTTGTTTTATGAGACAGGATCTTGTCCAGGCTGACCTCCAGATCACCACACTCCTGCCTTAGCCTCCAAGTCCTGGGATAGCAAGGGTGACCTGGCTCCAGCTTTAGATTTCTGTTTAGAGTAAGCTAGAACTTCCTGCAGGAAGCTTTGTATATCTTGTGCTAATAGTTACTCCATCTCCTAAGAACACTGTAGTTATGTATAGCCCTCTCATTTTCTATGTATTACCTCTATATGCCTATTTCTTATACCAGGCAGATGCTCTCTGAGGGTATGGACAGAATCTTGTTGTATTTCTCTTTATTTCTTCTCCACTGAGCTATTACTCCAGGGCTTTGTATGCAGTAGGTTTCTGATCAATGTCTGCTGACTTAAGGCATGCATTAGGCATAATGAGCAAAGTATGAAGACCAGGTTGGAATCCCTATTTCCACTGACTTGGGGCTATAAGCAAGTGACTCAGCCTCTCTGGCTGTCCCATGTTGTCATCACTGTGAAATGGGATGGCAGTATGTACCATCATGGAATTGTGAGGAAATGAAATGAAAAAGAAAATACAGGTACAGCATTTGCATAGTACCTGGCACATACTACACAGTCAACAGTGGATGTTCTAGGATCAGTTTGTATACTTACTATGGTAGATATCCAGGATGAGGAAAAAGGAGGTAGCCCTGGAAGGCTTGGAGAAACAGGCACACTACTAAAGACTAGAGTTGTTTACATCTTGGAGGATGGTGAAACACAAATACATGAAAAATGAAGGAGATATTTTAAGGAAAGTTCAGTAACATGGAGCAGTGCCAATAAAATGAATGTAAGGCTTCTGAGACCAGGTGGGGAGGACTGATCAGCGGGGAGAAAAGCAGAGAGCATCACCCCAGACACTGTCCAGGATGAAAGATGGACCTGTAGAAGAGACCCACCAATCAAAACAAGAAAAAGATTGGGTCTGGGGAGGAAGAGGCTGGGGTGGGGGGCATTACAAATCTAAGGTGGCTATCATAGGAACAGTTTCTGCCTAGATCCAAAAGGAAAATCTGAAAGACAAAAGGATGAATAATCCAGGCCTTGGGCTCAAGGCAAGAGGCAGCTATTCTTTTACGGCTTGATGAGCACTTGACTAAGCCTCCCAGCTGGTTTAAAAAAGTACTAACACAGTTTAGACTGAGATGTCTCTGGATGGGGCATGGGTTTGTTGAAGACTATCCAGGTGGGACTAAGAACAGTGGATTCCTAAGGACCCAGGGCCCCTGGACACAGTCAGGGAAGAGTGAGCCTTGCTAATCTTGGACTGGGGCAGCAGGTTACTACAGTATGAAGGAGGCCTCTTTTAGCAGTGCTTTGAGCTCTTTAGCAAATCAAGCCAGGTCTTTTTTGAGCATCAGATTGAATCTTTACAACCTGAATCAAAATTTTACTGGCATGGGTATTTATATTTGCAAGCCCTTGAGTTGGGGAGGTTGACATAATTTTAAAAGAGCTGATTAGTCTCTTCTGGAGTCCTGACTCACTTCTCCCCTGCCACCAAGGAAAAGGCTTACGTATCCATTAACCAGTCCAAAGTGATAGAAGTGATCTTTCTGGTCTTAGGATCTAAGTGAGATTATTCAAAGCAATCTGCAGACTAACTTGAAAGGTGATACGGACATGGAAGTAGCTAGAAAAACAAAAGTTCTTTTACCCAAAGAGCCTTGAGGCAGACAGACTCTTCCTGGGGATCCAGGTGGCCATGTTTGGTCATCTCCAACCAAGGCTGTCATGGGATTCAGTGTTTTTCAGGTAAGGGAACTGGGTATAGCCAACTGGGTATTTTCAGGGGCAGGACTGGAAATAGATCACTTCACTCATTCCACTGCTCAGAACTCTTTCCAAAGACTGAACTAAACTGGAAAAGAGCCTGGGAAAAAAGTCTAGCTGTGTGCCCAGGAAGATGAAATGGATAGTGACCAGCTAGCAATCTCTGCCATATTCCTAAAGCATGCAGAACCTTTGCTGAAAGAGGACTGGGAAGAGGTAACAGGGAGCTAGACAGATTGAAAAGACAAAGGGGCTTGGAAGAGCATTTTCTCAAGTAACTTTAGTGGCACCCACTTCTTTGCCTCAGGAAAAGGTATCCTAAGCAGAAAGACAAATGAAAGTCACAGCAGAGAGCTTCCTGAATTAGGAAGCTGTTGGCTTGGGTGCTCTCGAGGCCTAGCAAATACTCTGCAGAAGGTGAAGGCCTGATTACTCAGGGCAAGCTTGGGCTCAGATGGGGCAGATTCAGGGAAGCGTAGATCCAGCTCACCAGGGTAGGAAAGAAGTCGGGGGCCTAGGACCCATACTCTACACTGCAATGCTCAGGGGTAGTTCTCCTGTGACCCACCTATGTAGGAGGGGCTTGAGAGTTAAGGCCTAGGAGGAAGAGACCTGAAGAAAGGAGGAGGGCTTTTGGGGAGTAAAGGAAAAAGACAGCAAAGCCCATTTCGTACATAATGTAACAAACAAAACTTGGTTTTAGCGTTTGTTCCTTGGGGTATTGCAAACATACTCAACAGCACTTTCTGCTGTGATGGAAATGTTCTCTATTTGCACTGCTCAAGATGGAAACCACTACCCACATGTGGCTGGAGAGTGCCTTGGGTATGGCTAGCACGCCTTGGGAACTAACTTAAAGGCTATATCCTGTTTTAATTAATATAAGCCTAGGTAGCCACAGTGAATGCTGGACTGGCCGGCACAGGTACACTTCCAGCCCTACGGAAGGAGGGTAGGGGCATGAGCCATGGTTCTTGGTCTTCAGCTCTCCCAGCTCTGCCCTGTAGCAGAGCCCTGGAAGATGGCAGTCTGGTTCTACCCTCAGGTTTGGGCATGATCTGGTCTCTGGGATTCTCATGTCTCCCTGAGGACATCTGAAGCAGATCAATATGGTGTAGAGAAGAGACATGGTACAGGGTGCTGGATATCCAGGAAAACTTACTGAGTCTTCGTGGGTCTAGTTCTAAAACTCTGAAGGGGGCTTGGACCTTACATTCTCCGCCTGTGGCTTCAAGGCACTGGGCTTTGATTACAGCTATGGAGACCTGGCTGATATGCTAGCATTCTGAAAGATGCTTAGGGAAGGGGGTCACAGCTCGAGGACGAGAAATGTAATTGCATCTGCCACTCTCCTGTTCCATGCTTAGATTGTCTAATGCCACTTCCCTGCTTCAGGCCTAGATTCTCTAAATGGCAAATACTTTGATGTCTGCTCTCCTTGCATCCCTTGCCCAGCATCCTTATGAATCTAGAATATCTCCCCATCTCCTTAGATGTGCTAAAGCAGTTCTGCTCTGAAGCTAACAGGAGAAATGATCAATAGACAGGAGTATCCATTTTGTTTGACCTGCACTATCTTGCCAGTGCACCAGAGCCAATACCCGAATCCCTGGCATTTGCTCTATATTCCAGACTCCCCTTTGCCTACCTATTAGCCTGGATGCCAAACTGGAGGGCCAGAGCCATGCTGATCCTTTTTCCTCCTCTCTCTTCTCTATCACCTTCCATTCTGGGAAAACCTGGTTTTCATTCAGGAGACAGAGTGGGCTAGTGAGAGAGCATTACACAGGTGAGAGTATGCAGTGTGGCGTGCAGCCTGTGGACCTGTGTCCAAGGTCAGCCTTTCCTCAAACTCAGGCTTTGTTCGAAGGCTGCTCCTCTCTCTTTTTATGTCTAAACTGAAGACTTCTCCTCTCTCTTTATATGTCTAAACTGAAAGCTTCCTAGTTAAAGCTTTTCTGGGGTTCCTTACTTCTGATCTTAGCATAGCTCCCAGGCCTTCTCAGCAGAGACACCAGATAATGCCTTCTGAGGCACGAAGCTAATAGAATCCTGTGTGACATCCTTCAATGGGTCTCAGTGGTTCTCCAGAGATCAGCTGCCTTAACAGGACTGAGAAGACCTGTCTCTGTTTGTTCCTCCCCTCTAAGCAGGCCAGGGTGAGCACTCTTCCTTTCTCCTCAGGAGACTTGATAGTCCTTTGGAGGCCTCACCCTTGAGGCATAGCCTAAATCATATACAACTCCTATAAATATGTTCCAAGTCCACCCATCTCTGTCTGCTCAAGTAGCTTCTTATTCTGCATCACCTCTCCCATCTACTCAGGTACCACCTCTGTAAAACATTCCTTCTCTCCCCATTGCCAGGTAGAAGAGTTCTGACGGTTCCCTTTCTGTTCTGTCAAAGTACCCATGTGAGGTTTTGTAATTTTGGTTTTCTTATCTGTTCTTGCACTCACCACCTGGCACCCTGTTGGGTTCATTTAGACTAGCTGGCTGGATGGAAGGAAGTCCACTCTAACCACCAACTTGGGAGGCTTGGGCCCACCTTGGACTTATGAGAGAAGGAATTCAGGACCTACAGTGGGTAGATGATTATTGTGCTGGACAGCTTTGGTGTCAACTTGACACACCTGGGTTGAGGGAGCCTCAATTGGGGAATTTCCTCTATTGGACTGGCCTGTGGCCATGTCTGAGGGGCATCTTCTTGATGAGTGATGTGGGAGGGCCCAGCCCACTGTGGGTGGTGCCACCCCTGGGCAGGTGGGCTGTGTTGCATAAGAAAGCAGGCTGAGCAGGGGCCAGGGGAGCAAGCCAGTAAGCAGCATTCCTCCATGGCCTGTACTCCAACTCCTGCCTCCAGGTTCCTGCCCTGAGTTCCTACTTTGGGCTCCTGGATGAATTGGGACCTGGGATATGTAAGCTAAATAAACCCTTTCCTCCCCAAGTTGGTAGTGGTCAGAGTATTTTGTCACAGCAATGAAGAAACAAACCAGAACAATTATCAAGTGCTCTTCTCTTGTCTGCTGCTAAAAGCTGCTGTTTCCATTCCCCACATTTGGCCTCTACAGAGAGGCAAAGACCCAGGTGCAGCTGGTACAGTTTCCTTCACAGAACCAGTGTGTCATACCTAGTGATTGGATGATAAGTCCTTGGTGCTCAGCTCACAGAATGAAGCTGAGCTCACACTTTGGTTTCTTTGTTACTGTTTTATTCTTTGCAGGTTTCTGGCCTGTAGAGAGTCTTGGAGGCAATTCATGGAAGCTGAGTTTCCACACCCACCATGCCCTTTTTGAATCTGAAGTCAGAGACTCCAAAACTGGGGCCAGCGAGTGTTCTCCCCCATCTCTGGACTGCTCTCTTGGGACCCACCTCCCACGGCCACCCCCACCCCCTTGAGCAGCCGAACAGCCAAGACATCTTAATCACTGATGCTCCTTCTGTGCAGGGCTTTGACAGTGGCTGCTCCTCCACCGCTCTGCCACTCAGCTAGCTCAGCCTGGGTCCTGCCAAGCCTCCTCCTCCACACCTGATGGTGTACCTGGCTAGGTTCTCAGCCTCACTCAGGATTGCTTTCTGTGGTTCCAAACTGGGCTGTCTTCCCCCTTCTGCTTTGAAGGAACACCCGTGAGGGTCTAGGCCATCACCACCAATTTACTACGCAACTCCTTTTCTCTCTCCTCAGCCCTTCCCTAGGGTGCCTCCTAGAACCTTTGTTGATACCCTCTACACCCTGTCCTTCAGCCCTTAACCACACTTAGCCTCCTCGAGCTACAATCATGTGGGTGTGTTTTGTCCCCCTCAATTTCGGTGCATTCCTTAAGAGCAGGCTTAGACTAAGTACAGCTCTGTGCCTCCCACATTCTCCACATTCTTCCACAAGTCCTTGCCCAAGGTAAGCTTTAATGCCTCCTTATTGATCACTCAGAAGTAGAGGCTCATTAAGGGGTTTCTGAAGCTTGGATTCCATTAGGCAGTAGAGCTTGGGTTCTCTTTCATTAGAACACTTCCCAACCGTGTGTTCTATGCAGGGTATCAGTAGGTGTGTAAGGATAAAGATGCCCATGATCAACTAAAACACATTTCTTAGAGCTCTAATATGTTCCTGTGTGCTGTGATTTTTCTAAGAGTCCAAGACCCCTGAGTTCTAAGACAAGTACTCAGGTGGTAGGAAATGCCTACTAAGCTCAAGTAAAGAAGAAGAGGCAAGAGGTTAGGGCAAAAACTAATCACCAAGTGATGCCAACTTCATCAAGGTGACCAGACACTCACCCAGCTAACCCCAAGTGAGGCCTCATTTGAGGAAGGGAGTTAATCTTTAGCATGAGTCTTCTCCCTCCTAGGGTTTTATTTCCTCCCAATGAGATCAGGGGGATAGACTATCCAATTAGTCTCAACTAATGAATCTTCACCCAAACCATCACATTCCTGGCCCCAACCAGCCAGCTCATATACTCAGAATGTCTAACTCAGCTACAGACATTTCCCAAGCCAGGACTTAGAAACCACATAGGGGGTTTTCTGAGGCAGGTTTGGCCAAGGAACTCTTTTTGTTTTAAAAAGATCCCATGAGCTTGATGTTCCTAGGACACATCTTGGTAAGTGTGTCTTTCGGTTCTTTCCTGTCTGTCCCATCACCACTTGTGTCTTGTGATCCTTCTATTTATTTTTTTAACATTTACATAAAGATGATGAGATGGCTCACTGGAAAAGCACTTGCTGTCTAAGTG
Organism: Nannospalax galili; assembly: GCF_000622305.1. Classification (NCBI taxonomy): domain Eukaryota; kingdom Metazoa; phylum Chordata; class Mammalia; order Rodentia; family Spalacidae; genus Nannospalax; species Nannospalax galili. The sequence continues at coordinate 1,413,885 of NW_008353126.1, forward strand.
ACCTGTGTAAGAGGACCTGAGTTCAACTCCCCAGAACCCATGTCATGGTAGTGTATATCTGTAATTCCAGAACTCCTATAGCAAGATGGAAGACAGAGATAGGAGAATCTTTGGAAGCTACAGGGCCAGCTGGCCTGCCCACTGTTCATAGTGGTAAACAGAGAGACCCCATCCTATATAGGGCAAGGACTAACACTGGAGGTTGTCCTCTGACCTCCACACGTGTGCTGGCACTCACACAATCACATGCACACATAAGCATACATATGTTCATACATATTGTGCACACAACATACACCCACATATTTTTAAATAGGGTTTTTTGTTATTTTTATTTTATGCATATGAGTGTATTGCCTGCATGTATGTGGGTATACCTGTGTTGTGGAGGTCAGAAGAGGGCATCAAATTCCCCTGGAACTGGAAGCCACTGTTAGCCACTATGTGGGTGCTGGAAATCAAACCCAGGTCTTCTGCAAGAGTAACCAGTGCTCTTAACCACTGAGCCATCTCTCCTGCCCCCTTAATAGGTGTTCATTTATTTATTTATAGGCAATCTAGTTATTTTTAAAACATTTTATTTATTATTTTTATTTTATGTGTATACGTGTATTGCCTGCATGTAGGTAAGTGCATCCATGTCATACAAAGACCAAGGAGGATAGAAGAGGCCGTCAGATCCCCTGGAACTGGAGTTACAGATGGTTGTTATCTGCCATGTGGATGATGGGATTCAAACCCAGGTCTTCTGCAAGAACAGTCATTGTTCTTAACTGCTGAGCTATCTCTCCAGCCCCAGACAGTCTAGTTATTTTAACCCAGGCTAGCCTGGAACTCACTATATAACCCAGACTAGCCTTGACCTTGTAATGATCTTCCTGCCCCAGTCTTCTAAGTGCTGGGATTACAGGCATTTGCCACCACACTCAGCTAATCCTTCTGTTTATAAGGCACCCCTGGGCCTTTGTCCTATCCTGAGTATCTCTAATCTTCCCTGAATATCCTCACGTACAGATGAGAGACGATGGAGCAGCCCCTGGAGTGGAGAGTCGTGTGACACAACATTTGGGGTTCTGCTCTGCCAGTTACTTTGTGTGGATGTCTATCTCTGAAATGAGAATGTCTGTCTCACAAGGATGCCAAGAGGAGGAAATGGAACTGTGTGATAGAGTAACTGTGTAAAGCCCATCATTCCCATTCATAGTTACAGAACCTCTCCTATGTGCCTTTCCCTAAAGAAAAGCTACTATTTGCTAAGAGGCTAGAAGGGACCAGAGTTAGTGTTTGACACTTTCTAAATGTCATTTAATATAATCCTCATTGAATGTAAACCTGGTGACATTAGATAGTATAATTCCATTTTACAGATGAAGAAATTGAGGTTCAGAGGTTTGAAGAGTTTGCCCAACTTCACATACATATAGTGTCAGAAAATTTGAACTCAACATTCCATACTTTTTTAACATTAGGCACAAAAATATCAATCCTAAGAAAAATATGAAAATTAATGTGTACCTCATGTCCAAAGTCAACAAACCAAGACATGATAGCTCAAGTCTGTAATCCCAGTACTCAGGAGGTTGAGGCAGGAGGATCAGGAATTCAGTCAACCTCTGCAACATGGCAAGTTCCAGGTCAACCTGGGCTACACATGACCCTGTACCCTGCCTTAAAAAACAAAAAAATGAAAAAGATAGATACTGGATTTAGGCTACACTGTTCTGTATAATCAAGATCAACCATATTAATGTTAATTGTTAAGATTAGAAGTAGTACCTTGGTGATACAAGAACTGTCCAATGCATAGTGCTACGAGTTACTGGTAGAGCTAGTCCCTTTTCTGTTTCTCATTTTCCTCCTCCAGTGCACAGAGGAAATTGCCACCTATTTCCCAAGGCTGTTGCAAGAAGAAAATTGACCTAGAATATGCGAAAGCAGTTACAACAGTGTCTGGCTCTTGGCAGACACTCAATAAGTGTAGCTGAATGAGATTCTTTGTAGCTTATAATCTAACAATGACACTCAGGAACATGCTGCAGATGCACTGATTTTTAACAACTGAGCATAATACTGCTAAGAACAGTAGTGCTCATTTTTCATAATTCTGTTTTAACAATCAGGTGGTAAGACATGAGGGCAGGGCAGGAGCATGTGTGACAACCTATGGGTTAAGAGCCCAGACTTCAAGTCATACAGCCTGGTTCATATCCACTTATCAGGCCTAGGTCCTTGGCTGGTGGCCCTTGGGAAAGTGACTCAGCCTCTCGAGGCCCATCTCCTAGTCTGTAATATGACAGAGTGGTTGTAAAGATTGCAAGAGTTTGAGATCTGGCTTTGGAAGGCTAAGGCTGAGATTCCACCAGACAGCCTGAGAGGGTGGGTTCAGATCTCTGTTGGTATAGCAGTATAGTGGCTCTGATCTCAGCAGACCACCAGAGAGTGCTGAGTTCTGGCCTCCCTCTGGCAGAGGGTCTGAGAAAGCAGGAGACTGCCTGGGAGCCCCTGATCCTGATTCCAAGTGGTGATGAGCTTCCCCTAATTGCACCATACCCATCCTGAGCACCAGAGAGTGCTGTGTTCTGGCCTTGCTCTGGCCTCCCTCTGGCACAGAGCCTGAGAATGCAGGGGACTGCCTGAGAGCCCCCCCCCCAATCCTGACTCCACTTGCTGGTGAGCTTCCTCTCCTCTAATTGCACCATACCATTCCCTACCTGGGATTTTGTGAGGCCCCTCCCAAGGCCCCAGGGCAGATCTGGCTTTGAAAGGCTGAGGCTGAGATCCTAGCAGACAGCCTGAGAGGGTGGCTTTCCACCTCCACTAGTGTAGCTGCTCTGATCTCAGCAGAGCAGCAGAGAGTGAGGAGTTCTGGCCTCCCTCTGGCAGAGGTCCTGGGAATGCAGGGGACTGCCTGAGAGGCTTGGATTCTGCCTCCATGTGGTGAAGGAAGCCTGAGTGTACCTGACTGGAGCCTGAATTGGGCTTCTGTGGGTGCTCCTGAATAGCTGATCTGAAGCCATCAGTTCCCTCCAAATTAAACCTGAGAGAACCTGAACCCTGTACCAACCAGCTTTTCATAACCAATAAACAAATGATCTAGGCACCCTAATAATACAAACAGAAGCATACTTCAATTTAATTCTCATAGCAGAATCATAAACAAAAAAAGAAATTCACATGCCAAAATCACGATGAAAGAATAACAAAATGGAAAGCCAAAACACTATATCCCCACCAAACTCCATCAATCCTGTAGAAGAGTTCTACAAGGAGAACCCCCTAGAGATAACCCAGGACACTGAATTTAAAAGAACAATCATAAACATGATCAAGGAATTCAACGAATTTAAAGAACACACAAACAAACAAATCAAAGTACTGAAAGAAGATAAACTTCTGAATGAATTCACAAAAGAGAAACATTGAAGAAAA
>NW_008353126.1:1417396-1425873 GCF_000622305.1 Nannospalax galili
TAATGGAGAACTGGACCACTCAAGCAAAGAGTATGGAAAATAAAGAAAAACAAAAAACAAAAAACACAGGAATCGAATATGCAAGAAATCTGGGATACCGTGAAAAGACCAAATCTACGGATCATAGGAATAGAGGGAGGAGAAGAAATTCAGGTTAATGGTGTTGACCAGATCTTAAACAGGATTGTAGAAGAGAATTTCCCGAAATTGAGGAAAGACATCCCATACAAATACAGGAAGCACATAGAACACCAAATAGGATCAGAAAAGAAACTCCCTGTGACATATCATAGTAAAAACACTAAATGTACAGAACAAAGAGAGAATACTAAAAGAAGAAGAAAAAAAATCAAGTCACATACAAAGGAAAGCCTATCAGAATTACAGCTGACTTATCAATGCAAAATATGAAAGCCAGAAGGGCCTGGACCAAGATATTTCCAGTTCTACATGACAATAGATGCCAGCCCAAAGTACTTTACCCAGCAAAATGTCTATTATAGTTGAGGAGAAAAGAAATATCTTCCATTACATGAATAGCCTGAAAGAATACATGTCCACAAAACCAGCCCTTCAAAGAATACTTGAAGCAATATAGAGAGCAGAGAGAGCAACAACTATACCCCATCAGCAATGAAAGAAACTAAATAAAGGTATAATCTAGAAAACACAAAATTAGAGAACATAAACAGCCATCAAAATGATGGCAACAAATATACATCTTTCAATAATAACCTTAAATATCAATGGACTGAACTCCCCAGTCAAAAGACACAGGCTAAGTCAATGGATTAAGAAACAAAATCCATCTCATTGCTGTCTGCAAGAAACCCATCTCATCTTCAAGGACAGGCACTACCTTAAGGTAAAAGGATGGAAAAGAATATGCCAAGCAAATGGCACTAAGAAACAAGCAGGGGTTGCAATTCTGATATCTGACAAAAATAGACTTCAAAGTAAAACTAATTAGAAGAGATAAGGAGGTTCACTTCATTCTGATCAAAGGAACAGTTAACCAAGAAGATATTACAATCCTTAACATATATGCACCAAACTCTGGTGCACACAAATTCATTAAAACAACACTACAGGACTTTAAGACACAGATTAACAACAGCTCAGTATTAGTAGGGGACTTCAATACCCCAGTGTCTCCATTAGACAGGTCAACTGGACAAATAATAAACAGAGAGACGTCTGAATTAAATGATACCATACATCAAATGGACCTAACAGACATCTTTCAAATATTCCACCCAAGCACCAAAGAATACACTTTCTACTCAGCACCACATGGAACTTTTTCAAACTGACCACATACTGGGCCACAAAACAAACTTCAACAAACACAAAAACTGAAATAATTCTACACATTCTATCAGACCACAATGCAATAAAGCTCAAAATCAACACTGAACAAGTCACTACACAAACTTGTGGCGATTTAACAACACACTCCTAAACAATGAGTGGGTCAAAGGAGAAATTAAGAAAGAAATAAAAGAATTCCTGGAATTCAACAAAAAGAACAATACAACACAACAAAACCTCTGTGATACATTAAAAGCAGTCCTAAGAGGGAAGTTTATAGCTCTAAATGCCTATATTAAAAATTTAGAAAGAGCCCAAATAAATGACCTAACACTGCAACTAGAAAGGCAAGAACAAATGACACCCAAACCCAGAAGAAAAGAAGAAATAACAAAAATCAGAGCAGAAATGAATGAAATAGAAACAGAAAACAATACAAAGAATCAATGAACCTAAGAGCTGGCTCTTTGCGAAGCTAAACAGGATAGATGGACCCTTAGCCCAGTTAGCCAAAAGAAAGAAAAAGCAAATCCAAATCAACAAAATCAGAGATGAAAGGGAATAAATCACAACAGACACCCAAAAGAACCAGACCATTATAAGGGAATATTTTAAAAACCTATACACTACTAAATCTGAAAATCTAAAAGAAATGGATGGATATCTGAAATCATGGGAACCACCAAAGTTAAACCAAGAAGAGAGCAACAGTTTAAACAGACCCATAACATATAAGGAAATTGAAACAGTAATACAAAGCCTCTCAACTAAAAAAGCCCAGGCCCAGATGGATTTACAGCAGAATTTTACCAGACATTTAAAGAAGACCTCCAACCAATACTACTTAAATTACTCAAAATGATAGAAACAGAGGGAGAAACCCCAAATCCTTTCTATGAAGCAAGCATCACTCTAATACCCAAACTGGGTAAAGACACAACCAAAAAAGAAAACTATAGATCCATATCCTTAATGAACATAGATGCAAAAATTCTCAACAAAATACTCGCAAATCACATGCAGACATACATCAAAAAGATCATTCACCATGATCAAGTAGGATTTATCCCAGAGATGCAGGGCTGGTTCGATATACACAAGTCAACAAATGTCATTAATCATATGAATGGACTCAAAAACAAAAACCACATGATCATCTCAATAGATGCAGAAAAGGCTTTTGACTAAATTCAGCATGCATTTATGTTCAAAGTCCTAGAGGGAATTGGGCTGGAGGGAACCTACCTCAACATAATTAAAGCTATATACAACAAACCCACAGCCAACATCCTTCTAAATGTAGAAAAATGAAGAATTCCCATTAAAATCCAGAACCAGACAAGGATGTCCACCAGCTCCACTCCTTTTCAACATAGTGCTTGAAGCTCTTGCTAGAGCAATAAAACAGGGGAAGGAAATTAAAGGAGTACTAATTGGAAAGGAAGAGGTCAAGCTATCACTTTCTGCAGATGATATGATACTTATACCTAAGAGATCCCAAAAGTTGCACCAGAAAACTCCTAGAACTGATCAACACTTTCAGTATAGTAGCAGGTTATAAAATCAATCTACAAAAATCAGTAGCCTTTCTATATACCAATAACAAGCAATTGGAGAAAGAATACAGGCAATTGCTACAATCAATCAATCAATCAATCAATCAATCAATCAATAAAAATAAAACATCCTTTAATAAATCTGACCAAAGACACCAAAGATCTCTACAATGCACATTTTAAATTGTTGAAGAAAGAGACTGAGGAAGACACCAGGAGATAGAAGGACCTCCCATGCTCATGGATTGGAAGAATTAATATTGTGAAAATGACCATCCTACCAAAAGCAATATATAGATTCAATGCAATCCCAATCAAAATCCCCATGACATACTTCACAGAATTAGAAAAAAAAATCCTTAAATTCCTATGGAAGTACAAAAGACCCCAGACAGCCAAAGCAATCCTGAGCACAAAGAGAAATGCTGTGGGGTGGGGGGTGGTTTACTGAAAGTATGCTACAGAGCTATAGTCAATAAAACAGCATGGTATTGGTACAAAAATAGACACATAGATCAATGGAACATCATTGAAGACCCAAACCCGCAGTTCCAGCCACTTGATATTTGACAGAGGTGCCAAGAACACACAATGGAGGAAAGACAGCATCTTCAACAAATGGTGCTGACAAAACTAGATCTCCACCTATAGAAGAATGAAACTAGATCCTTTCACCTTGCACAAAACTCAACTCCAAATGGATCAAAGACCTCAATGTGAAACTGGAAACCCTGAAACTATTAGAAGAAAATATTGGCAGTAACTTACAAGATCTAGGTACAGGAAAGGATTTTCTAAATCAGATAGAAGTTGCTCAGGAATTAAGGTCACCAATCAACACGTGGGACCTCATTAAACTGAAAAGCTTCTGTCCAGTAAAAGGAACAAAAAAGTGAAGAGAAAAGCCACAGAATGGGAAAAAACTTCACCAATGACACACCTGACAGAGGTTTAACATCCAGAATATATAAGGAACTCAAAAAACAAAGAATTGAGAAACCAAATGACCCAATGAAAAGATAAGCTAAAGATCTAAACAGAGAATTCTCAAAGGAAGAAATACAGGTGGCTAAGAAACATCTCAAAAAGTGTTTAACACTGTTAGTAATTAGGGAAGTACAAATTAAAACCACCCTAAGGTAGCACCTTACCCCAATCAGACTGGCTAGGATCAAGAGAACAAATGATACCAAATGCTGATAAGGATGTGGAGAAAGGGAAATGCTCATTCACTGCTGGTGGGATTGCAAACTCGTGCAACCTCTATGGAAAACAGTGTAGACAACTCTTTAAAAAACTAAAAATGGCCAGACGTCGTGGTTCACGCCTTTAATCCCAGCACTTGGGAGGCAGAGGCAGGCGGATGTCTGTGAGTTCAAGGCCATCCTGGTCTACATAGTGAGTTCCAGGTCAGCTGGGGCTACAGGGGGACCCTGTCTCAAAAAGACCAAAAAAAAAAAAAAAAAAACCTAAAAATGAACCTATCATATGACCCATTTTTACCACTCCTTGGCATATACCCAAAGGACTCAGCCTATTGTAGACACTTGCACAACCATGTTTGTTGCTGCTCTTTTCACAATAGCTAAGAGATGGAAGCAATCTAAGTGTCCCTCAACTGACGAGTGGTTAACAAAAATGTGGTATATTTACACAATGGAGTTCTATTCAGCAGTAAAGAAAGATGAAATAATGAAATTTGCAGGTAAATGGATGGATCTAGAAATTGTTATATTAAGTGAAGTAACACAGACTCAGAGAAACAAAACAACGTATGTTCTCCCTCAGATGTGGATCCTAGCACCAAATCCTTTTAAATTCCAGGTCCTTTTAATAAGATTTGCTATACAGCAGTCCCTTCTGCATGAAAAAACTACCATCATCATGACCTCATCTGAGCCTGATCACTAAACATCATCACAATTGGGCTTGTTGACTGTTGCGCTCATTCATTAAAGGAGGGCCAACCAGGGTCATTGGACGCTCACCGCACTATCCAGCCACTCCTCCCAGCCATGGGAAGACCCTAATCACACATGTCCTCCTGGATTTGGGGAGAGCTAAAGTATATAATCTGGGGAAGCCTAGAAAGAGAAGGCATGACCATGCTGGGTAAAGGCTTTCCAGTGTGCGTACCCTCAGGTCATACATACACCTCAGCAATTCCTCAGTTACCTTGGTAAATAAGCTCAATAAACTCATTGGTTCCCCAGTAAAAGTTTAATCAAACATTGGCCCGACACTAGAACTTTAAAAGGGAATAAGTACTGCTTAGCATCCCCAGGAAAAGAAGTCTCACAGCAGATGGAAAATTGATTTGTTAATGCTATTATGCCTCATAATTTTTTTTTGGTTTTTGATTCATTTTGTTCTTTGAAATTATTTTCACCTTCAGATTGTAACAAAGGAGAGAAACAAACAAAAATACGAACTCTGCGTGCTCTTAGTTTTCACGTCATGTGGACAACCACCAGGGCAGAGCTTGGAACCTCCAGGTTGCTTCCCCTGATCCCTTCCACAGGTCCCACAGTCCTGTGTTTCTGAATGGAGAACCACCCCTATCTATGGGTCCTAGCTGGTCGTGACTAAAAGTCATGATGTGTTTTTCAAAAAAGGAAACGAGAACGTAAAAGATGTTAGAAAGATATGGGAATGGAGATATTTTCCAAAGTAATAAAAAATGGGAAACCCTGAGCAAGCGATGAAGGTCTGTGTAGGTTTATTATGATCCATAGAGGATGAGAAAAAAAATAATATACACATAACCTTAAAATGTCTATGGTAATCAAAGAAGGAGTACATGAAGTTATCAGAAAAAGGTGATGGGGCGATATGGGAGGAGTTGGGGGGGAGGGAGTGGGTATGGATTGGATTAAAACACCTTATACGCATGTATGAAATTCTCAGTATTTATTTTTTAAAAATTGTAAGAGTTCATGTGTGCAATGTGACATGTATATGGTAAGTGTTGTGTAAGGACATCAGCCCCCGACTGGCTGTCTCCCCTTTTCAGAACCCTTAGAGCATTCATTAATCCCAAAGAGAAGTTTGGATAACTGTCCATGTTTTGATATATTTCTTTTTGATTTTTATGATTTATTTATTTTTATTTTTTGTGTGTATAAGCGTATTGCCTATATGTATATAAGTGCACCATTGTGTCGTGCAATGTCTATGCAGATCAGAAGAGGGTGTTAGAGTCCCTGGAACTGGAGTTATGGATAGTTGTTGGCTGCCATGTGAGTGTTGGGATTCTTCTGCAAGAGCAGTCAATGCTTAATATATTTTTGTGTACAGAATTTTTCTCCTTCTACCAGAGCTAAGCAGTGAGAGGACGTGATGCTGTCTGATTCAGCCTGCACAGGGCTCACACTGAAGTGAGCTCTCCATCCTGGGCAATCTGTAAATAAACCACAGAACTAGGGTTTGTCTTCAGGATCTAGTTCCAAGGACACCAAGGGCTGTGTGCCCCACCATTCAGCCCCATGGCAGGGGCCCTTTACCTTACTGAGTCCTCTTGTCCTGGCTATAGAGATTCCCAGGAAGAGCACCTATGCTCTGAAGGCCAGCTGAGACTGTGGGAGTCCAGCTGTCACTATCTGAGAACTTTAGCCAGTCTACTTACACTTGAGACCACAGACCTGGCTGTGCAGGCTGGCAGATTAAAGGCTCACGAGTACTTAGGCATTGTGATGTGAGGAAATCCCCTCTCCCCCATCACTGTCTCAGAGTCTGTCATTGCTCTACAGGCACCCACTGAGACACCCCTCTGGAAGAGGAACATACTACACCATCAGCTGTAAAACTTTCTGCAGCTCAAGGTAGGGAAAGTGACTATAGCCTGAGATAATAGGAGAAGAAAGAGAAAAGGAGGCAAACTCTGGAGTCCGGGAGCAGGCAATGCTCACTGTCCTGTCCAGGACCCTGACAGTCCAGGCCTGGCTCATAGAGTGTAGAGGGGAAGACTCCCAGAGATCTTCCGTGCTCTCTTCTGAGCTCATCCTCCACCCATCTTCTTCTCTCTCCAGTCCCTTCACTGACATTCAACATGTGGTTCAGCCTTCTGGGAGATTGCCTGGCATGGCCAACCAAGCTTGGGCTTTGGGAACAATCAGACCTGATTTCAAATGTGGACTCTGCCAATTACTGTCTGTGCGGCCCTGGCCACCTTCCCTATCCTCTTTAGACTTCAGCCCCCAATATTACTAATGTCACTATTCCAGTTTGGCTAATTTCACTATTTTGCTTAAATTGATGAGAGCAGACAGTAAATGCTCAGTAATTTTCTACTGGGGAGGAGGATACAATGTCAGGTCTGGTCATACCATGCACGTTCCCTTCCTCTATATTTTTACCCAAAGTTTGATGAAGGCATGAGGCTGCCCAGAGTGGAGGTGGAAAAGATGGGGGACAGTCTTCTCTATTGTCTGGGTGGCTGGTAGAGGGAGAGTCAAAGGTTGAGTGTTTACCGGCACCCCATGCTCCCATGCCTGTGCTGGGTAAGGGTGTCAGCCAAGCAGGAGTCACCCTTACTCTTGAACTCACCCCATCTGTATGAACTGTGTCTCTCCTTTCCCTCCATCCTTCTTGCCTTTCTCCAGTAAAGACTCTGGGCTCTGTGTGGAGTCTTGGATGCCTGACTTGGGATAGGGACATAAGAAATACTGTGAAGCTGATAACTGAACACTCAGCAATAGCAAACTTTTGAGGGCACCTTTCTACTGGCATGTGTGTTCCCAGCACTTCATTCTATTATCACAACCACAAGAGAGAAGTATCTAGGATCACATGCTCAGTGAGGGATGTTGGATTTGAAGTTAGTCTGATGCCAGGCCCCATCTACCATGAGTCTAACATTTTACTATGTGCTTTCCCTTAAACCATTCTAATCCTCACTACATACTGAGCTAAGTACTCCCTTTCTACCGTTAAGAAAACAGAGTTAGAGACTTCCTAAGGTCAGTTGGTAGCTGTGGAGCCAGGGATCTGAAGCCCATATACTTCCTCCATTCCACTCTGCCATAGCACCCCCAATTCAGCAGAGCTTAAACGGAGATGCTAAAGGGAAGGCAAAAACCAACCTTCATCAGTACCTGGTGTGTGGGTGACACTACCATAGGGCATCTTGTTTAATCCTCATAACCACTCCACCAAGTGGGTATAGTGAGCTACATGAAAAAGAAAACAGACTCAGAATATTAAATTGACTTGCCCAAGATCATATCACTAGTAGGCAATAAAGAGGATTTGCATCGGCTGCTGGCTCTTAAGAATTCATTATTCCTATTGGGATGTACTATCTACAAAAGTATCTTTTGGCTTTGCAGTTTTATTTTTCTCTGCGCACAATACCCATCTTTGAGCTCAACATCCATTTTCTTCCCAGTCCATGCTGCAAGAGACTAGACCCCAGGGCATTCTTGTGCTCTGCTCTTCAGTTTGGACTAGATGAACAGGAAGCTGCTGCAGGAGATCAGAGACCAAGGACCACATGTAGGAAGTTAGGGTATCTGCTCCATTCTTTCCTTCTCTGCTTGGATTCTGTGACTACAGCTCCTTCTAAGCAGTCTCTCTCTCTCTCTCTCTCTCTCTCTCTCTCTCTCTCTCTCT
>NW_008353126.1:1425947-1434478 GCF_000622305.1 Nannospalax galili
CTCTCTCTCTCTCTCTCTTTTTTCTGGAGCTGAGGACCGAACCCAGGGCCTTGCGCTTGCTAGGCAAGTGCTCAAACAAAATCCCCAACCCCCTAAGCAGTCTCTTTTATGGCTCCAACTCTTACTGAGTCCTGAGAACACCATTTCTTCCACACACCAAAGAGTGGAAATTCTCAATAGTCCTCATTGATTCCCTTAACCTTGACATTCTGCAAGTGGTTTCTTCATTCAGTTGCCTTTATGTCTCCAGTGATCTTCCTTGGAGGCTGAATCTAACCACCAGTCCGGACAGTCAGCTGAGGTACCCTTCTTACAGCTACTTGGAAGGAAGGCCAATGGCTTCCTTCTGGTCAGACAGCTCCGGCTCCTTCCAAACTAATTAGTGGATAGACAGGGCAGTGGCCAGGGACCAAATATTGGCTCTTGATGCTGTCTCTGCTTTTGTCCACCTGGAATTGAAATGTGGTATAGTTCAGCCTCTGCAGGTTGTGTTGCATATTGACAATATGCATGTGGGCTTCTGTGAAACGTTCTCTCTGCTCTCTCCTAGCTCTGGCACTAAGATCTGTAAACTGGTAGCTAGAGAGGGAAGGGGACTTGCTCCCCTGTACAGCATAGCAATGGTGTGAGGACTTGAACTCATCTAAAGGACTTAAATTACTGCATCTTTTTAAAAACATTTATTGTGTGTGTGCGCACGTGCACGTGCATGTGTTTATGTGTGTAGGCACAAGTGTTATCACATTCATGTGGAGGTCAGAGGACAGTTTGTGGAAGTTGGCTCTCTCCTACCACCATGTAGGTTCTGAGGGTGGAGCTCGAGTTGTCAGTCTTGGCAGCAAGCTCCTTTACCTACTGAGCCATCTCAATGGCTTATTGTTTCTTAGTTTTTCTGAGGTATTTCTTCCACAGTTCAATAAATATTTCATCAGTGATAACTCAACATATCCCCACCCCCAATGCCACCCCAGACAGCTTACAACCTAGAAACTATCACCACTCTTTGACGTATCTGCCACTTTGCCTACCCAGGTTTTCATCCTCTCACCCACCTCTGGCTTTTCTCACCCAAGAGAGCTGGCTAGAAGGTCCTGTTCCCAGTTGCACACGGGAAACTTGGGGAAGGAAGAAAAACAGGACTCTAGGGAAGGAGAGCTGCCTCTCCCATCTGTATCAAAACTAATAGAAGATAAATGTGTCTGCTTGAAGAGAAACACCTTCACTGATTGAATACATAATCCATTCTGGAAAACATGGTCCTTGGAATAGCTCATAGCTGATCTTCATACTGAGTGTGAAATTTAAAGTGAGATGGTGAGGAGAGAGGGTATCAGGCATGAGGCAGTAAACCTAGCTTCCTTCTTGCCTGGGTCTCTCTCAGACACTCACTGTGTCTTGAAAGTGGAGAAGAGAATGGAGAGCCAGCTCCCTAGCAGCTCAGCTAAGAAGCTCCAGAGGAGGGCTGGTAAGAAGCAGCCAGGACAGAGCCAGAGGGGCCAGGAGAGATCAATCCCTGGAGGAAGGCTCTTTAGACATCTGAGAGGCACAGCAGGTGGCTTAAGAGCAGGGCCTAGGGGAGCAACTACTGCAGAGGGCAAGTGGGGTGAAATGAATTGGGGTAGCAGAATCTTGGGCTGAAAAGGAAGAGACACTGTTGCCCCAATTCCCTTTGGGCTTTTGCTATTTAATTGAGTAATTCCTGGCCCAAGGGCAACTGGGGAGAGTTTGTCTGGCTTGCACTAGAGATGGTACTTAATTGCCTTGAGATTCTGCTTGGGGTTTTTCCTTCAGAATTTCCTCACATGGCCCAGCTTTACCCTGCCATATTTCCCAGAGGTATCCAGAGAAACAAGCCTTTTGGAAAACCACCAGAGTGGGGAGGTCTTCCTCTGAAAGCTTAAGCCAGGTCTGGGAAAATCTACCCTCTTCAGTTTGAGATGGGAGCATCTTGCTTCCACAGACCACTTACCCTCCTTCCCAGAATGCAAACTCTCAGGCAGTGATTGGAATGCCATAAGAGGAAGAGAGCTATAGTAATTCCCCAGAAGAACATAGACTCCTTTTCGCTCTTGCATTTAAAGTGCAGTACCCAAAGAGGGTAAACTGCCTTCCCAGTGAATATCAGGTAGCTGTTCTGCACTAAGATGACCACCCCCGCAATGACCTGGAACAGCTCCACATTTGAAATCTTCATTTTAAATCTGCTGCTCCCTGTTTATAAACCTATCCTTGCCCTTTCAGTTTTCTCCTAAACCTGTCATTCTTCCTCAAGACTGTCAGCCCTAAGCCCATGGGGCCTCCTTCCATGTCCCATCTGTGGCTCCCTTCCAGGTTTGACTTTTCAACAGCCTTTTATGTTCTGGCCCAGGATTTGGTTCTTGAGGGTCCCAAGTATCGAAGCTGGGGTGCTTAACACAATTGGAAATTTATGGGAAAGTCTTTCTTGTCTCTTCTAGGTGCTGGTAGCTCCTGGTGTCCAGGGCTAGTGACAGCATAGCTCCAGGCCCTGCGTCCATCTTCCTCTGGTGGCCCTCTACCCTATGTCTGTGTGCCCCTTTCCATCTCTTACAAAGACATCAATCACTGGATTCGGGGCCCACTTGAAATCAAGTGTGATCTCTGATCTCATCTCCTTTCTTTCCGTAGTTGTATCTGCAAAGACCCTATTTCCAAATGAGGTTGCATTAGAAGGTTTTGGGTGGAGGGGCTAGGGAGAGGATTTAGACGTTGCAGAGCTTGCTGTGCAAAATTAACAACTGGAGTTCAGATCCCCTGAACCCATGTCAATGCAGGGTGGGTGTGATGGCCTGCCTGTAATCCCAGCACTCAAAAGGTGGAAACGGGGGATCCATGAGCAAGTTGCCTGGCTAGATCAGCTGAGTTGGTGAGTTCTGCGTTCAGCCAGAGACCCTGCCTGAAGGCAGAAAGTAATCAAGGAGGACATGCGGTATCAACCTCTGACCTCCATAGATGTATATAAATATGCACTTGTACACACACCTATTCATCACACATGTGAGCATGCATACACACACATACCATGCACATATGCACTAAAAATAAAAATAAAATAAAATAGTTCTGGGTGGTTATGAGATCTTAAATATTTTTCCTTTTTCATTATTTTTATTTTATGTATATGAGTGTTTGGCCTACATGTATGTAAGTGCACCCATGTCATGCAATGCCAGAGAGGGCATCAGATCCCCTGGAACTAAAGGTATTTGTTAGCTGCCATGTGAGTACTGGGAATTGAATCCAGGTCCTCTGTAAGAGAAGCCAGTGGTCTTAACCACTGAGCCATTTCTCCAGTCCCGTATTTTTTTCCCTCTTACATAGCTGTTTATTGGCAGTGGGTTGGAAGGGACGAGAGTTAGTATTCAAAGACAACTGCACACACCAAAGTTATGATGGTGGCAAGAGTGGTGGGAAAGAGCCTGGAAGTCCCCTTCTTCAAGAGCAAGTGGGTAGGCAGGGGCCTGGAATATTGATGGGGAAGCCTTAGACCACCTTAGCTTAGTAGGCATGGTTAGAGATTAAGGACTCACTGGCTGCCATCCCCAGTCTGACCACTTGGGGTGCACTTTCCTTGACAAGTGAGACTGCTGGTCTAAAAGGGGGAGGAATCGGTGAGATCTCTTCTGAGTCCCTCCCACCTGCCCAGGCACCTGCTTGCATATCCATACTTGCCTTACCAGGGCTCGCTTGGGCAGCCTTTAAATTCTTCTTCCCGCCTCAGGCCTTTAGGGCAGAGGCCAGCAGGACTCAGCCATAGGAGAAAGCCAAGGCCTGTGGCTTCAGCAGGGGGCATTTGTTGATGGCACTGAGATTGATGGACACCTCTTTCTCACTCTGCCCTCTGGACAGGAAAGTGATCCTAGGAACAGCAGAGGGCACTGTGGGACACAGTGCTGTGACAGTTGTCATGACAATCTCCTCATTTGAAAACTTCTGGGTGCAAGCATGGCATAGGGTGACCATGTTGGGCTTCAGTAAGATGTCTTCCAAGTGGATGTGGTGGTTGCTCAGAGCCTTGTGGACAGTGGCCTGTACCTTCTCAGTTAGATACTGACAGTGCTTCAAGTCATGGTTCCCATCAGGGAGGATTTTGGTCTCCACAATGCTGGCATAATCGGCTAGAACATTGGCATTATCCATGATGGAAAGGGCTGAGGGAGTGTGTTCTCCAATCTTGAGCACACAATGCCACTTGGCAGTCGGCTCCATCCTTGTACTGGACATAGCATTCAGACAGCCCATTCAGCCCTTGGGTGGTGGTCTTGTCATTGGTTCCTGCCAGAGGCACCATGCCCTTGTCTACTTGATGCCCATAACACCATCCTTGTATTTGATAACTTGGAGGAAGAGATGTCCATCATCCACCTTTTGGTACAGTGTCTCATGAAAGAGGATCACCCCCAAAGCAGGGATTCACACAGTCAGCAGTGGTCAGCAGCAACGGGCAGTAGAAGTGCCGGTTCTCTGTGTTCCTGGTGCCAGTGGACTGCAGCCTCTTGAAAATGCTGCCAGTGCCCTTGCCCAGAGCCACAATGCAGTGAGCAATGTCATACAGTTCCTCTGCTCCAGGCTTAGTGCTGGGTATGGGTAGGACATGGGGCCTGTGGCAGCAAGTTCCTGGTAGAGGAGGGGCTTGGGTTTGTGGGGTGTGGCAGTACTCACCAGAACTAGGTTCTACTGATTTATATTTGATGTGTATGAGTGTTTTGACTGCATGTGTGTAAGTGCATGCAATGACCTCTGAGGCCAGAAGAGGGTGTTGGATCTCCCGGAACTGAAGTCACAGATGTTTGTTTGCCACCATGTGGGTCCTGAGAAGTAAACCTCCATCCTCTGCCAGTGGTTTTAACCACAGAGCCATCTCTCCAGCCCCCTGGACATGAGTTTTGGAGAGAGACCTCATTCAGACACCACACAGGCCCTCTTAATCCTTCTGTTGCACTTTCCTTCCAAAATCCCCAACTTCACTCATGATCATAATTGAGCATCTCCCTTTTGACGTTGGTGCTACTGAGCTCAGGTTTAGCTCCTCCAGCTTCTTGCTATTCATAATGCTCCTAAGCTGAAAGAGGGACACCTACCCTATGGCATCATCTCCCCTGTCCCTCAGAGGCCAGCCCCACAGAGATGATTGAACTCCCTCAAACCCATCTCAGAAATTTGTTAATGCCATAAAGTACAGTGTGTAGGACTATTAAGGAAATTTATTTATTTAAAATTGTTATCAAACTTTAAAATTTGTGCTAATATTATATATTTGAGACCTGGTTTTGCTATATGTCCTAGGCTGGCTTTGAACAGGGCTGGCCTCAAACTTGCAGCAATCTGCCTGCCTTAGCCTCTCGAGTACTGGTATTATAGGACTATTATATTAATTTTTTAAAATTAATTAATTAATTTTTATTTTAGTGTATGCGTGTATTGCCTGTACATAGTAGGTAAGTGCACCCGTGTTGTGCAATGCCTGCAGAGGTCAGAAGAGGCTGTCGGATCCCCTGGGAATGGAATTATGGACAGTTTAGTTAGCTGCCACGTGGGTGCTGGGATACGGACCCAGGCCTTCTGCAAGAACAACCAGTGTTCTTAACCACTCTCCAGCCCCTTATATTAATGTATAATCTATAATCTAGCTTCAGCTCTAATGATTATTCCAATTTTGAAATAGTGGTGAATACATATGATATTTCAAGATGTCTGAAACAACGTCAGTGCATTATGAAGGATTTCTACTGGATACAAACAAAGTCATAAGCGTTGCTATATCCAAAATGGAAGGAAATGCTGGTTTGGGTTAGTGATCATGGATCCAACTAAGAGCTCCTGTCCCAAATAGGTGCTTCACAAACTCTCATGTGCATATGAACCATGCAGAAATGTGGTTAAGATGTCACTAGAGGTGGTCTTGAGGCTCTTCAGTGTTAATAAGTTCTGCCTGAGGCTACTGGTTCCTAAGACAGGGTGTACTGAGAAGGGCACTGGATAAAGGTCACCAACCACCTTTAGAACCATGATGGGCTCTGAGAGGAGAATTACTGCTGCCATGGCCCTGAGATTGGGAGAAAGGACTTCACAATCTTCACAGTTGTACTATAGTGATGAGGCCACTCCAGCACATCTTCTGAAGAGGATATAGTCAGCATTCAGACCTGGAATGCATTCTCTCAGCAAAGCTGCAGGGAGTCCACAGTCCTTTCACTGCTCCAGTTGGCTCCAGAACATAAGACCTTCCTTTTTGCCCAACAGAAGCCAAGCTGAGCCAGTTAGATAAGACTTGACTCGAGGCTTGGGAATAACAGAAGAAAAACAAATGCCGATTGTGAAATAAGACCACAAAACAAGACTGCAAGATACCCTGCCCTCTTGGTGATGGGCTTTAAACACAAGGTCCCTCTTGGCCTAGACCTTTAAAAATAAGGCTCCATGGGAGAAGTAGCAGTCATTATCAGACTATGCCCAAGACAGTGTGAATCCCTGAGACAGATGCCACGAGGCCTGGGTCCTCTCATATTGCTAGTGTTTTAGAGGTCTGGGTTTCTTTTTCTTTTTCTTGTTTTCCCCAGTGCTGCCTATTAAACCCAAGGCCCCATGCATTCTAAGTAAGTGCTCTACCACTGACTTATATCCACAGTTCTGTAGGTCTAGAATTTTATTAATGGAGATGGCTGACGTCCTGCTCACCATCCCTGCCCTCTTTTCTAATTCTTGCTTGCTTCCAAGTGATACCTGTGCACCCACATACTCAGGGAATCCTTCCTGTATCCTGAGTTCTGATATTATAATCTTTTTGTCCCCATTATGAGTTTCTTCATCAGTATTCACCCTACTGAGTAGAGAGCTGCTCCCTTAAGCTCACTCCTAAATGTTTCAACTTTAACCTACAATCATATTTCAATACAGTACACTAAACTTAATAACAATACAAGAAAATTACACACACAGTACCAGACTTGAGTTTGTATTGGAAATCTATGTCTCCTATACCTGCAGCCTGGTTATGGGTATGATTTTTATGGCCTCTTAGACCTATGTTGCATTTGTGCTAAGCTCCATATTCTTTTTTAAAAAGTATTTTATTGATTGATTTTATTTTCTGTATGTCAGTATACTGCCTGCATGTGTATAAGTGCACCCGTGTCATGCAATGCCCAAGGAGGTCAGAAGAGGACTTCGGGATCCCCTGGAACTGGAGTTAAGGATGGTTGTTAGCCACCATGTACGTGCTGGGAATCTAAACCAGGTCCGTTGCAAGAGCAGCCAGTGCTCTTAACTGCTGAGCCATCTCTCCAAACCCAGCTTCATACTCTTAAAGCATCTGATTAATTTCTCTCAGCCTCAGTGATGGGATAATAAAAGGAAACAGTCAGGGGCTGGAGAGATGCATAGGGACTCTTAAGAAATTATACTGACCCCTTTAATCTTTGGTTATACTTTCCTTTTGGATGTTTATGGCCATACAGTTGGCCCAGATAAGCCAATTTATTTTTACTCTTAAGGTCATTTGAGGATCTGTTCCTCAGGGGTCACATGGGCTTGGGAGGAGCCCCTGGCTCCTTTCTTTTACCAGTTCCGCCTATGTGAAGATAAATAAAAGGTCCTACTCAACCATGGCTGGCTTCGCTTGGAAGCATGAAGTGATTCCTCTGTGTTGATCCTCCTCTTTGTAGACTGGACACTGGTTCAGGTGCATCTTGTGGGGGCTCCTCGGCCACCTTGATCAAGAGGACAGGTGACCCACCACCATTACAAGACATTTTGAGAGATTCTCATAGTCCCCTGGAACTAGTCGACCTAGGAGGGCAAGGAGCAAAACCTGTCCTTTATGTCCCTCTGACCAAATTATTATAGGGCTCAAAGTAGAGGCCACCAGTCTGGTACTTTTAATTACGGTGTGTCATGTAGATAAATCTTGGGCAAAGACCAATTGTTCTCAGATGAACCTTACCTAGACATATATTTCTTGATCTGCTATGTATAATTTGTCAGCAGGTTGTAGGAGTAATATGGTTCCCTCTGGTTTTCAAAACTAGCTAGGCATTATTTATCTCTCTCATTGTCTCACCCCTCCACCATAGTTTTCCCACTCAAGGTGCCCCCATTTCCCCCCTTTCTCCCTTAATAATACCCTTCTCCTACGGTCCTACCTCCCTTGATCTCCTTCTTTCTCCTTATCCCCTAGGTTCCTTGTATACCCTTCCGTCCCCACCTCCCTTAAACTAACGAAAATTTTATCCATATCTCCCTTATTAAGGCCTGTTTCCTATTGTTCTTCTCTTTCAGGTTATTTCTTTTCCTTTACCTCCCTGGTTCCTTATCATTATCCTGGTTCCTGTAGTTATGTCTGGATACATAATCATTTATCAGGATTTGGTGCTAGGATCTACATATGAGGGAAAACCTATGTGGTTTTTACTTTTTTTCCTGAGCCCGTGTTACTAAAGTTAGTATAACAGTTTCTAGGTCCATCCATTTACCTGCAAATTTCATTATTTCTTCTTGCTTTACTGCTGAGTAAA
>NW_008353126.1:1435011-1435940 GCF_000622305.1 Nannospalax galili
TGGATGTGTCACTGGTAAAGATTTTCTCCCATTCTGTGGGTTTTCTGTTCACTTCCCTGGTTGCCTCCTTTGATGCACAGAAGCTTTTTAGTTTAATGAGGTCCCATTTATAAATTCTTGCCCTTGTTTCCTGAGCAATTGATGTCCAGTTTAGAAAATCCTTTCCTACAATTATATCTTGTAGGGTTTTCCCAATGTTTTCTTCTAACAGTTTCAGAATTTCAGGCTTTACATTAAGGTCTTTGATACATTTGGAATTGATGTTTGTGCAGGGTGAAAGATAGGGGTTTAGTTTTATTCTTCTACAGGTGGAGATCCAGTTTTGCAGCACCATTTGCTGAACATGCTGTCTTTCCTCCAGTGAGTATTCCTTTCCCCTTTGTCAAATATCAGGTGGCTGAAATAGTATTTACTCATATTTGGATCTTCAATTTTGTTCCATTGATCTATGGGTCTATTTTTGTGCCAGTAACATGTTGTTTTTATGACTATAGGTCTGTAATACACCTTAAAATCTGGTGTAGTAATCCTCTGGGCATTGCTGTTAGTGCTCAGGGTTGTTTTGGCTATCCGAGGTCTTTTGTGCTTCCTTCCATATGAATCTTAGGATGTTTTTTTTCCAATTCTGTGAAAAATGTTATGGGGATTTTGATTGGCACTTCATTGAATCTATAAATGACTTTTGGTAGGATGGTCATTTTCATAATATTAAGTCTTCCAATCCATGATCATGGGAGGTCTTTTCATCTTCTGATGTCTTCCTCAATCTCTTTCTATAAAGACTTATAAATTTCATTGTAGAGGTCTTTAATGTCTTTGGTCAGGTTTATTCCCAGATATTTTTTCCAGCTATTGTGAAGGGCAATGTTTCCATGTACTCTTTCTCTAATTGCTTGTTATTGGTATATAGAAAGGCTACAGACTTTTGT
>NW_008353126.1:1436560-1437223 GCF_000622305.1 Nannospalax galili
ATCCATTCCTTTTAGGTTTTCGAATTTGGTAGCATATAGGTTTTTAAAGTATTCCCTTATAATGTTCTCTATCTTTCTGGTGTCTGTTGTGATGTTTCCCCTTTCATCTCTGATTTTGTTGATTTGGAGGTGGGTGCTCTTTCTTTTGGTTAACTGGGCTAGTGGTCTGTCAATCCTGTTTATCTTTTCAAAGAACCAGCTCTTGGATTCCTTGATTCTTTGTATTGTTTTCTTTGTTTCAATTTCATTAATTTCTGCCCTGATTTTTGTTATTTCTTCTTGTCTGCTGGGTTTGGATTTTGTTTGCTGTTGCTTCTTGAGTGTGTTGAGTTGCAATGTTAAGTCATTTATTTGTGTTCTTTCTGATTTTTTGATGTAGGCACTTAGAGCTATAAACTTCCCTCTAAGGACCTTTTTCAGTGTGTCCCAGGGGTTTTGTTGTGTTGTATTGTTCTTCTGATTTAGTTCCAAGAATACTTTTATTTCTTTCTTAATTTCTCTTTTGACTCATTCATCATTCAGGAGTGTGTTGTTTATTCTCCATGTGTTCACGTGATGATTAGGGCTTCTTCCAGTGTTGATTGTAAGCTTTATTACATTGTGGTCTGATAGAATGCATGGAATTATTTCAATCATTTTGTATTTGTTGAGGTGTTTGTGGTC
>NW_008353126.1:1437609-1438398 GCF_000622305.1 Nannospalax galili
TTTCATTGCACGTGGGGTATAGTTGTTTCTTTCTCTGCTCTCTGTATTGCTTCAAGTATTCTTTGAAGGGGTGGTTTTGTGGACATGTATTCTTTCAGCCTATTCATGTCATGGAAGATTTTTCTTTTCTTCTCAACTATAATAGACATTTTTGCTGGGTATAGTATTCTGTCCTGGCATCTCTTGTCATTTAAAACTGGGAATACTTTGGTCAAGACTCTTCTGGCTTTCATAGTTTGCACTGAAAAGTCAGCTGTAATCCTAATGAGTTTTCCTCTATATGTGACTTGTTGTTTCTCTTTTGCAGCTTTCAGTATTGTCTCTTTGTTTTGTATGTTTAGTGTTTTTACTATGATGTGCCATGGAGAATTTCTTTTCTGGTTCTGTCTGGTGTTCTATATGCTTCTTGTATTTGTATGTCCATGTCTTTCTTTGATTTGGGGAAATTTTCTTCCACGATTCTGTTGAAGATCTGGTCCATGCCATTATCTTGGGATTCTTCTCCTTCCTGTATGCGTATGATTCGTAAGTTTGATCTTTTTAATGGTGTCACACAATTCCTGCATATTCCATTCTTGTGATTTCTTAAATTTTTCATAGTCTTTCCTTGAGTGGTCTAGTTCGCCCATTTTATCTTCCAACCTTGATACTCTGTTTTCCATTTCATTCATCCTATTGGTGAGGCTTTCTCCTGTCGTTTCTAATTGGCTTATGGAGTGTTTCACTTCGTTCTTTATTTCAGCCTGAGTATTCTTCAATATTTCTAGCTCTTTTCTGAATTCATTCAGA
>NW_008353126.1:1438629-1528479 GCF_000622305.1 Nannospalax galili
TTTTGTAGTTTCTGATTCTTGTGTGAGACTCAAGCCTTCAAGTTTAGGTCTGCTTCTTTTTGTGAACTTTATGTGTCTTTGTGGTTTACTTTTTGGGCATGAAAAGCTGGTTCCTCTAAGCTTCCAGTTCTCTCTTTTGATTTTATATTGGAGTGGCCAGATTGCTTTTGTCTTCAGGAGTTCCCACAGAGGCCCAAGTCAGATGAGGATCAGATGCTCTCAGGCTTTCTCCTAAGGTCTGGATCCCTCCAGGATAGATTTTGGCCTCAGAAATTTGGAGGTTGAACTGGCCTGGGAGCAGGGCCCAGGAAACATGCTGCTGGTCTAGGGCAGCTGGTGGCCCTGCCACTCAGAGATGCAAAGGAAGATGGGGGTGGGAGGTGGCCCCAAGGGGCCCTGGGGACTGCACTGAGGAACTGGGTTGGTCTGGATGCAAAGGACCAGGAAGAGGAAAGGTCTGCCCTGGCGTCCAGGAAAGAGGCTGGCAGGTTGTGCTGAACCAGGGAGGCAGAGGGAAGTGAGGGTGGGGCCAGGCCCAGAGCACCCCTGGGGACCCGAGGAGGAACTGAGTTGCTCTGGATGCAAAGGATCAGGAAGAAGCAGTGGTGGTTCCCCCAGGTGTCTGGGGCTCCAAGGCAAGGAATGGGACAGGATACAGGCTAGGATGAGAGACTGGCGGGGGAGATGGGAGGGTGAGTGAGGCTGGGGGACTCAAGGAGTGGAGGGCCCAATCGACTTACCTTGGAGAGAGAAGCCTGCAGGTCATGGAAGTCTTTTTTAAGGTTTATTTTTCATTTTAAAAATTATATGTATATGTGTATCTATGTGTGGGTATGTCTCTGGAAACCAGAGACATCAGATCCCCCAGGAACAGAAGTTACAGGTGGTTTGAACCACCTGACCTGGGGGCAATTGGACACAGTCCTCTGGAAGAGCAGTATGTTCTCTTAACTGCTGAGCCATCTCTCCCACCCATCCGTTGAAGTCTTTGATCAAATAATCTGATCAAATAATCACTGAAAAGAGGTCACAATCCATTCTGATATACAATTAGAGATTTAACACTGGGCAGTCTCCCCTTGATGCTCATAGCTCTGAGAACAAGCAACCCATGACTCCTGAGGAAAACAAGGCTCAAAGAGGGTTAACAATTTACTCAAAGTAGCACAGTTGGTGGGTGGCTGAGCTTAGCTTCCAGGGGGTGCAGCAATATAAGAATCCTGACATCAGGTGGCCTGACTCACCACTCATTAGAAGGAAACTGTGTACATAAGAAGCTCCAGACATTCCCAGAACCTCCAGCTTAAGACATTTTCAAGTAAGTAAAGCAGCTATGAATAGTGAATGATGGCTACACTTAGCCATTTATAGAAAAGAGCCATTCTAAACAATGCTTTGGAAATGCACACTGAAGATACTGAAAAATAACCAAGTCCAAAGTAAGTGACAGGACCAGAGGTATCTAGAGAGAGTTTCCAGATGATTACTAGTTCTTGACATGACTGAAGGAAAGGCATGGTAACCAGAAGTTTTGAGACAGGACCAGTCCAAGGATACATGTAGTCAGTGTGATTCCAGCTCTACCTGAGATACCCAGGCTAGTTTACCACCATATTCTAGCCCATGTTCCTTCATTCTAAATTCACTGAGCAGCTTCCTGATTATTAACTTTCCTCCTCAGAAGGGATGGATACCTGGCAGTACCTGTCACCTGTTTTACTTTTGCCGTGGGTTCTCCAATCTCTTAGTTTAGTAACTGTAAACCAATGTCTCTTGAACCTGAGCAGGTATACTTTTAAATCCAATGTCTGGTACTTCAAAGCCATGAAAGGGCCATCTTCTGGTCCACAACAACCCTGTTAAGGAGCTTCTCCCACCTCCATCCCCTACCAATGTTAAAAATGAGATCTCTCTATTCTTCAGCCTCTGGTCACACTGCTACCACTGCCCAGCAGAACTGTAGAACAGAGTGCGGTTCTCAGGATAGATCAGTAGAAGCACAGCTTCTGGGACTGAATGCTGAAGGAGGCTAACCAAAAGAGCATGGTACCCCAGCATCCATGCATCCCAGGGGTAAAACAAGCAAAAGCTCTAATCTGTTTCTCATCCATAGTCAAACATTGAGTCTTGCTGCTCCCCCTAGAAAGAGAAGGAAACAGTAAGACACTGGACTGAGATACAGTTTGGGAATACATAAGGATCTGTAAACACCAGAGGCTGACTCTCCCCAGGCAGGGCACCCTCCTCCAAATCCACCCAGGATGACATTTTCACCTCTTTCTCCCCTCTGGGATCTGGGGAATGATTGAGATAATTTGCCATTTAATGTGGGCAGATGGCTTAATTAGGCTAAATCGAAAGGCATTCACAATGGCTCTAAGTGTGTGAATGACTTGGGGTGGGGAGAGGTGGGAGCCACCCTGCCAGCTGTGTCTTCATCCTCTGCCCTGTCTCCCAGAGTGGCCCGAAGGTCCCAGGGTGCACAGTGGGTCATCAGTCTGCTTGGAAATCCAGCCTTGGCCAGAGCAGCCTGGAGAGTCCCCAGTTCATGCACTGGGAAATACTCCAGTTTTGTTTTCGATCTCCAGGTCTAGGGACAGCAACAATAATAAAAATCAGTATTGCTGAATCCTCCTTGAGGCTGGCTGAGTTCTGGAAGTTCAGTCACTCAGGAGATTGAGATCTTCAGGGAGCCCCTGGGTGGAAATACCAGAACCAAAGATGCCAGATCTTCTCCCAAAGGTTTCAAGTGAGGAAACTGAGGTCTAGCCAGGGGATATGACCGACTCATCCGGGTCAGTAGAACCTGGCATCTGAGATCCAAGGAAGTGGGATAGAAGGAGAGGGAGATGCTGTATGTGTGTATACGTGTGTGTACATATGCATGAGTCTTTAATTACTATCCCCTCCTCTGTCTTTCTCAATTTATGGCTTCCTGCCAAAAGGCTATGCCCTTTCCCATCTCTCTGTATCTGGAGGGGGACATGAGACCCACCAAATGGACAGTCCTACTCATTCCACACCCAGAGCTTCTGCTTCAGAAACAGGCGTGGAGGCAGCCCTGTGTCTTTTCCAGAATGAGTCCTGTTTCTGCAGAGCATTAGCCCAACCGGTCTGCAGTGGCAAGCCTGGGGGCAGAAGCCAACAACAAACTGCCCTCCTTTCACTTTCTCCCCAAAACACCTTAAAATGATTGTTTTGGCCCTAAGCCAGGCAATTGATGATTTCCAAAACACGGGTAACATTTCTTGGCTCATTAGCTTCATTACTTTGCTGCTCCAGAAGCCCCTTCACTACCCCCACAGGAGCCTGAATCTAATGTCCCCAGCAGGGTCTGAGTGACTCCAGGAAGAATGCTTAGGAACCTATCAAGGGCTGCAGGTGTTTGCCTCAAAGAGCGCTCAAAAAGGACAGAGCAGCGTAAAAATCACAGGCAACTCTGGGAAAGGACTATGACACACAGCAGCTCAGCCCCAGTGGGTCCAGGAGTTTCTACCAAAGATAACAGGACAATAGAACAGGAGAACGGTGGGGATGTGGGCCAAAGATGGTGGATCAATAAATGAGAGAATGATGGAGCCAAGGGATGATGAATCAGTTAGCCAGGAGACACTGAGGGAGTAAACTAGGGCTGGTGGTATGCTAGTCAGCTTCTCTAGAGACAGAACTAATAGGCTATGTCTTAAGAAGTCTCAAGATGGGCCATCTGCAAGCTTGAGACCCAAGATATCTGTAGCATGACTCAGTCCAAAACCTCAAAAGCAAGGAAGTAGGTAACATGGTTTTCAGTCTGAGGCCAGTGACCTGAGAACCTGGGGGACTACCAATGTAAGCCCTAGCAGCCAAAGTCTTAAGAGCCTGGAGTTCTGATACCCAAGGGTAGGAGACGAATGTAATCCCAACTCCAGGAGAGAAAGAGAAAGAATTCATCTTTTCTCTGCCTTTATGTTCTTTTTGTTCTGGCTGCATCCCCTGAGGATTGGATATGCCTGCCCACAGTGAGAATGTATCTTCTCTCTCCAGTCTGCTGACTCACAGGCCAATCTCCTATGCATAGATACAACCAGAAAACAAGGTTTACCAGCCTCTCTAGGTATTCCTTAATCTAATCAAGTTGACAATATTAACTATCACAGCATGACAATAATGGAGGGGATGGTGGGTGAAATTGCTACATAAAATACAGGCCAGCTGGGCATGCTGGCACATGCCTTTAATCCCAACACTGTGGAGGGAAGCAGAGGCCGGTAGATCTCATAAAATCAAGGCCAGCCTGGTCTACATAGCGAGTTCCAGGCCAGCTGAGGCCACAGGGAGACATCTCTATCTCAAACAAACAAACAAACAAACAAACAATAAATAAATGACAGCCAACTAAATATGAGTTCCAGATAAACAAATAATTCCTTAGTCTAAGTATATCCCATGGAATAATGGGAAACATTATGCTAAGAAATTGTTTTTATTTGAATTTCAAAATTAACTAGCCATCCTATATTTTTATTTGCCAAATTTGGCACCTCTAACATGGAAGGACAACCAGGAGACTGAGGGGCTAGGACACCAGAGAAGGTAAGTAGATGAATGGTGTGGGGATGGATCATGTAGCAATAGGCCAGGATTACAGCCTGCTCCGGATGGATCTCTAAGTTGGGCCCCTTACCTTGGGGGTTTGCAAAATAGGATGCCATATAACTATAACTATAAAACGTGTTTCTGCCTTCCCTAAGGTCTTAGGGCCCATAGCTTTTCCCACTAATGTTTTCTGCACCAGAGCTTCTCTCTTAAAGCTGGCAGGGAGATGGTGTGTAGTCTCCCCTTGAACTGCAGCCACCAGGCGCAGTCACTCAGGCTCTTTCTGTTGGAAGGGTTTCCAAGTACCAGTGTTGGAGGTGTACTGGCCTGGGAGTGAATCTGAGCTTAGTGACTCACACTGGCTGTGCATATACCCATGTAACTAATCACTGTGTGCTTTGGTTTTTGGGACATGGGGCCAGAATAGAACCAATCCATCGTGATCGTCTAATGGGTTAATATTTATAAAGCTGTTGGAACAAAGTACTCAATAAATGTTAGCTTAAAATTTTCCAAAGCTCTTTAATCACCACAGGGAACCAGAAAAAGAATAATAAAAATTAATAAATGAGAGGAAGTGACACATGTACCAGATTATTTCAAGGCTCTCATTCATAGCCATTGCCCCCTTTTAGAAATAATGGAAACCATCAGTCTTACATTTCCTTTCTATACTTGAGTGACACTCACTAAATCACCTGTCCTCCTTCAAATCCCTCTTTCCCCTGGGTGGCCGACCCTATCATACATCAGTCCAGATGGCAAGTTATGAATTAGAGTCCACCCATCCCCTGGAGCCAAGGAGGCAGTATGCCTGCCCCTCAAAAGAACATTGCTCACATGGGTCTTCCTTCAGTCAACAAACTGCCATCCAACTTGTCCTGTGTGTACTGGGGATGGCTAGTGAATGAAATAGAACTTACCATTCTCCTTATAGAATTTATAACCTGGCTGAGGATCTCATCTCCTAGTCTCTCCTAGCCCCTGCCATCTTCATTCGAATGGTTCAAAGACTGGGATAGCACATTAGTTAAAATTAGAATAACAACTCTGATCAACTGGAAGTAGTTAAATGGAGCTCTGTGTTTAGCTGTGCTCCAATACAATGGGGAAAAGTGCTATGATTGATTGATGATGTCTGCCATGGGTGCAGGAGAAAGAAGTGATAATAGATGCCCCATTGATATGAACATTGAACCTGTCTTTACATTCCAAATCCTGGAATAAAAACTCACAGCTTGAATCCTGAAGTCCCCTTAGGACTGTGAATCCAAGTCTTTAGGGTGACAGTGGTGATTGTAAAGAGCTGACTCCTCAGCTCTGGGAAGGTGAAACTTTAGAGCTGGCAGACCTAAAAACCCCAGAAGAGGAAAGAAATGGACATGAGATGGTGAGTAAGATTGCAGGCAGGCTTGACAAGCATGGCTGACAGCTAAGAACAGAGCTCACCAGATAGTAATAATAGAAAACCCTGGTAATAAGGAAAGTCATCCAATGGAATGAAGCCATCATGGCTTCCCAACAAGCTTCTATACCTGGAAATGCCTTCCTTGATAGTGGATATTCTCTAGATCCTGAGGGGTGCAGTTAAGATAATACAGATGGCTCTAGGTCTATTTGGTTTAGAATCCTGGGGATAGAACTCAGATCAACAGGCTTGGCAGCAACCACCCTTACCTGCTGAACCATCTCACCAGTCCTAGGTCTTGGTTTTGAAGGGAACAAAGGACTAAGTTGCATCTGGAGGGTACAAATTCCAAGGTTAGCAAGAGATGAGCTAGCTATCTTGGGGTGGATAAAATGACTGATTAGGAAATGTAGTGGGCTGTCCATTTCACCAACGAACCTTATTTTCTTTTTTTTCCTCAAAGAAAAAAGCATCCCACTGTTAATTTGTTTGAGCCTAGAGTTGCCCACAGGCATTAAAAGTTGCTGAGGGAATAGCATCACATTTCTATTATCTTCCTAATGCAGGCACCAAGACCTGCTCCAGCTAGGCTAGTTCACATTTCCAGCTAAAAAGCAAGCAATTTCAAAGGCATTTTTGCTGGCCCTGGATATTTTTAATGTTGTGCATTCTTTCTTGGCTTCACTAGAATATCACCCCTATCAGTCCTAAGTGAGCCTAAGTCCTTGTGATTACTGAAAAGACAAAAGGAGAAAGCTAAATTTAGATCTTGGTGGGGTGCGGGGTGGTAGATAGCCCTGAAAACAGACACTTTTGGGGGGTAAATGACCAGCTTACAGGTCCCTACAATTTGATACAACTTGATTATCTCGTTAATTAAAAAAGGTGGGCTGTACTGGTAAATGGATATGCCCCAGGTCTCTGCACTGTTTAGAGCTTTGAGGAGAAATTTACTGTTATCACCTCACTTTGTGCCCCCTCCTCTTGCAATTCCGTGTTTATCAACCTTTGGTTTGCTTTTGGCATGGCAACATGATACACTGCTCCTGCATGAGCTATTAAGCTGTTGGGGCTGTTAGGACACTTGTTCCTATGATGTGCTGAATACAAAATGTCCTGCTCTCTTGGCTGTGGATGATGCTCTTGCATTTAGATGTGACATAGGACTCACTTGTTCTGACGGGCCCCTTAAGAGATTGATGGCATATCAGAACTGTTGTGAAAAATGGATCCCAAACAGCCTGGAACCAGTACATTGGATGGCACTGAAGCAGAATGAGGGGAGCAGGAGATTGGGTTTTTTTTATTGTCGATTATATTGTACCATGCGGGGCAGGAGCCTTCCTATCCATGGTGATGGTATCAATTGTCAATGAAACACCTAGACGGCAAGCCTCTAGGCACACCTGTAAGGGATTGTCTAGATTAATATTAGCCTCTGAGAATATCTGGGAGGATAGATCTTGATTATATTCATTGATGTAGAAAGACCTATCTTCATTGTGAGCAGGGCCATTTCCTCTACCAAGAATGCCAAACTGTTTAAAATGGCAAGGACCAGCTGAGCACTTGCATGCTTTTTTTTTTTTTTTTTTTTTTTTTTTGTGTTTACATGTGCCATGTTGTTGCTTTTCTTTTTTTTTTTTTTTTTTTTTTTTTGAGACAGGGTCTCCCTGTAGCCCCAGCTGGCCTGGAACTCACTACGTAGACCAGGTTGGCCTTGAATTCACAGAGATCTGCCTGCCTCTGCCTCCTAAGTGCTGGGATTAAAGGTGTGTGCCACCACACCCAGTTTGCATGCATATGTTAATTAATTGCTCTCTGCTCTTAACTGTTGATATATCACTAGTTCTCTCTAGCTTTTGCCACTGTGACTTCCTTGCCTTGGTGGACTGAGCCATGAGTCTTTCTCCCTTAAGTTGCTCCCTTCCTTATGACAAAGCTCTACACTCTGCTATTCATTTGATGCTGTTTATCTAGATACCATGAAAACCATCCCCGTTCTACAAAGCACGTTTTCCATTCTTAATGATACCCAAGGAAGTGCCCTAGGTTGGTCCTGAAGTGTCTCAGATTCTCTGTATAATTGTTACAGGCTCTGAAATCTCAGTGACTTTCTCAGGAAACAAAGCATCCAATAAACTTTGGGATAACTGATTTTGCTACTGACTTTGCTCAGATTACTCTATCTGTAAGGGCCAGAATACTTCCTTAAAAATACCACTCACCCATACCCAGCAGACATTTGCTTTAAGTTCTTTCCCAAGCATGGATTTATGTGGCTTCAGCCAAATTCTTCACTCCCTCCTGCCCTCCCCCATTACTAGGAGCACAAATACCCAAGGCCATGGTCAGAGCCATCAGTGGTCACCATCAGTGGACATGGAGGAATTATGTTCACCTAGACATGGGAGTTCTGACACATAGGCCAACTCTGGTCAATTCTCTGGTCATGTTTTAAGTATCAGGCTCTGCCCTCGCCTCAGTGAAGGGAAAGAGAGATGATAACTCCAGATCCCTGTGCTTTCTGGACTCTTCATATCAAAGAAGAGTCTGACACAGAGCTAGGTAACTCTCATGGAAAGCAGGCCAAAATGAAGGATTAGTCACAGTAGAAACAGAGTTATAGTATAAACTGTGAGAAAGATCCATATCATACTTGTTTCCTCAGCTCTAAGCCCAGGGTCAGGCCCGCATCTGTTCATGATAAATGTTTATGAAAAGTGAAGGATGCAGTAGAGGAAACACAAGTCACTTCCTCTCTGGGGACCACATGATGTTGGTGAAAGGCACTTCCTAGCTCTAACTAGATGTCCTTTTTGACTCCTCAGCTCATTTTCTTCAGGAAGTTTTATCCAGTTACAGGGGTACAGATTTCCTCCTTCTTCCCCGAGCTCAGCTTCTTAATGGTCTTTCGTTCTGCCAAGGCCAATTATCATGGGAACTGTGGAGACTTAGACAGACATCACCACCACCTCCAGAGCCTTCCCTTGGAGATTTAGGAGCAGTCATTCTTATAATACATGAAATCAGATTACATGAAGACAAAGGCATTTGGGGATGGATTTACTGGCTGTAAAGGACAGAAAAGCACTCATGCAAGCCAAAATAAAGGAGGTAGTTATTGTAAGGATCTAAAGCAGCTCCTGGAAAGAAAGGTCAGCCTAGGCTCTTAGAAATTGGATCTGGGAAATCTGAGCTGTTAGGGTTTGAATTCTCTCTCTCTCTCTCTCTCTCTCTCTCTCTCTCTCTCTCTCCCCCTTTTCTCCTCAACCCCTTCTTCCTCCTCCTCCTCCCCCTCCTCATCCTCATCCTCTTCCTTATCCTTATCCTTATTCTCATCCTCATCCTATGGAAACCTTGGAGAAATTATTATTGTTGAGACAGGGTTTCACTATGTAACCCAGGCTGCCCTCAAGCTGGTGACTCTCCAACTTTGCTTCCCCAGTGCTAGGGCTCCAGAGGTATACCAACATGCCTGTCTAGAAGCCCTATCTTGACTGTAGTGTCAAAAGCTTCTTTTTTTTCATAGCCACACAAGCCCTTTTTGAAATGACCTCTTTGATTTTCTTTCTCTGAGGCCCCCATGGTGTCTCATCTATTAATATGCATGGGCCATTTTTTTCTCTGCAACTTATGTAAGATGCCTCTCTGTCTTCTGATAACTTCTGGTCTCTCTTGGCCTTTTGTGTATGAGCAGAGCCTCCTCTACTACCAAAATCTGCCTCCCAGAGTCATTTGTACATCTAACATCAAGAAGGAAGATGCCTAAAGCCTGTGTGGGATGGTGTTCTCGACACCCTCAGGCCACACCCCTTCTGCCATACACTATACTAGAAAGGGCCTTATCTGGTTGTCTGTTTCCTGGCAAACCCAGGCTTAGACATTTCCAGGAGCAGCTAGCCCACTCTTTGTTGAAATGATCTTCTAAGGAAGGAGAGAGTTGTTCATTGGCAACACACTTGCACATTGAAGCCGTGGAGCTGAAGCTACACAGTGTAGTTATTTTGGATAGGGAGGAATAAATCCAAACAGATCTGGGCTCAAGCGAATCTTACTTCCCATTTTTAGCTTTTTGCTCTTTAAGAGAACTTTTCTAGACTGGATTTTCCTTCCAAGGCTCTGGATTCCAACTGTTCTCAAGAGTCTAAAGACCAGGGTTCCACTTCTATCCCTCCCACTAACCAGTCATGTGACCAGGGCAAGTCCCTCCCCCACTATAGGCTTCAGTTTTCTCTCTCTCCCCCTACCTCTCGCCCACTTCTCTCAAAGATTGCCAAGCCTTTATTTTTTTTCATTTTATTGAGTTTTTAAAATTTCATACAGTATTTCCCACTCACATCCATACCCCTCCCCCATCCATTCCTCCTCCCACCCCCACTGAACCCTATGCACTCCTGTCATATGTGCTGAGTCCTATTCATTCAAGTGTTTGTACCCAAATGTCCTTCAGTGTAAATTTGTCCACTGGAGTCTAGTCAGACCATCCAGTGATCGTATATAAGTCATATTCTCCCTCACCCAGCAGCAACCAGTCTCAAATAATTCTTGATCTAGTGCTGATCTGCCACCTATTTCTCACCTTCCCTTTGGGCCCTTGTTTAATTGCGCTCACATGGATCCCAAGTTGGATGTCACCGCTGCCACAGGCACACATGAGCAGGCCTCCATTGGCCTGGAAGCCTCCACCTCATACGTTCATGAACCAGCCCTGGCTCTTACAATCTTTCTGCTTCCTCTTCCACAATGGTCCCTGCCAAGGTCTATTATTAACCAGCCTTCTCCCAGCCTTTCCCCAGTCACACCATCAGTGCCCAGCAGCCCTCACTCTAGTGAGAGGACACCTAGAACTCACAACCGTTCCATTTCTGAAGGAAGGTTTGACTTTTCTCTTTGCTCAATTTCTCCAAGGTTTGAGTGGCCTCTGGACCTTGCCCATTCTCACAAAAAGAACTGAATGCCTTTGAATCAGAGATGTTTCATTGTTTTATTGTTACTTCTTGCCTTTTCAGCCTTCTTCCAGAATTGTAGTCTTCAGAATCCCTCCAACTTGTCCCCTTGCTTTCCTGAATCCTAGCACCTAGCATTAACTGAAAACATCCTTCTGGAGAGTTCCATTCCACACTCATAGGTGTAAGTCTATTGAAGGGCTTACCTTTTTTTTTTTTTTTTAATCAAGAAACTCTTCCATAGTCCCATGATATGTAACTCTCAACCAAGGACAGCTCAGAGCAGTCTGTAGGGAATGAAGATACACTGTGATGGGAAAGCTAGACCTGCTGCCATCTTGTGGTCAGACCCTGAGGACCCTAATTTGTTGTTCACCTTTGATGCTCTATGGTTGATTCAGAGGATTCAAGTCTACTCTGATGGGAAATCTGTTCTGGCCTTACAGCATTTCTCCATCACATAGCACTTCTGCTTGCAGTGGTCACAGTGTGCTGCCCGTGTAGCTGTTCCTCTTACCTTTCTTGTCTGTGTTCACACCCTCCCATGAGCATCTTATCTCCCTATGAAGCCCAGTAGCCCCCATTGGAAGACGAATTGCAGGACTTTCAGTGAATGTGTAGACACAGGGACATCAGGCTCTTGAGCTGTCTCTTTCTCTCAAAGTCCACCATGAGGCCAT
This sequence comes from Nannospalax galili, assembly GCF_000622305.1. Classification (NCBI taxonomy): domain Eukaryota; kingdom Metazoa; phylum Chordata; class Mammalia; order Rodentia; family Spalacidae; genus Nannospalax; species Nannospalax galili. The sequence goes on from NW_008353126.1 coordinate 1,450,242, forward strand.
CAGTGTATTCTCATTCCTGGGGGATCCATTGGCCATGCCTGGCACTGGAGGGGAAAGCCTTGTCTGTACTTAATTTATGCCCAAAGGAATGAGATCAAAGCAGCAGGCAGCATTCTAAGAGAAATGGACCAGGAAGGAAAGTCTGAGGTCAGTTTGGCCTCAAGAAGGTTTGAAGACAGAGCTTAAGTGGGGACTGCCTATGACTTGAGGGATGTTTTTTGGGCCACAGTGATTTTTCCAAGTGAGAAGGATGGAAGGAACATCAATATCTCTGTTCTCTAGAAACTTCCAAGCCACCTGGAAAGCTAGCTTCCTTCCTTCCTTCCTTCCTTCCTTCCTTCCTTCCTTCCTTCCTTCCTTCCTTCCTTCCTTCAGGCAATAATGATTTATCAACATTCTACCCTGATGTGTTCTGTGTAGGTGATACAGAAATTAATGAATCCTAACTCCTGCCTTCTAGGAGTGCTCCTTGTGGAGGGACATAGAAAATTGATCATTCAGCTGCAGCTCGTGGTGGCACAAGCCTTTAATCCTAGCACTCAGGAGGCAGAGGCAGGCAGATCTCTATGAGTTCAAGGCCAGCCTGCTCTACTACATAGTGAGTTCCAGGACAGCTGGGGCTACAGGGAGACCCTGTCTCAAGAAAATTGATCTTTCAGGGCTGGAGAGATGGCTCATGGTTAAGAGCGCTGGCTGCCTTTGCAGAGGATCTGGGTTTGATTCCCAGCACCCACATGGTGGCTGACAACTGTCCATAACTCCAGTTCCAGAGGATCTGACGCCCTTTTCTGACTTCTGCAGACATTGCATGACACTTGTGTACTTACATACATGCAGGCAATATACTCATACACATAAAAATAATAAATAAAATATTTTTAAAGAGAAACTGATCTTTAAAGTAGCATGGAGTGCTTCTTTAGAAAAGGGGGCAGGATGGGTAGGGCAGTTGGCAAAGCCTCCTAACACTGGTAAAGATACAGAGCAAAAGATCACCCATATTGCCACTAGAAACACAAAAGCTGTCCTCATCATGACAGGGCTGTTGTACTATGAACTCACAGCAGCTGTGGTTACTGCACAATTCCTGCACAGATCAAGCCAGCTAAAAATTCTAACATGGAGGAGAGAGTGGCTCCCAAGGTCCCACCCTGATGGAGGAGCTATTGGCACTTGATGGATGCTGGGAAGGAAGAGTAATTTTTCTTTGGGGGTAGCCACTGGCAAGTTACCCCTGCCTCTGTGGTTGATTCTACAGCTATGTACACATGGGCAGCACTGATTGGACTCAGTAGGCTTTAAAAAAAAAAAGAAGCCTTGAAGCTGGAACGGAGATATATGAGGAGAGGGAGTTGAAAGGAGGGAATGGGGGCTTCCTCAAAGAATAAAAATTTTAAAAAGAAATACAAAATGACATAGCCACCTCTGAAAGTTTGGCACTTTCCTAGAAGATAAATATCCACTTACTGTACAACTCAGAAATCTCATTCCTAGGTATTCACTCAGGAGAAATAAAAATATATGTCAACATAAAAACTTCTACACATAGGGCTGGGGAACTGGCTTAGTGGAAAATCCTTACTCTTTCTGCAAGAATGAGGACCTGAATTTGAATACCCAGCACCCAAACCTCTAACCCCAGCACTGGGACATGGAGACAGGTGGATCCTGAAAGCTCGCTGGCTAGCCCACCTAACAGAAACAGTGAGCTTCTGGTTCAGTGGAGATCCTGCCTCTAGGGAATAAGGTAGAGCACAACAGAAGACATGAGATTTCCTTCTATGGCCTCCACAGGCACAGTAGTATGTACCTGCATGCTCCAAACTAGAAACAGTTCAAAAATCCTTCAAGTTGTGAATGAATAAACACACTGTGGTATATTCATAATTGGAATACTACTTAACATTAAAAAGGAAGAATAGGTTGCCGATACATTTACCACATAAATGAATCTTCAAATAATTACACTGGGTTTAAAAAATAAAACACACACACACAAAAACAAATAAACAAACAAAAAAACAGCCTCAGATTCTACTATGTGACAATCTGGAAAAGGCAGAAACAGAAGGGAAAATAAAACCAACCCAGACTGGTGACTGTGAGAATTTGGGCATGGGGGAGGTAGGTGACTTTTAGGATTTATGAAAGACTCTTTTGGGATGAGGAGACTGTACCTTGATTAGGGAGTAGTTGTTAATACGCAATTATTTTGATTTGCTTTGTTTGAGGCAGGGTCTCCCTGTAGCCCCAGCTAGCCTGGAACTTGTTATGTAGACCAAACTGACCTGGAAGTTAGAAAGATTTGCCTGCCTCTACCTCTGGAGTGCTGGAATTAAAGGCATGTGTTACTACACCTAGCCATTAATACATAATATTGAATATTCACCAAAAATCTGAGAGCTGTATGACAAAAGGAGTTGTATTTTATACTCTGTATATTATGCCACAATAATCCTGACTGAAAAACAAATTTCATGTGGTTTAGATCCTGTGGAAGGCCTTGAGGAAAATTGCTTCTTCAGCCCACTGGTGACCCTTTCCTGGGGGTGAGGAATACAGGAAATGGAATGAGGAGGATTAAAAATAGAGGCTGAATTTAGAAGGCTAAACCTGTTAAAATCAGAATAAGAAGGTAGCTAAGGGCATGGATTAATCCAGAGAAGGAGGCCAAGAGCCAGATTCTAAATGTATTTAGGAGTGTTCATGAGGAAGGTAGGAGTATGAGGGAAGGGATGGAGCTGGACTGTACAGATCCAGGAAGGGTGTGGAAACAGTAGAGAAATAAAAATTGCCTTCTATTAGTCATCTTTGTCTGTGTTTGGGTGTGTGTGTCTGTCTGTCTGTCTGTCTGTCTGTATCTGTGTGTGTGTCTGTGTGTGTGTATGTGTGTCTGTATGTCTGTGTGTCTGTGTTCACATGTACGTGCAGCGCTGGGCCAGAAATGTATCTATGTGCCTCAGAGCTTCTCGGTTTGCTTCAAAGAAAACCCCCAGACAGTAACCACAGTATAAATAGCAAACAAGCAAATACAATGCTCTTCTACATCCAAATGGAGAGAGAAGTTGGCTTGAGCAGCCTGAGGGCCTGAAATGGCATTCAGCAGGGCCCCACTGGGCTCCAGCTCCTTCTAGCTCCCAGAAAGCCAATAGTCTGGCCAGCAAAGCCCTCCCTGCACAGGTGCCTGAGACAGTTGCCACCAAACAAGCATTGAATAGCAGTCCATTCCCCAAGGGCCTTGCCCACAGAGGTGCAGGTTGCTTGCTAAATGGAATCTACCAGACCTCTGGGGCTGCTGCAGTTTGTTTTGCTATGGGCCCCTTGGCAGATGCTGTTTGCTCAGCCTACCCATAAAGATGAGAAATGGGGTGCCCCAGGAGAACTACCCAGGATATGGCAAAGGGATATCAAAAGGAGCAAAACACCCCCAGAATAGTAGGACACAAAGGCCTGAGTCCTCAGGAGCCTAGGGAACTCATAACTGTGAATATCTCCTTGTATTGAAATCCCTTGGGATACAAAAGCCAAAGACTTAATGGGGAGAAGCGGGGTCCATCACGAGGAATGAATATTAGCGAAGGCAGCAATGGCTGTGGCAGCTGTATAACGAGGAGTTGCAACTGGAGCCACACTACCTGTATTCAAATCCTAGCCCTGCCACTTAACAGATTTTGTGCTCTTAGGCAAGTTGTTTAACCTTTCCTTATCTGAAAAATAGGAATATAGTCCTTACCTCTCCAATTGCTGGGGAAACTAAGTTACCACATGTAATGTGCTTAGGGCAAGTCTGGCTGGTAATAAGGATTCAGTAAGGGTTATCAACAATGAAGGACTGTATTCCCAGAGAGACTCCAAGAGGTTCCAAGAACCTTCCATCAATTAGTGCTTCTTCTGAGGACAGTGGTATTCTGGAGCTGGCCTTGTTCATGGGATACTATGTATTCTTTACTCCAGCCCAGCAATCCACATTCAACTTTCCAGGGTTTGGTCCCAGCCCTGTGACCGTGACTACTTCACACTCTACACATTTCATTCAGCCAAGATCATCCACCCATGCATCATTGTGGTGCCCAGTGGGCACAAAGCCTGTATCTACATCCCTGAGGGGTCATGTCTACTGCTAGAACAGACCTTACCTATCCTACCCATCCAGAGGCCTCTCTCCTGGCTCTGAACGCCTTTTTAGGGTCCTACTACAGACTCTCTGGGCTAAAATGGCACATGATAACTACTTGGGCCCTATCTCCAAACCACAGAGGGTTAACATAAGAGTACTTAAGCAGTCTGAGAGAAGGATGACTATGCTCAGTGTTGCCAGGGGACAGCTACCAGGAGGTCTTCTTAGCAAGACCTCTCTGAGAGCTCCTTTGGACTAATGTGGCCTTTTTCTAGCAGTCGGGTACCCAACTTCTAGGGATCACCCATTGGATGGGCAATTTTTAATTTAATTTAATTTAATATGGGCAGCTGCTGGAGACTCAGGGAGTCTTCGAGTTCTATTGCTCACTCATTGGCTACTTGCAAGCCTATTTTCCCGTGTCTAGCTTAGGAAGAACCAAAACACTATAAAGGAAAGATTTTTCTGGGGATGCACAGTGCAGAAGTGATAGAGTAAGAGAAGTGACTGGACTAGCACCAATAAATTATTATTATATTTATAATTTGACTTTTTAAGAAATATACATTAGTTAAATTTTTTTACATTTATTTTAATTATGTGTATGAGTGTTTTTTACCTGTATGTAAGTGCACCATATGCATGACATGCCCATGGAGACCAGAAGAGAGTTTGACTGAAGTTATAGATGGTTGTTAGTTGCCATGTAGATACTAGAACAGAACCTGGGTCCTCTATAAGATCAACCAGTGCTCTTAACATTGAGTCATCTCTCCAGTCCACTTTATTTTTAAATTATGTGTATATGTGTGCATTTGTATGGGGGTATGTGAACATGTGAGTTCAGTGTCTATGGAGTCACAAAGAGGGTCTCTGATCCTCTAGAGCTAGAATTACAGGTGGTCGTGAACTGCCAGACATAGGTGCTAGAAACCAAATGTGGGTCCTCTAAGAGTAGGATATACTCAACCTGTGAGCCATCTCTGGAACCGAACTTTACTATTTTTCATGACAAGATCTCGCTATGTAACTTAGACTGGGCTTGAATTTAGAATCTTTCTATCTCATCCTCCCCCAGGTTTTAGGATTACCATGCCTGTCTCTGGTAAACTATTGTTTTGCTTTTTGAGACAAGGTCTCATATATCCAAGGGTGTCTTTGACTATGTAGCTGAAGATGACCCTGAACTTCTGATCCTCCTACCTCTATTCCCAAATGTTAGGATTACAGACATGCATCACCATACCTGGTTTATGGAGAACTGGGGATCAAACCCAGGGATCTGTGAATGCTAAGGCAAGCACACTACCAACTAAGCTCCATCCCCAGCCCACTGTAAATCACATTTTGTACTGCTGCTGAGTTTTACCTCCTTACTTCCTCCTTTCAAGAAATACCAATCTGTATACACTGCTGTGGTGTGCTGATTACTTCTGAGGGTACTTGGAGAACAACAAATACAGGCAGAGCCTTTCTCTCAGCTTCCCTTATCTAGCTAAAGACAGATTCCCCCCCAAAGGACCATTGCTGTCAAGAATCCCCTCCTAGGGAGTCTCATTAACCAGAGACGATTAATTGCATCACAAGAGAGAAGTTTGGCTGTGGATATAGCCCCATAGACTCAGTCACAGGCTGTCACCTATTCTTCTGAGGCTTATTCGTCTTTCTACAAAATCACTCTCCTCTAAGTTATCTGCACCCCATTCCCCTCTTCCCTAGGAAGAAGAGCACAGGCTTCTAGACATCCCAGGGTTTTGAGGGATTCATTCGCTTTTCTTGTACAGGTGTTCCTGTACATGTAACAGATCTGTAAATCTTTTCTATTTTTCTCTCTAGTCTCAGTTTATTTCATAGGATCAAAATGGAGTTCTCAGAGGGTAGTGAAAACATTTTTCTGCCCATATATATGTAACGTTCTTTTCAGGACTTCTGTCTGCCTTGGTGGTATTAAGGGCCATATAGGAAAGAGACTTGTTTTCCTATCTATTACACTAGGAGACTGGGAAAACTTTGTGCCCAAAGGGAAGCCCAAACCTGGCAGAGATGCCTGTGAGGGGTTTTCTAATGCCCACCTCCTCCAGAAGCTTGGAAGAGTTGGAGTGTTCAAGGAGACTTGCCTTCCAAATCTGAATTTGTTCCAAAGTAATCTTCCCTACCCCAAAACTATTTCTTCCTTCTCTCCTTTGTGTGTGTGTGTGTGTGTGTGTGTGTGTGTGTGTAACATGCATGGGCACATGTGCCACAGTATGCATGTGGAGATCAGAGAGCAGCTTGGTGGAGCTGATTCTCTTGTTCCACCTTTTGTGAGTTCCAGGGATCAAACGCAGATTGCCAGGCTTGCATGGCGAGCACCTTTACCCACTGAGCCACCTCACCAGTCCAGACGATTTCTTATTTTATGTATAAAATTGGAATTTTCAACCTTTCAGCTCCCCACCTGAAATGCTTCCCTCTACCCTGGGCTTCTTTTTGTAAGGGCCACTTTTAACCCCAGAAATAACTGTAGGTCAGATGATGGCCCCACTTGGAGTAGTGTGAATATTTTTGGGCGTCTCTCTGTCTGTGTTGCCCAGACATACTCCTACTTAGCCTTGGTAATCCTTTCTGTTCCAAGGGTAACATCAGTCATTCTATCTCCAGCAGCAATCTTAGAGGGCCAAGGAGATGTCAGCCTCAGGAAATAAACAGTCCTAATATTAGCCTAGACGTGTGGATGTTTCTCCAGCAGGTGTAGAGAAGGAAAAACACTTAAATTCTCATGTATTTTTAAAATGTACCTCATGCACCAAAATCTCCCAGGATGTCACTGAATGTTTTTTGGCCCAGAACAGCTATTATTACCGAAACTCTTACCCAAGACACGAGGCAGCATCTAGCCCTTAGTTTCCTGGGCTCAGGGTAGCTAGATGTCCCTAGAACAAACTGAGCAACCCCATTCCTCCTGACCCCACGAGTCTCCTCTGCCACCAGGTAAGCAGTAACTCTAGGGCTACAGCACATGAGCACTCCCTCCACTGTAGAAAAATGTACAAGTGACAGAGTCAAACGGGTCATCAGGGGGTCCCTAGACATCACACTGTCACCAGTGAATGTTTCTGAATGAGACCCATGTATAGTCCACTTTGTTATTCACAGGGCTGCATTCTAGGTGCTAGGGACTGCAAGGAGTCTCAAGTTTGACCATCAGGTAGGAGGGACAGGATATGCTTATAACAAATACTTTATACACAAAGAATTAAATCTTGGGATGAATATTTGATACATCAGGATGTAGAACATACTCAACATTTTTCAGAGTTGGTCAATATTTTGATTTTATAATTGTCAATGCTGAGAGCACTGCTTTGCATAAATATGTGGTATAAAATTGTGAGGTGTATTTAAGGCCATTTTAGAAGTTGATGGAAATTTGTCCTGATCCCAAGTCAAAATTCATTTAATGATTTTAGTGATACTAAAGTCAACAACTCAAATAGCATTTTCCCCTTTGTGTGTGTGTGTGTGTGTGTGTGTGTGTGTGTGTGTGTGTATGGGTGCACATTTATGTGGATATGCATGCATGTGTATGCACCTTTTACTGCTATCAAATTTTTCATGACTCTAAAATTCAGTTATGAAATTCTATGATGCCAGTGTCCACAATTTATGCGGCAAGGTTTTGAATCATCTTGAGGTCATTATCCATAACCCAATGGAATTGCTATGCAAATACATGTTAAACTGAATTGTTTGAATTAAAAAATTTACATTTATCTTTTATGTATTTTTGTATATGTGTTTGTGTGTGAACCTGTGTGTTCCAAAGCACATGTGTGGAAGTCAGAGGACAACTTGCAGGAGTCAGTTCTCTCCTTCTACCATGTGAGTCCTGGGGATCAAACTCAGGATGTTAGATTTGTTGGCAAGTACCTTTATCTTTTGAACATCTCACTAACCCTAAACTGTGGGAAAGAGTGATGAGGAAAACACCCTGTGTCCACGTGTGTTTAGTATAGATGCAATCGTGTTAGGCATAACTACATTTTCCATCGAGGACTGATTGAATTTGAGGATGAAGAACTGGTAGAGCAGTACTGAGGGTGAAATTATGTAACGATGGAAACACAAACATCTGTCATCTAACATTCTTTCTTTGGTATAATTTTACTTTTAAAAAAGATTTGATAAAACATCATTTTTATCTTGAAGGCCCTAATTAAGACTGCTTATTAAAAACATCTCACAGTCATTTGTCATCACAGATACAAAGAACAGACCCCTTGTCTTTTCTGTATGAGCAAACTTGTAATTTGTCTTTAATGCCACTAAATCTTTAGGTACTGGCCAGGAGGAAATCAGTGAGCCTCTATGTAAATCAAAAGATGTCCCTGGTCACTCCAGCTTCCATTACAGTGTGTTGTAAAAACCATCTTGCATCTTAAGGACATTGTATTTACAAAATGAAGAACATCACTGACGTGTCTGCATTTTGTGCAGCCTGGCTTTATCATCTCTGCTGCTCAGTGACTATCACGTGTGGTTCTATGTTTATAATCATAGAAGGCCCCTCTTTTTATTCCAGTCAATAATTTTCCCATAAAGCACTTTTATTAAGGAAGTCATTTATTTTTCTCTCATACACCTTTCCTTTAGTGGCCCAAATATAGCTTTCAACAAAATCTAGCAAATTCTATTAACTGAGATGTTAGAAATCGCTACACTTTTAATCAAATATATAGCACCCCTCCTATAAAGTATACCTTGTCTTGATACTCATTTCTTAAAATTTTCAGTAATCTTGTCTACGCATCTTTCAATAATACCTTCTGACAAAAGATTGCATTTCGTATTGCCATACTGCTTTTCATATATTATTTCAACCATTTTTCATGGAAGAAAAAGCAAATGTTTCCCTAAGGGGATGTAGCTTTTCATGTTTTGTAATTACTAAGAAAAACCAGAAGATTCCTGTGTATGCATATCATTGCAGCTAATGAAATGTCAAACATGGGATTGAGATTTGCAATGACTTTAAGCATCAACGAAAAAAACTGAGAAAGTTTATCTTCATGATCTAGATGTTTAGTTTTTTTAAATATCTTGCTAATTAGGTAGCTTTCTTTTATCATTAGCTAATATCTCAAGGCAAAAGCATTTAGGAAAATAACTTTCACTGCCAATTATAAATGTGAACTCTAGTTGAGGTAATTATTTTGAAAATGTTGAATTTGGTTAAGTTCTTTCTGGATCTCTATTGTAATTACTTTTTCCTTTTAAAGTGAGTGATAAATAGGGCTGGAGAGATGCCTCAGAGGATAAGAGCATTGACTGCTTTCAGAACCTTGGTTTGGGTCCTAGTCCCAATATGCAGGATAACAGCTGTTCATAACTCCAGCTCCAGGAGATCTGATGCCCTCTTCTGGCCTCCAAGGGCATTAGGCACACACATGAAGCACATAAAAACATGCAGGCAAAATACTCATAAATATGAAAAAAATTCATATAGTAATAAAGACTTTATAAAGAATGAAGAGGGTTGTTCCAGATCTTTTCTTTTCCTTTTTTTGAGACAGGGTCTTCCTGTGGCCCCAGCTGGCCTAGAACTCACTTTGTAGACCAGGTTGGCCTTCATCTCACAGAGATTTGCTTACCTTTGCCTCCCCAGTGCTGGGATTAAAGGTATTGACCACCACACCTTACTCTCTAATTATCTATTTTCATTTCTTTCTCTTTTTAAAAAATTATTTATTTAATAAACACATACTTAGAAGAAGCATTTCATTACAACAGCATTGACATATTCAATAACAATTTCCAGAGCTAAGATATATCTCTTTCAAAATTGACTGTAAATTTTTAGGTTCACAGTTGAATTAATACAGTTATACAATATTGAACTCTGTATAAAGCCCATAAGACATAAAATTGAATGAGGTTTTAACCTTTAAGAAACATCTGCATTTCATTTTAAAATATATTGTTTCATACAGAAAACAATATCATTTTTAATGCTACCAACACTTAGATGTTTGCATATGCATCTCTAATCTCTATGTACCTGAGTATTACTAGTCAGAGTCGGTTACTTTCTGAGATCCTTGGCACCTGAGCATGGATATAAGGTCATCAGGTAGATTTTAATGGTAGTATTTTTCACCTCTACTAATTAACATGAAGCAAATTTTTATGCTTCTTCCTCAAATATAACAAATTTTTTATTTGTTGATTTTTTGTGTTTTTCATACAGAACATCACAAACAATCTTATTCATCTACATACCCACATCCCAAATGACAGCCCCCATAAACTTTCCCCCCTCCATGGACCCGTATACTTTGTCATCCCTGTTATTGTCCACTGTGTTGTTGGTGCCCCCAGCCATTTCCCAGTGCTCGTCCATCCACTGAATCTTGTCAGCCTATCTAGAGTTCCTTGTTTTAGGGAGCTCAGATCTTCCTCATCTAGCAGCAATCAGTTGCCAGTATTCCTTTAGAAAATATTAGGGTCTGATGTTCATTGTCCCAATTCTATGCTGGGTTACTGTTTGGGAGTCCCTTGGGTCACCCTGGCCAACAACTCAAAGGAAGGTATCTCCTGTCGGGCGTGATGTAAATTTCCATGCTTCCTCTTCAAATATAATACATTTTTTAAAAATTTGTTGATTTGTGTGTGTGTGTATATCACACAGAACATCTCAAACCCTCTCATTCGACTGTACACCCACTTCCCAGATAGCACCCTCCCAGAGCCTCCCTCCTCCCCAACTAGAGCCCTTATACTCTGATATCCCTGCTGTCTGCTGTATTGTTGGCACCCCAGCCAATCCCCACTACTTGTCCATCTGGTGAATCTAGTCAGCCTATCTAGAGGTCTTTGTTTTAGGAGGGTCAGCTGTTCCTCATCTAGCAGCAATCAGTTGTCAATATTCATTTAGATAAGATTGGGGTCTGCTGTTCATTTTCCCAGTTCTATGCTGGGTTACTATCTGGGAGTCCCAATGTCCACCTTGGCCAGCAACTCAAAAGAAAGTATCACCTATCTGGCATTGTTGCTTGTTATGTATCCTTTAGCTATGCATATGGACTCTTAAGAAACTATATTGGCCCCTTTAATCTTTGGTTATACTTTCCTTTTGGGTGTTTAAGGCCATACAGTTGGCCCAGATAAACCAATTTATTTTTACTCTTAAGGTTGTTTGAGGATCTGTTCCTCAGGGGTAACATGGGCTTGGGAGGAGCCCCTGGCTCTTTTCTTTTACCAGTTCTGCCTATGTAAAGATAAGTCAGAGGTCCTGCTTGACCATGGTTGGCTTCGCTTGGAAGCATTGAGAAAATGATTCCTCTGTGTTGACCCTCCTCTTTGTAGACTGGACACTGGTTCAAGTCCACCTGGTAGAGTCTCCTCAGCCTCCTTGATCAAGAGGACAGGTGACCCACCACAATTCTAGGATATTTTGAGAGATGCTCATAGTCCCCTGGAACTAGTTGCCCTAAGAGGGCAAGGAGCAAAAACTGTCCTTTATGTCCCTCTGACCAAATTATTATAGGCCTCAAAGTATGTCTGTTAAACATCCAAGAACGTTAATTCCACCAGTCTGGTACTTTTAATTACTGTGTGTCATATAGATAAATCTTAGGCAAAGACCAGTTGTTCTCAGATAAACCTTACCTAGACATATATTTCTTGATCTGCTATGTATAATTTGTCAGTAGGTTGTAGGAGTAATATGGTTCTCTCTGGTTTTCAAAACTAGCTAGGCATTATTTATCTCTCACATTGTCTCACCCCTCCATCATGGTTTTCCCACTTAAGGTGCCCCCATTTCTCCCCTTTCTCCCTTAATAATACCCTTCTCCTACGGTCCTACCTCTCTTGAGCTCCTTTTTCACGTATACCAGAATGGCTTCCAAATTGCTATATAACCAAGGGCAACTTTGAACTTCTGATCCTCCTGCCTCTACCTCCCCAGAGCTGGGACTGCAGGCACGTACCACCATACTCAATTTATACCATGTTAGAGCTTGAACCCAAGTCATGTTAGACAAGTACTCTACCAAATGAGCCACATCCCCAGCCCCAAATATTTTCTTAATATGTTCTATGCTTACATTATTGTCTCCTATCTAGATTTCTTTGTAGACATAGAGATATTTGTTCATTTTGTTGAATACATATACATATATGGATACATATTAGCCACTCAAAACCATATTGAAAGGACCAAGGGTATGGCTCAATGGTATACCACCTGCCTACCATGCATATCCTAGGTTCAATCCCTATCACTACAAAAGAGAGGCGGGGAACGGTAGACTTGAGAAGCATCTGACAGATAATGCAGTGATCATTTTCTCTTTAAAAGTTTTAAGGTCTTGCACATCCCAAAGGGTCAAGATCCATAACCCACGGAGCTGAGAACAGGGAGCACATTTATGCTATACCTGAGGGAGACAACCCTGTTTCCAGGTTTTAGAGGATCAAGTTATTAACTCAGTTTTCAGCCAAGAGACATTTTCCTGAGAGCCATATTCTCTCTTGGGAGGAGTGAAAACAATCCATGGGACTTCATTCTTCCTGTTCCCCAGAGTGATGCAGATGAACCAACAAGGAAGAGAGCTCAGCCCCTGAGAGGCACGCCCAGTCTGCCAGGAGTTCTGTGGAAGAATTCAGCCGTGGTTTCTTTTAAATGGGTGAGCTAACCAAGGCCTGGCTAGGCTCCAAACTCTGAAACAAGTGAGCCTGGGGACAAGCTAGGCCCAGCACTGAATGATGTAGGTTGGCACTGGAGCCTCAGCTGGGGCTTTCAGCAAGAGTTAGGATTGTATGTGGCACCTAGTAACAGAGACCCCAGTATGCTGGCTCACCCAAATGGGCTAAGGAAAAGTCATAAGTTGGTCCAGGGAGATTGTCTAGGAGTCATGCAGGACCTCTAGCCTCCTGGCCCACTACCCCAGCATGAAGTGATCCTCCTCAGGGCTTTCTTCCCAGGCCTCTTTCTTCCAGGCAGTAGGGAGTGCATGGGGCCCAAATGCGATCTCTTTCCTTTTTATTTATTTTTATTTTTATTTTTGGTCTTTTTGAGACAGGGTGTCCCTGTAGCCCCAGGTGGCCTGGAACGCACTATGTAGATCAAGCTGGCCTTGAACTCAGAGAGATCTACCTGCCTCTGCCTCCTGAGTGCTGGGATTAAAGGCGTGCGCCACCACACCCAGCTTAAATATGGTCTCTTTTGGCCTTTGCCTGTCATTCAGGAATCACAAGCTTCCTAGAGAGTCTCCCAGTGTTTCATTGTCGAGGACTGTGAATGTCTGCGAATGCATCTAAGAAGTCAAGGTTTTCAGCTGAGCCCATTACCAAGCAGATCAAGTCCATGTCCATTTAGTGAAGATTCATAGTAGAAAGGATTCTGGGATAAGCAGGGTATCTGGGCTCATCTCAAGAAGGAACCACTCATGTTTCAATTGTATATGAATAGGCTTAGTCATCATCCCCTCTCAAAACCTTTTGTCTGCCTGGAACAACATACCCCTTGAAGATAGTATTGGAAAGCACCACATTGGGACAGTCTTGGGAAATGATCAGAAGACCTAGGGCCCAGACTTTCAATGACTTTGGGGTTTCTGTGGCCTATGGAGAGGAGGTGATATGCCTCCATGTCTTTGACTTGCCTTACATACTCAAGGACAGATGCATAAGATTCATAAAAAACTGCAGCGTCGTGAGTGCCATATGGAGGCTGAGCCTCAGCAGAAGCTTGGTAGCCTCCAGGCAGCACTGCAGGCTGCCCCAGTGTAAGGGTGCTAGGCTTCAGCATCCCAGAGCCACTCCCAGCAAAGGAGTTGGGTCCCACAAGAGGGCTCTGGGCTGGGGAGCTGACTGTGCTTGAGGCCATGAATCCCTCTAGCTCCTTGGTAGATTCGTTCCTTTTGCTTAATGCCTCTTCCAACAGTGATATGGTCCATAGATTTCCTTCAAACTGAATTGAACTGACATTCATTTTGACTATAAAGAGGGGCTACTCATCACCTATATGGGTGATTTGAAGGACAGATGTCTTTTTCTTCCTTCATTGCCAAATAAACTTTTATACCCTGCAGAAACTTTAGGAATGTAGCTCTTATGTGGAGGTCCAGAGGATAAGCTCTGGTGTCAGTCCTGACTTTCTACCTTGTATATTCCTGGCTAGCTGTCTCTTAAGCTTTTGTGGATTTTCCTATCTCCAACTCCCATCTCTCAGTAGGATAGGTGGGATTAAAAACACACACACAGACCATTTCATCTGGCTTTATGTGGGTTCTGGGGATTTGAACTCAGGTCCTCATGTTTGTATCACAAGCATTTTACCCAGTGAGCCTGCTCACCAGGCCCAGAAAACTTATGGTACAGGCAACACAAACACTTCATAAATGGTAGGAGAAAAATGAAGATGAAGATATCTAGTGCATCTCCTCATACTGTGCCCAGCAAAAAGCCTATGGCAGAAGTTGTTCTCTCCCAATATCATCCTCCAGTTCTTCATTTCTTCACAACTCTGATTTTATTTAGGGTAGCAATGTCCCCAGGTGAAAAACAACCTTCCTTAGTCTTCCTTACAACCAGCACGTGCTAATGAGTTGTAAATGGAGCTGAGGCTTGAGGAAGACTCCTAAATGGAGGGAGGTGGCAACTAGGGTACCCGTGCATACCCTTTGGTCCACTCTCTTCCCACTTTTCCTACATGGAATACGGATGCGATGGCTTGACTTATAGCAGCTATCTTGAGCATTTTAGAATTAAAACTATGTGTTAGAGATAGTGATGAAGAAAACTAGAAAGGACCTGCATCCCTGATGACTTGGCACCCACTACCATCTTAGCCCTGGACTAGCTGGCCTCTAGGCTTTTTGTTGTTATTGTTGTTTTATTTTTTATTTTGAGACAGAGTCTCACTAAATTGCCCAGGCTCATCTTCAGCTTGTGATCTTCTTGCTTCAACCTCCTAAGTAAGAATTATTTTGTGAAAGACAATAAACTCCTAGTGTTTAAGTCATGGAGTCAGGTCTCCATTAACAGCAACTGAATATAAGTAATCCTTAGCTACTCCTTTGCTGAAGGACAGTGCAGAAAATGTTCAAGGCAGGAAGTGTCTCCGGAAAGAGGTTTGGGTGACAAGAACAGTCAGCAAAAAATGCTACTCTTATCTCACCATCAACCCCTTAAGTGATCAATCACGTGCTCTCTCTGGGCCTCAGTTTATTTTTTGTGAAGTACATAGTTAAGACTAAACATTCTTCTGAGAACTTGAGGCTTTTGTCCTGAGTCTTTGAATGTGACAGTATGGGTGCCCCTAGCTCTTTCAGTAAAGCCTCTTGGAACCTCGGCTTTTTCATCTTAGTTGCTTAGCGTATCAGACGCACAGGAATAGCAAAGATAAAATGAGGCAGTCCTACACAGCACCATCTAGAGACAGGGTTTCTGTAGCTCTAACAGCTCCAGGACTGGGGTGACCTGGCTTCCTTCAGGCTCATGCAGCGTCTGTGTTCTAGGTATATTATTACAGAACTGGCTTGGGCCACCTCCCTTTTGCTCCCCCATGTCTTCCAGGCTGCTGCTCAGGGAAACCAAGGTTCTTTGGGGAAGGAAGAGAGAGGGAGGTATGAGGGAGAAATAGACTCAGTACGTCTAAGAGCACAGCTCCAGAGATAATGCCCTCTGTCTGACCCCTTCCAAGGGTACCAGGGAGTTTGGCCACCATTTACCTTCAGGGCAGGAAGATGTGGCCATCGAAGGAACTCTTTCTTCCCATTGGCCCAGAACTCTACCTGTGCGGTGGCTTTCTGACAGGAAGTTCAGTTGTCCTGGCACTCAATCTCCATGGCAACCCCTGCTTTGGAGACACTGAATGGAAACTGCTGGTGTGAGGAGGCCAGTAGCAGAATACTGATTTGCCCAGGTATCTGTAACAACGACTGCATTTCAATACCTTTCCAGATACCCAAAGAGCTAAAAATACATCCAGCTCCATCTAGGACTCCCCAGCCGGGCAAAGCATCTTAAAGTATCTCTGTGCTGACTCTGCTGACTTGGACTTGGGGGGCTCAGGGTGGGTTTGAATGCAAGACTGCAGAGCTTAGACCTGGAGGGATATACTGGGAGAAGTAGAGGAGTAAAGAACCCCCCAAGAGAAAAATGAGGGGTTTGTTATGTGAGTGTGCGGGAGGGGCAGGACAATCAGTAGTGAGCATGTTGAGTCCCAGCTCTTGCAGAGTGTCAGGGTATTGCTGCCTCAATTCAGATCACTTGGGCATTTGTTCATTTGCTCACTCAATAAACATGTATTAGCACCCACTCTGTTCCAGGCTTTGTGCCAGGCACTGAGATTACAGGTGTGAATAAGAGAGCATGTGTGTTCCCTTCTCTCACCAGAATTTACAGGGGGTGGGGGTTGAAATCAAGATTATTCATTGAAGTCTAGAAGCACTGTGTGTCTATTTGACTGTCAACTCTGTTAGGTAATGAGCTATTTCAATGTGAAGATTGTGCTGCCGTAACCCTGGCAGTTTCCAGCACCTAGTGGGCAGTAAGCTGATATGGGACGAGAAGTGATGGGATAGAATAGAAAGGCATTGTAGCTCCAGCTGTGACCTGTTCTACCCTAGTGCTGCAGCCTCTCTATGGGCCCCCATGAAGCTCTGGCTGGCTCTGAAAAGTGCATAATCAGGCTTGAGGTGCTGCATTCAGGATAAACGAGGTGACCGCCCTGCTGACACCTGCTAAGGGAGCTCAATATAAAGTGACAGGTTGAATTAATTCCCAGTCTCTCTGGCGAGATCTACAGACAGTCCTCCCCCGACCCATCTCCTTCTTCCTGTAATCACTGCACATGTCATTCAATTAATTCTGCATTTCCCAGAGCAGGAGGCTGTACAGAGTTTATAGCATGCTGCCCGTGCCAGGGTTGTTTGCAAAAAACAGGTGCCACACACTTGGCTCTAGCCGCAGCTCCAGCCCCAGCCTCCTCCACAGGCAGATAAGCCACAGATGGGAAAATGGAGCATGACCATGCTCTCAGGGACTGTTCTTGGATACCCAGTAGGTGCTGAGCAGGTATACTAGGTGCAAATAATGCCTCCGTTCACCCAACAATGCCATGATGAGTCTTGGGATCAGACCCTGCAATGATAGAGAAGGGGCTGGGTTCCTGAGAGTACCCCAGATCCTCCTCAGTCTGGCTGTGAGAACAAATAAGAGCTTCCTTCCTAATCCTTGATTCTGGCAAGGCAGCTCCAAAGATGCCTACAGGGAGGGGCGGGGCCCAGCAGAGCTCCTTCCAGTTCCTCCTGGAACCTCATGGCCAAAACAGATTATTTCCTTCTTTTTCCACCCTATTTCCTCTGTCAGGTAAGACAGTAGCCAGCCTCTGATGGTTTCCCTTTTCCTTCCTGCTAGATGAAGACTTTGGGGCTACTTGAGGCTTGGTCTGTAAGGCTTGCAGCCATCACCTGCCTCCTCCACCAGAGGCTTACATTGGTATGAACTGTTTGAAGACACTGGGAGGGTCTTCTCTCCACAGGCTTCAGCCTGGCCCAGTGCTGAACTCCTTTAGACTTTTTCTCAGATGCTTTTTATTCCCCCTTCCCCCAATCCCTGATATGAACTGCTTTCAGCCAGCCTGATGATCCCCTTCACAGGGCCCCAGCAGAATCCTCCTTACAGAAGAAACAGCAGGGAAAATTGGTTGTCTGAGGCAGTGGATCCATTGTATGTCTGTGGCTTATGCAGAAAAAGAATCTTGAGTTTGGAACAGAACTCAGTTTCTAGCCCTCCTTTCCCCACACACAACTAGTCAACTTAGCTGCAGCACTAGCCCTTCAGAACCTGTCCCATTTCCCAAGATTCTCAGGAGGATCCACTGGGACAATGCACATTCAAGTGCTTTGAACTAGAACACACAGGTGTGGGGTGTGTGCTCTACTCTACAGTGGACTGACCCTGTACTGCATGCTGTAGAAGGTAGGAAAGTGGTCTCCACCTTGCAGAAGCTGAGTGCTCACAGAGTGAACCTGCAAACAATGTGACTTTTGGCATTATTGACTGCTGTTCTTTAGGAAGGACAGGGGGTCAGGAGCATGAGGAAGGCACACATGAGTGAAACAAGAGGACACATAGACCGTGACAATGTGCCTTCATGGTCAGTAAATGCAACGAGAGATAAAGGAGAAGCTCAAGCCAGCATGGCCCAGAGTTGTCAGGAGAGGCTTCATGAAGGAAATTGTGACATCTTAGTTTAAACACACTCATGTCTGTATATCTATAAAATCACCCAAGGAGGCATCCCTCAGAACACATCCCTCTAGTAAACAACCCGTGCTGCCTGGGCTTCAGGAAGTTGATGAAGTACATGGGCTGAGATCAAGGGTAGAGGCGACTCAGTGAGCAAAAGGATGGAGAAGCTTAGCCTGGCATAGTTTGACTCCCTGCTGAGGCAGCAGGGGGTGAGATGGTAAACATGAGTAAACATGAGATGGTAAAGATGTATTGGGCTTTGGGCTTCAATGTCATGTCTTTCCATCTGTGGTTCACTTAGCAGTTGTTCTCCCTGGACAAATGTAATTAGCCTCCCTAAGTCTCTCTCTCTCTCTCTCTCTCTCTCTCTCTCTCTCTCTCTCTCTCCCCCCTCTCTCTCTCTCTCTCTCTCTCTCTCTCTCTCTCTCTCTCTCTCTCTCCCTCTCTCTCTTTCTCCCCCCTTTTCTGTTTTGTTTGGTTTTGAGTCAGGGTCTCACTGTGTGGTCCTGAGTGAACTTGAACTTATTTTATAGCCTGATTTGGCTTTAAAATGGTGGTCATCTTCCTGGCTCAGCCTCCAAATACATTACCCATGACCAGCTCCTAATCTCAATTTCTTCAATGACGAAAAGTTGATAACAATATCTATACAAAGTGGCTATTTTGATGATTATATTAAACCTAGCCCATGGTTCTATGACTTGCTGGCCAATCCAGCAAGTTCACTTCCCTGAGCCCTGAGTTCCTGTCTTTTTCTTGTTGCTGTTGTTTCTTGTTTTGTTTTGTTTTTGGAGACAGGTTCTCACTATGTAGCCCTGACTGACCTGGAACTCACTATATAGGGCAGACTAGCCTCAAACTCACAGAAATTTGCCTGCCCCTGCCTCGCGGGTGCTGGGATTAAAGGTATGCACCACCACACCCAGCTTCATGAGTTTCTCATCTTTAAAGTGGGAACATCACCTCTTCCAAAGGTGGTGCCTGAGTGAAATGTATGTATATAACATAGTTGAGAGATACAGAGATAGATAGCTCAGTTGGTAAAGTGCTTGCTGTGTAAGCATGAGGACCTAAATTCCATACTCAGAACCCACATAAAAGAGCTGGTTATGGTGGCACACACTTGTAATCCTAATGCCAGGGAGGATACCTAGAGCTCATTGGCCAGCTGGGCTAGCTGAATGGGCAAGCCCCAGACCAATGAGAGATCCTGTCTCAGAAAAACAAGATTGAGAGCTCCTTAGGATGCCCTGGTTGTCCTCTGGCTCTCACATACTTGCTTATATATGTCCATGCACACCCCCCTACCGCATGAGCACACACAAACATGCACACATATAAACATAAACATATACACGCACACTAAATAAATTAATTTAATTAGCTGGCACCAGAAAGCTGCTCAATGATGGTGGTGATAGGCCAGATCTACTCTAGGGAGACAGGGCATTCCTGACTTTTCTGAGGAGAGAGGATGGGTTCCAGCTGTGCCATTGTTTTGTTTGTGGGCAGGCCCAGGACTGGGGAGTGACTCTAGGATCTCATGCATGCTAGGAAAGATTTCTATTACTGAGCTACAAACTCAGCTCTCTTTTATTAAAAAAGAAAGGACATGGTGGCCCACACATTTAATCCTAGCATTTGGGAGGCAGAGGCTGGCAGATCTCTGAGTTCAAGGTCAGCCTGGTTTACATGGCAAGTTCCAGGTCAGCAAGGGTTACTGAGTGTGAGTTTGTCTCTACACAAACAAACAACAAAAACCCCAAATAGATAAATATTAAGAATAGACAGACTGCTACATATAGCACCTCATTTGACTATGTCAATGCAAGCTTAACTACACTACACTGTGCTACAAATGGACCTTAAGAGCTTGTTTTAGAAGTTCTAGAAGGGGAGTGCAGCTACTCATAGACCTTGGCTGAAGAATTATCCTCCTCTGTTAGAGAAAGGCATTCTCTTCCATTGACCACGTAATTTTGGTGGTGGTAGTGGTGAGGGAGATGCACATGAAGCAATGAGAGAGGAAGAAAACACCTGCCTAGCCAGCCAGATCAGCTGAGTTAATCCTAGCAATCAATGAGATGACAGATGCCAGACCAAGATTGCCCTCACATCCCCAGCTGGCCCATCTACCTTCTCCAGTGACCAAGGAAAACATTCCAGAGTGTTCTAATCAATAAGACATACCTGTGATACCTGTGCCCAGGAGGGAGAACTCCATGGGGACCAAAGCCCCCTGTCCCCACTCCTCCCAGACTAGAGCCAGCAAGTGAAGCAGGTCCCACCCCTACCTTACTGGCAGCCCCTCATCTCCCAAAATCCCAGTGACCAATTGCATAGCTGTAGCTGAGGTAGAAAGGGCATTTGGAGACAGCTCTCCTCTGGCAGCCAGGAATACATTGTGAACCTCATTTCTTTGATGGAAAGAAAAAGAAATCATTTTAGTGGATTTTTTTTTCCTGCAGGCAAACTGAGTCACAGAACCTGGACATCCTCCACCAGCCATGAAGCCTCTGAGCTTCCCAAGCCACTTCTGCCAAGGCCTCAAGACATAAATGCACTCAAGTGCAGGGCCACTGGGCTCTGAGCACCTTGATTAGAGTGGAGGAGGCATGCTGTGGACTGCCAGGGTGACTCAGATCCTGCCTCCATCCCTGCTCCCTCCCTTGACCAGTCCTCAGAAGAGCTACCCGGAGCAGCTTACCAGCTTGCATTCAGAATCCAACTAATGGGGGGCTCATTGGACTCATGACTACAGGAGAGACAGCCTGCATGAATATTGACCTGGACTGAGGACAGAAACAGTGAGACAGAAACTCTGGGTCAGGCCCCATCTGCTTTATGGGATTGGTAAGCACCCAAAACGACCTTTACCTTTGAGTGCTTTGTTTTCTTTGCCTGCATAGTGGTTGCTCCCACCCCGGCTCATCTCAGAGGGTTGATGTGTGAGGACCATCTGAGTCAATGTTGTTAGTCCAATACCTTACAAGTAATCACAAACAAGTCACTTAAGTGCCTCCTTCACTCTTGAGCAAATAATCCCAAATCCCTGACTTTTGAGCAAATTTCAATTCTGTCTCCTTCTGCTATATACTTCATGATCTTGGCTTGTAGAGTATGAAGTCCTCTAAACTGACTCCCAGAGCCAAGTTGCTCTAGCATGAAGTAGTGGGGGATGAGCATGGGCCCTCCTCTGAGGTCCTTCAGAGACCCTGGTCAGTGGATCCCTAACCTACAGGCATTCCCCTGTTGTACCCTGGGTCCAAATACTGTGATACAGGATATCTGGCTGTTTCTCTGTGTGCTTGCCACCTCCCTCTCCTTTCTGTCTGCTATATGGCCCTCTTCCCATCCTCCAGCACTGACGTCAAAGGCTAGAACATTAGCTGAGCCTGCAGAAGGTAAAGTCATGGCTTCCTGGCAATCCAGGGGCTTGGCTTCAGGAGCGGCCACCTGCTTCCCTGCCTGATGGGCTCAGCTGAGCCTCCCATGTCACAGCCTCTCCTCTTCTCCTGAGCCTTGGAGGCCTCCAAATCCAGGACTTGGCTTAGGGAGCAGTCTTTTCCTGGTGAAGTGCTATGTCCACACTCACAGCAGTCCAGTGGAAGGTCTTGCCTTCCTCCTTTCATTTCAGTTTCTCCCTCAAAGAAATCCCACTGCCGGTGTGTGGGATGACTGAAGGCACGAAGGAATAACTGTGAAGGTCTCAAAAACAAATTGTCCCTTGACCATTTGGTTTCTCTCCTGATAGGAATTTCAGCCCCCTCAAAGCCCCTCTGTCATGTCCTTACATCGACCATGTGGATATATTTGTCAGAGAGAATAATTTTAGGCTTTTTCTTTGGAATTTCCTACCACAAATGGTCAGACTTAGGCACTGATACCAAATGTAGCACAGAAATTATTCTGAGCATCTCAACAGCCTGGTCTCACACAAACCCTGAGGTAGGAGAGAGTAATTCTGGCTTTCTCTCTTTCTTTGTTGCCATCTTCCCTGATGCCACTGACTGAGTGATTCAAAGGCTTGTAGAGCATCAGGTCATCAGCACAAACTCAGCTTTCACCTTAAAGGGACTAGGACATTTGTTGACTCTCGAGCCAAATATGAGTGATCATGGCCTGGAAACAGATACCGGTTGCTTCAATACCAATAGACATGGAAACCATTTCATAAAGTGTTTATAGTTACAGAAAAAAAGCAAGCCATAAATCAGGACATTTTTCAAAACCACTGGTAGAAACATCAGGTAGGAAGGTTACAGCAAAGCAAGTAAGTGTCTGTTATAGGATTCAGATGCTGTCTGATGGCGTTCATAGATTTGGGGTTGGTGGAAGCTAGTGGTCTATAGGTTTTATCTGGCAGTCATAAGAATATTGGGTCTTGGGCTAGAGAGATGGCTCAACAGTTAAGAACACGGACTGTTCTTGCGAAAGACCCGGGTTCTCATCCCAGCACCCACATGGTAGCTAACAACTGTCTGTAATTCCAGTTCCAGGGGATCCAACAGCCTCTTCTGTCCTCCGCGGGCATTGCGTGACATGGGTGCGCTTACGTACATGCAAGCAATACATGCAAGCAATACATGCATGCACATAAAATAAAAATAAAATTGAGAAAAGAATATTGGGTCAGACACAGAGGTAGACAATGAATGCCTGTTAAGAGGACAAAAGACAGAACAAGGTAATTTGGCTCTGGATATGCAGCATTTTAACTCTCCACCATCATGAAATTCGAATCAGTCTTGCAGAGCTTTAACATAGCTATGGCTTTTTCTTGGGAACATCAGTTCATAAGATGTATTGGTATATGTGAACTGTATAGCAAGCGAGCTTGATGTGAACTGTGCCCTCAGGAAGCTAGCAGCACCAAGGGGGCTAGTACATAAAGCAACTGGGCCAAAGGCCAGTCAGAGGAAAGCCCAGACAGGAAAACAGGAAGGAAGAACCCCAGCTGAGCTTTCAAGGGAAGATAAGGCTTGTGCTAAGAGGTATTAGACAAGCTATGGAGGTGGCCTGGCCCCTAGGAGGAGGAAAGGTAGGAGTGCAGCAGGAAGGCTGGATCTGCAGACCATCTGAAGACTATTTACTGCCATGCAAGAAAAAAGGGGGTGACGGCAGCAGAGTTGTCAGCAACTGACTCCCATTAAAGTGTTAATTGTTCAGTAAGGAAAGTGTTGTTTGTAACAGCTTCAAGGTAGGACCCTTCCTGAAAGTCATTTGCTTTCATTGCCTTTTTTTCTTCTCCCAGTGTAGCCCAGACCTGCCTCAAACACCAGATCCTTATGGTCCTGTCTCCTGGTGCTGAGATTACAGTGACTCTGGAATGAAGCAGAACTGGGTTCTGCCACCACCAGTCACTACCAGGAACCTGAAGGAAGTCAGTTTTTTGGAAACATCACTTTCTATAAAGTGGAGATGACCATCTCCACCCCTTGGGCTGTTGTGCTGATTGAAGGAGATATCACACTGCAAGAGCCCAACTTAGAGCCGGCATAAAATAGGGCTCAGATATACCTGGTGCTTTTACTTTGAAACACTGAACACAGTATTGCCATAGTGCTACGGGAGTCCACTTGTGGGTATAAACCCCAAAAGGGTGAAAACAAGGACGTGAGTACATATTGGTCTACCCACGTCCCTGGAAATTCCATCTACAATAGCTGAAAGACGGGAGCAATCTAAGTGTCAATGGATAAGGACAAATAAAATGTGGTCTACACACAACAGAATATTTTTCAACCTTGAAAAGGGAGATAAGTCAGGCCTGGTGGTGTAGCCCTGCAATCCCAGCTGCTCAGGAAGCTGACACAGGAGGATCACAAATCCAAAGTCTGCTTATACTACAGAATGAGTTCAAGGCCAGCCCAGGAAAGGCAGTGAGACCCCATCTCAAAGTAAGAAAGCAAAATGAAGGCTGGGGATGTAGTTTAGTGATGGAGCACTTGCCTAGCATATCTGAGGCTCTGGGTTTAATTCTTAGTAACACACACACACACACATACACACACACACAATTCAGACATATGCTACATAGGTGGGACTTCACGACATTATGCTAATTGAAATGCTGGTCATAAAGGGCACATATTTTACAATTCTATGTAGATGAGGTACTTAGTGACATCAACTTCAGAGAGAATGGCAGCTGCCAGGAATAGGACGTGGAGAATGAGGAGTTATTGTTTAATTCACTGGGAGATAGATGGTGGTGATGGCTACATAGCAATGCAAACACAATGTCACTAGTGCATTAAAATGGTTGAGCAGTAAATATATGCTATGTATTTTTTTAACCACAGTTTTTTACAGTGTTGCTTTTATTCTCCTCTAGCAGCAAAGGTTTTATCAATATCTCTTTTCTATGAAGAAAGTTGACAGGGGAGACTCATTGTGACACTTCTGAAAGGTCACCAGCCTTAAGCTTAATACCTAATTATCAACTGATCCTGCCCACACTCCCAGAGGGAGCATTGATTAACAGTGTTCTGTTCAGGCCAAGAAGTGTATAGATCAGACTCATTGGAAGCTGTGCTGGAGCTGGGCAGAGGGAGGGGGAGGCAGATTTGTGCCACTGAGTGTCTACTGCACACCAGGCAGTGTGCTAACCAGGTGCCAGGCATGCAAATGGAAAGCTTCTGTCCTCAAGGAATTTTCAGACACCTTCTGCCCTCAATTTTGGGCCAGCCAGGCCTGACTATGGAAATGGCCAGGAGGGGAAAAGGGAAGAGGCATATTTTTACAATTATTGGCCAGAACTCATGCCCTAGAGGCATTTCTCCAGGGTCCCCATAAGACCTGGCTCTTGAGGCCAGTGTTGCTGCTGACCTCTAACAATAAAAGTGACCGTGTCCAGACATGAGTAGCAGCTAGGCTTGGCTGGCAGAATCTTCACAGCACTGAAGTTGGCAAGCACTCAAGCCACAGGACAGAAAGGGAAGAAGAGGCCAATACTAGCCCCTGCTTCAGAAGGAACTGCTTTGGCCAGCCTCCCCTTAGGGGTCACAGGCCCCAAGAGCTGGTAAACCACCCAGAGACTAGGGTTCTGAAAAGATACCCCGTCTCATGTTTTTTCTGTCCCATCCTCTAAGCCTGCAGCACACAGCAACCTATTGGAAAATATGATTGGGAGTACAGACTCAAGGTCCCAATTTCAAATGAGTGCTTATACACTCAGCATTCATGGAGCCTTGACTTAATGTCAACTTGGTCATGTTGACAGTTTAGTTTTTGCTTTCAAGCTGGGCAGAGACAGAGGTCTATCAAAGTACAATTCCCTCCAAATTTCTAAAAAGTAGAAAGTGTGAGTCTCATAGAAAGGTTTGGTTTATTGTGAAGAAGTGTTTGAGAGGGAGAGGGAGGGGGATGAGGGAGGACAATGGGTATGTGTGTAATTATGACCAAAATTCATTATATATGAACAGGAAATTGTACAAGAATTTTGAAAAAGAAATTAAGAGTCTCCAAATATTATTTAGGAAAAAGGGGTTTTCTGTTTGTTTGTTTGTTTGTTTGTTTGTTTGTTTTGTTTGGGGTTTTTGTTATTGTTGTTTGAGACAGAGTCTCGTTGTGTAGCCCCAGCTGGCTTGGAACATGCTATATGACTGTTCACCTTCTGGAGATACTTTCTCCAGTAGGTGTATAATGTGAGCCATGTGTGTAATTTAGCTGTTTCTAGTAGTCACATTAAGAAGCAAAACCAAAAGCCACATGTGGTTGCACACATCTGTAATCCCAACAACTCAGGATGTTGAGTTTGAGGTGATCATCAACTACATAGTGAGACCCCTGTCTCAAAAAAACAGAGCCCCCAAACCAAAATCCACACACAAAACAAACACAAAATTAATTTGAATAATATGTTTTAACCCAACAAGTCCAAAATATTGTCATTTTGACATATGGCATTAGCCACATTGTGAGTGTTCAACAGCCATCTGTGAATTGCAGGTCTAGAGAATCGAATAATCTTTGTGTGAATCTGTTAAACGGAGCTTCCATATGACACTGAAAGAACATAGTTCTCCTCCTGGTCTCATCTGTAATTTAAATCATTCTTTTTAAATATTTTTAAAAAATATTTTCTTTATTATTTTTATTTTATGTGTATGAATGTATTGCTGCATGTATGTGAGTGCTCCCGTGTCATGCAATGCCACGGAGGTCAGAAGAGGGCTTCGGATTCCCCTGGAACTAGAGTTAAGGACGGTTCATAGCCGCCTTGTAGGTGCTGGGCATCGAATCCGGCTCCTCTGCAAGAGCAGTCAGTGCTCTTAACCTCTGAGCCATCTCTCCAGCCCCAATAATTTTTGTTTACTATTTTTATGTGTATGAGTCTTATGCCTGCATATAGGTAAGTGCACCCATGTCATGCAATGCCAGTGAAGGACAGAAGAGGCTGTCGGATCTCCTGGAACTGGAGTTATGGACAGTTGTTAGCTGTCATATGGGTGCTGGAATTTGAATCTGGGTCTTCTGCAAGAACAGTCAGTGTTCTTAACTACTGAGCCATCTCTCCAGCCCCAATTTAAATCATTCTTTACAACAAATGCTCATTGGTTCCTGTAACCCAGCTGGTAAAGGCTACAGGAAAAGTGAATCTAACATATGGACACTAACAGGTTTGTGCAAAGCAGCTGAACAAACATCTTGTGCAAGGAATGTTGTGGAGGGGGCATGTCCAGGGTTGTAAGGTACAATATTCTGTGGATAGGATGTAGTGGATCAGAAAAAGTTTCACTGAGGACAAGTCAGTTTGCAAGGTGGAAGACATAGAGGAAGGACGCTCCAAGTGGAAGGGTGAGTGAGCCCAACCCAGGGAAGGGCATGGATTTTGAGAAAAGAAATTTGGACCTGTGGCAAGAGAATAGGCTGTATGGAAACAGAGAAGTAGGGAACTGATGGAGGTCTGGAAGGCAGGCTGAGACCTGAGGGTCAAAGGCCTAAAGAAGTCATGTTTGCATGTCTTATTTACATCCAAAAAAGAATGGACAGGACCAGGTATGTCTTTCAGTAAGCTCCTTCAAGGAGCTGTGAGCCTGGTCAAATCATCTTCATCTCTGCTCCTCTCATTACCACTGTTGTGAATGGGGAGAAAGCTTACATCATGATTGATAGCTAAAAATGTTTTCTGGCTATCAGGGGAGATAAGTGATGTCCAAATCCAGGATGATGAAAGCACTGGTAGAAGAGGCAAAGGACTTCTGAGGTCATGACTGAGGAGACTCCTGGGACCTGAGGAAGACTTGAAGATGATTTATGGTGACTTGGCAGCTGATACTCAGGCAGCCTTTGGGTCAGGTTCATGTGAGATAAGAGAATCCCTGCCTGGCATTAATGCAGCCACTGGCCAAGTGAGCAAGAGAGGGCACAGATGGACAGTTTCATTCCCGTCATCTGGAGGGAGATAAGAGCTGGCTTTGATTTCTCTTGCCCTTTACATTTGAGAAGCTCAGAGCTCTTAACAGGCATTCCCTAAGACATTAGTCTCAGCTTCTGGAAGAGGAAGGTCAAACAAGGGTAGGTAAGGCTGAAACAGGTCACAGAGTACAAAGAACTCAGAATTGTCTCCTGGGACCATCACCCTGTCAGTGTCAAGAGAAAACAGACTTGTTTTACTGCCAGTTCTACCTCAGAAACAATACACGTGCACAGAACAAGCCTCGTAGCCAAGAGCCTGTGGCTGCCAGGAAGGGAAGGGACAGTGTAGGGGAGAGACTTCACGGTGCTCTGCACGGATGACTCTCTTGCTGGCTTGTGCACACTTATGTGTGGGGGCAGAGCTGGGTCTCACACCAGCTTCTTAGGGCTGAAGCATGTCTAGTAGGCAGCAGACCCTAGGGTCCTCATTCTACCTGGGGCTATACAATCAGCATATTCAGGGCTAACCATCCAGTAGAATCAGGGAAATGCTGATCTCATCTCCTTGGAGATAAGACTCCCTCTACTTCAGCTTCCACACATTTGCTAAGAGCTGATGCTGATGGGTTTCACACGAATGAAACAGGGAGAGGAGGGAAAACCAAAGCCCTGAGCACCAGAGGCCACTGAATTAGAACTTGGGAATGGAGCCAGGCCTGCCAGCTCCCAGCCCCATGTTTAGAAATGAGTTCCACAAAATGCCAAATAATTGGTTAAAGCCAAAATACAGTGTGATCTCCAGTTGTGTTCCAAATATCTGATACAAGTTCAGTTGCCTCTTTACCAGTCACATAAAAAACAAACATTTCTGCTCACACCTCTGGTCTCTTCTTCATCTTCAGCCAAACTGAAGCTTCCAGTCCAGCCCCTCAGGAAAGGCTGTGGGTGACTGTGTTCAGTTCCCCTGTGCTCAGAGGTCCCCTAGTGGAGGCTACCTATTAGGTATGGAGAGGACCTTAGCGCTCATCTAGACAGGAAGGGAGAGATGTGAAAAGGACAGTAAGCATCAGCATCAGTAAGCATCAGTTAGCATCAGTTACTGAGTGCATCTCTTTCCAAACCCTCAAGAATCTATGAAGGTGGGCAGTGTTATCCCATCCTTGAATGACAAGTGGGAGTTGTAGCGCCTAAGATCACACAGCCTGAGTGGAACCCAGGCTAGAGCTCAGGGCCCCAGTTCCTGCCAACGGTCATTCCCAAGGAGACCTGACCTTAACTCTAGAGAAATCAGTGATAGCAACAACTTCTTGGGATAGACTGAAAAGCATCAGTCAGGGCCAGCTCCAGCTGTCTTCATAATCTATGCAGTGTCTAACTTCTTTTAAATTTATTTTATTTTCATTTCATTTACTTAGTGTGTGTATGCACTATGTACACTGTGTGCATGTAGAGGTTAGTGAACAGCTTGATAGAGTTTGTTTTTTCTTTCCACAATGTTGGTCTCGGGGATTGAATTTAGGTTGTCAGGCTTGGTGGCAAGTGCCTTTACCCACTTGAGCCATCTTGTTGACCCTGCAGTATGAAACTTCAAGACTGAGTTTTTTCAGTGTGGTAGGGTGGAGGCAAACTCCACTGAGATTCTGATGGAAACCCTAGATCCTCTCTCTGGAAAATGTATTTCATCCACATGCACTTACAACCTTGACTGCAACTGAAGGGGGTTCATAGGCCCTGAAAGTTAAGCAATTCCTTTTGAAGGCCAGGAATCCACAGGGCACTCTGATACAGAGTGAGTGTTGCAAGGGGAAATGGGGGTGAGGGGCAGAGAAACAGTGCTTTGGCAGGAGAGAAGGAGCAGAGGGGTACCACTGAGATCAGAAAGGGAGCCAGCTGTGCAGTGGCTGGGGGCCTGGGTATCCCTCCCACCCAATCAGTTGACCTTAGCTGCATGAAGGGGAGGGGCTAAGGATATATAAGACTAGAATGTCATGAGGAAGGCCTCTTGCCATTTTGTGTGGCTGTTGGGAAGTCACAGGATTTATGTTTGGGTATGGACTTTCCAGCACAGCCATAAATGGGGGGAGGCGCCCACTCTTCCGTAAGTAAACCAGCACCCCAAGCTCAGTTAATAAGTCCAATAAACTTGTTAGGGTTTTCCAAACCGCAGTTTTGGAGAATTCTTGTCCCAGGTTGTCGTAAGGATGGTGGGAGGAGGATGCCACGTGAGCCTTCCAGCAGTAAATTTGACCTTAAACTCCCAGCTCTGCTTCCCACTCCCCATCCCCAACCCCCAACCCCCCACCCCCACCTGTAGCCAGCAGTATCCACAATTAGAATCAAAACCCAGAGTGGTCTTGGTCTTAAAGTAACCTTCCACTTGCCAAAGATGGGTGGCGTCAGCCTAACTCAGTCATAAGCCAGTGTGTTAAAAATAATGATTACGTGAAGAAAACACCCTAGGAAAAAGAACCCTAACTGATCTGTGCTGGACTGGAATGTATGCTTCCTGGGCTGACCTACCTCTGAGGTGAAATGATCCATGTCTTCCTTGAATTGTTGTTCCTGCTCTGTACAACTGGGCACTTGCTCAGCAGACACCCAAACAGAACATGTGGAGTCTGTCGAGTGGTTCTATTTCTAGCCTGTTTGATCCGTTTTAGGTTTCATAGCCTCAGCCCTCAGTGGTCAGGGCCTCCTTCACTGCCTTTCCCATTTTTCCTCTCTTCCTCTTCTGTCTTTTACTCTTCCATTCTCTTCCCCTCCTCTAGCTCTTCCTCCCCTTCTAAAACTTCTGCCATGCTGGTCTGTTTCCCATTACTTTAACATACCTGAGATAGTCAACTTAGTAGGAGGAAGGCTTACTGGCTTATGGTTGCAGAGGTTACTTGGCTCTGTCATTTTGGACCTGTGAACACACAGTACATCATGGCTGGAGCACAAGGTGGAGAAGGTATGCTTACTTCATGGAGGCCCAGAAGCAAAGAGAGAGAGGAAAGGGCTGGGCTCCAGTATCCCCTTTAAGTTCACTAACTTCCTCCCACTAAGCTTCACATCCTAAATGTTCCATCCTCTCACAATAGCACTTTGGGCAGGGGACCAAGTCTTAGGGAATTCTGAAGCTCCAAACTGTAATGTCTGCTTTCCATATGTTCTCCCTGTGCTTCCTCCCACCTAATTGCCTTCTTGACTCCACTTCCAGTGGGTCACAGGTATGTGGAAAAGACCTGGGCTTTAGGGGACAGAAGAATAGCCCATTTTAATTGGGACTGAGGTGCCCCAACCACGGGCTTAGCCCTAGGAACAGGTGGCATCTTGGGTAGCAAGAACACAGGTCGTGCTGCTTCTGAGTTACCAAAGAGAAATGGCCATGCCAGTGAAGTGTTTCACGGGCACTGATGTTCAAAGGTCCAGCTGGCCTCACAGCTGGACACACATACAATCTCATCCACCCACAGTGAAAGGCCCTAGCAAGGGATTTAGGGGAAGGGATTTGGGGCACTTTCTGTTGTAGAAATCAGGCCTGCAACCTCATCCCCTAGCTGGTTCCCCGAGGATACACACTGAGCACTGTTTATCTGACTAGGTCTGACCAGTGTTTCACACATCCCGTCCCTCTACTCCTATCAAAAGAATCTCCAATTTAAGTGCATTCCATTCCTCCAAAGAGAAACCAACTTAAAGGGGGTAAGTCATTTGCTCAAGGCCACACATTCCTAAGCAGCAGTGGCAGCTAGAATTGGCTGGCCATAGGGAGTGAGTTGAATAGTAGCAATGGTACCTAGTGAAAGGCTGGCTTTTGGGTCTGGCCATAGAGCCAGTGGTAGGTGCACAAACCCACAGCCAGCCCAAAGGGATTCATGCCTATGAAATCTACCTGTAGTCTGTCAGAATACTCTCTGTGCCTCCCTTTCCTCATCTATAAAACTGAGTGATAAGAGTCCTCCCTCCTGGGCTTGTTCAGTGGACTGAATATGCACAGGGTATGGAGCACTGATTTGCCCTGCAATAAGGACTCAGTCAAAGGGAGCTGTGTTCTCTGACTTCCTGGGATACCTGCCCCTGACAGCAGAGCATCCACATCCCTGAGGGGCTGGGGGGAGTGATAGCCCTTTACCCCATCAGTTGCCTTATGGAGTCTCAGAGAACCTGTCCATAGACCCTTTAATTTTCCTAGCCACCTTTGAGTGAGGTGGTGTGTATGGGTTCACCTTCATTCACAGGTGTGGAGGCTGAAGCTCAGTAGCATCATGGACCTGGCTTGGACCCCTTTGGAAACACCCCACCCCTGAGCCTCTCTTTCTGTAGCACCCTTCTGCAGTAGGAATTTTGTTCAGGAGCACAAATCACACACTAGGTGATAGCTGGGGATGGCAAGAGGCACACAGGACATCCTTCATGAAGACTGAAAAGGAAGAAGGCAGGAGAGAAAGGGCCTAGGACATGAGCCCCTGGCTATCTCAAATAGACTCTATGCAGGCTTGAAGTCATTAACCCAGGGAAGAAAGCCCAACTGTTTTGTGTCTGGGGACTCTGGTGGGGCCTATGGGTAGTGGCATTAATGGTTTGAGGGGCACGGAGACTCAGTGGTGGGATAACAGGGGCATAGCATCCCAGGGAATTGGTTCTGAACAAATTCTGTGATTTGGACATGGGCTGGAATGACAGATGTGAAAGACAGAAATGACAAGAGTCAACAGTAGGAAACTAACTCATTGACCACTCATCCATCCATCCATCCATCCATCTCTCCATCTCTCCATCCATCCATCCATCCATCCATGCTCCCTTGAGTTCCTGAGCAATGAGCAGGGGCTTAGCTGAGTAAACAAACAAGAATCATCACTGTGATAAATATGCCAAGTGCTTAGTGTACATAAATGAAGGATGGAGGAATTCTACCTGGGAGAGTTCAGGAAAGAATCTCAGAGGTGATACTTGAGTGGGCCTTGATAAGTAAGAGTTTGCCAGGAAGAGGACTCAATAGGAGACTATGGGAGAGGCAAAAAGGAGTATTGCATAGCATTTCTGGGTTTTTGTTTTTTGGGTTTTTTTGTTTTGGTAATGCCAGGGATTGAACTCAGGGTGTCTTTGTGCAAGCTCTCTACCATTGAGCAACAGGTCAAGCGTCTTC
This sequence comes from Nannospalax galili, assembly GCF_000622305.1. Lineage (NCBI taxonomy): Eukaryota > Metazoa > Chordata > Mammalia > Rodentia > Spalacidae > Nannospalax > Nannospalax galili. Next base: position 1,483,097 of record NW_008353126.1, read on the forward strand.
ATTTACTTTGTGGTTAATCAGAGTCAGGCAAGAACTCCTTGTAGAACACTGGCCTCTAATTTGACCCACACAAGGAAGATCTGCTTTCTTCTTCTCTAGATAAAGAAAAGAAAAACTATCCTTAGAGCTCTTTGGTACTAGGATTTTCTGTAACAGAGAACAAAGCTCTTACTCTAAAACGTGAGAGGTCTTGTAATTTTATCTCCTGGGAAACAAAACATATAGACCCTAAATCATACTGGAATGTTTATGTTTAACATTTTCTTGTTCATAGATTAGATGATAAAATGAGGGTAAACAGAGTAGGAAAACACTGGAAATATGGGTGGTAGGAGAGCTGCAGCAAGAGAAAGTAGTGACAGTCCCCTGGCTGGGAGGTGGGAAACAGCCAGGAAGAGATGGAGAGTTCTAAAGACCAACATTTCAATCCTGTCTAGGGAAATTCCATTTATTACAATCCAGCACTGAGGTCCAGAGGGAGAACAGTCACACTAGAGCCTTTGTGCCCTCCCCCTTCCCATCCTGCCCAGGTTCCCCAGGAGCTGGTTGCTACCTCTAGTGGGATCCTCAGAGAAATAGAGTCCCTAGTGGCTTTGCTAGGAGTACAAACAGTGCTGTCCCTTCAGGGGATGGGAGAGCCTGCTGCCACACAGTGTCACAAGATGTCAGGGAGGGGCTGGCACCAAGTAGCCACTAGGTTGATTGGCCTGTGGTCCAGGAAAATGCAGCTTCTCCACGGAGGTAGCCATGATGGTGGTAGTGGCAATGGCACATCTCCATTCTCCATGGCAACCAGGGAGTTGCCACCCCAGGGAGGCCACCATAGCAACAGCTATTGCAGAACAGCTAGGATCCTCTGGGCCTCCAGGCCTCCTGGGTTTGTCCCCCTAGTCTTCCTGAGGGGTGCGTGGCCTGGTCTGAGCCTGGAAGAAGAGATAGAAGAAAGCACCTCTCTAAGCCTGGCCACTGGGGCTGAGGGCCTGTAGGAAAGTGGTGGTTAGTTTGCTCTGAACATTTCATCACTGACTGATAAGGTCTTTGAAATTTACTGGGCCGGACGCCCAGATATGAGGGACAGAGGGAAGAGATGGGCTTGGGACTCAGGAATAAGGTTGAGCCTGGGCTAAGGTATCTGGGTCTCTTGTCCCTACAGAGGTTTTTCAGGGTCAGTCACACTCCACAACCTCAGGGTCTGTGACCCAGAGTATAGGAAGCCCTTCTTGTCAGTGGCCTCAGAGCCTACCACCCTACCTGAGGCCTAGGTAAGCCTGTGAGACTTCAGGTTTCAAGAAGCATAAAGGGCCTCTTGGGAGGCTCAGCTAGAGACTCTTGGGGGTCAGGCAACTGGGCCCCACATTTGACCTTCCCACCCAGCACTCCCTGTTCTGTCTCCACTAATTCTTCACGGCTTCCTCCTTCCTTCTCTTTTTTTCTGTTCTCCCTCTTGCTTATTTCTTCCTTTCTCAACAGCTCTTCATTCACTTAAGCATTTCACTGAGCATCTACTATACAGGAGAAGCCAAGTGAAGTCAGCACTCTTGGGCAGCCTGCAGCCGGCAGAGGCCCTTGACCAGTGCCAAGAAAGATCAGGTAGAAAATGGAGGGAGCCCTGAAGAGCTGAGGAAGGGCTACAGTTCTCTCTCTCTCTCTCTCTCTCTGTCTCTCTCTCTCTCTGTCTCTCTCTCTCTCTGTCTCTCTGTCTCTCTCTGTCTCTCTCTCACTCTCTCGCTCTTGCTCTTATTCTGACACTTTGTCGGGCAGGAAATGCAAATGCATAATGGAAAGAGAAGAGCTTTCACATGCTCCCCAAGGGTTCCCAGGAATGCCCTAGAAGTGAGGTGCACAAGCCAGCTGGAGGAGGCCTGGGAAGAGTAAGGAAAGGCTGTGTTCAGCAGCTGTGGCCTGCCCACTCATTCATAAAATAGGGACAGAACCCCTAGCACTCTATTAGGCCTTAGCAATTCACAGGCAGGTCAACAATAGGCAAATATATGGGACTGTAGCATGAAGAAAACCTGCTAGGTGCAGTAACAGGAAACAGCAGAGGTTGGGGCTGGAGGGATGGCTCTGTCCATAAAGTACCTGCTGAGCAAGCACAAGGATCTGAATTTGGATCCCCATCACTTACATTAATAATAATTTTTAAAAGGCCAGGCATGGAGGCATGCACCTGTAACCTCAGCTCTGGAGTTCATTGGCCAGCCAGCCTAAATGAACTGATAAGTGCCAGGTTTAGTGAGAGATCCTGCCTTGAAAAATAAAGTGGAGGGTCTGAGAGATGGCTCAAGTCTGACAACCTGAGCTCAATCCCCAAAACCCACATAAAAAGCCCAATGCAGTGACATGCATCTATAATCCTAGCACTCCTACAATAGGCAATGGAGACAGGAAAACCTTCCAGAAGTCCACAGGCCAACTACCCTAGAGTATGCAGCATAGCAACTCTGCCTCAACAAGATGGAAGGTGAGAAGACTCCCAAAAGCTGTCATCTGACCTCTACATGTATGGCATGGCACATGTATGTGCTCCATCTTGCTGTCTTATACACAGGCACATCACATTTTTGAAATTTAAAGATAAGGTAATTAAGGAAGATGCCTAATGCCAACCTCTGGCCTTCAACACGTGCACATGCACCCATACAGTGTACATGTACAGACAAGAACACACACACACACACACACACACCACGGCAACTGCTATACCAGTGATCATAGAAAAGGAGATAGCAAAAGTGAAAGAATAAAATGAAGAAAGAAAAGAAAAGGACTTGCTGACAACCTGCTCACTGGGCAGGGTCAGTTAAGGCCAGGTGTGAAGGGTGAGAACTCAGCTCAGGGAAGGGCTGGGGTGGGAGGGGAAGGGCAACTGTGCATGTGAGGGAAAAGCATTTGGGAGACACTCAGGAAAGAGATTGGCCTGAGATCTAAGGGAAGCTGGGCCGTGAGTTCCTAGGGGCTGAGGGCAGAGGTGAGATGCTTCTGCAGAGGCAGGAGGGCCCAAGAAGCAGCCTGGCCCTGAGGCCCCATGAGCAGTGGGAATGCAGCCACAGAGGATTTTAAGCAGGGGTAACATGATCCAATCCGGGCTCCATTTTAAGCTGCTATGGTGGCTGGGTGGAAACTGGTAGAAGGGCTGAGAGGACCCAGAGAGGCCTCAGACAGAACTGCCCTGATGGAGGAAAGAGAGCCAGAAGAGTAGAAATTGTTAGTGGGTTGGAATGTGGGTGGGGTAGTATATATTTTATCTGCTGGTCTCTGGGCCTGTCTCCCCCATGTGGGTTGAGTTCTGTGGGTCTTGTCACTGTTGTTTTCCCAAGACACAGCACAAGCACTTAACAATTTCATGTTTGAAAACTGAAGTGAGGGAATGAGAAGGTGAGATTAAGGATGTCCCCCATTCCAGTTTCTGGTCAGCCTCAAGGTGGATGGTAGAAGCACACAGAGAAGGCAGGCAGAGGATGAAATCAAAGGCTGGTGTGGAATAGTAGGAAAGATGCTGTGGCAGAGCCAAGCTGGCAGAGTTGGTGAGGGTAGAGAGCAGGAGGATTTGTCTGGACTGCTGGTGTACACCAGTCTACAGTGCAGCACTGGAAATGGGAGAGGGCCACTGTATGCTGAATGAGTGAATGTATGAATGAATGAATGAATTATAGAGGGGATATCTGGAATGGATTTAGAAATGAGGATGCCATTAGTACCTATGAATGTCTAAGGAGTGGATATGGTCATGAGAAAAGGGGACCCTTACCAACAACCAGGGATTACTGTATTAGGACTCTAACTTAACCCAAAGCAGGACTCTCCATTACCAGTAAACTAGTCCTGAATGACCATAGCAAGAATCAAACCACTGCTCTTCTCAGGGGTCCTAGAAGGCAAGCAGATACCTGGGGGGAGATATAACTGAGGCAGTCAAGAAAGCCAGGTCCCAAGTGTCCTTGACAGTCCTCTGGAGTGATACAGGCTGTTCTGGGCCTGAGTGTGATAACTGCAGCCCCCAGGGACAGGGCCAGATCATGTGCCACCTGGTATATAAGTACTGGCATGCACAAAGGACTTGGAGCGCCTAGCTAGAAGAGCTCACTGTGACAATGCCACAGGGATCCCTGCATGCAGGTGCTGGGTCACACGGCAACCCAAACCCAGGTCCACTGAGTCACTGTTGATGAGGTGTCACAGATGTTCTTCCCTTGTCAGGAAAGAGGCAGAGTGAGTCTAGGAGAGAATTCCACTCTGAAGTTGAGGGATTTTGAACGCTCCCATTAGGAAAGGTACTCATCTGAGCCTGGCCAGAATCTCTGGATTCTGGACCTACTCCAACTGAACCAGCATCTCGGTCAGAGATCTAACCACCTTACACACCAAGCAGAAGTTCTTTCTATAACCAGCACTTGGCAACTGGTATCTCCAAACACTTCTAGGAATGGGCGTTCCCCTCAGCCTATAGGCTGGTCTGTTCCTAATCTTTGGTCATTTTGTTAGTAAGTTTGATTTTCAATAGGCCTGGAAGATCTTCACCAGAAGTTCATAGTGCCACCTCTGAAACAGTGAAATGGGGGCGGTGATGAGGGGCGTCCTATTGATTTGTTGTGGGATGTCTTCCAACACTTCATTTGTACTGCAAAGGAAACAAAAATAAGGTGTGTGTGTGTGTGTGTGTGTGTGTGTGTGTGTGTGTGTGTGACAACTCAGGTATTATTCCTCAGGTGCTCCAGCTACCTGTTTTTTGTTTTGAGACAGGGTCTCTCACTGGCCTGGAACTTACCAAATAGACTAGGCTAGTTGGCCAGCAAGCCTTGGGAATCTACCTGTTTTGCCTCCAGTGCTAGGAAACATACAGGCGCTCTCTCTCTCTCTCTCTCTCTGTAGCCACAGCTGGCCTGAACTCGAAATGTAGACCAGGCTGGCCTCAATCTCACAAGATGATCCACCTACCTTTGCCTCCTGAGTACTGGGATTAAAGGCAAACCACCCCACCCAACAGTACCTAGTTTTTTTGTTTTGTTTTTTGTTTTATGTGTATGTGTGTGTTGCCTGCATGTAGGTCAGTGCACCCATGTTGTGCAATGCTCGCAGAGGTCAGAAGAGGCTGTCGGATCCCCTGGGACTGGAGTTACGGGCAGTTGTTAGCTGCCCTGTGGGTGCTGGGATTCGAATCAGGGTCTTCTGCAAGAACCAGTGTTCTTAACTGCTGAGCCATCTCTCCAGCCTGTTTTGGTTTTTTTAACCATGTGTTCTGGGGATCCAACTCAGGTTCTCCTGCTTGAGAAGCAAGTACTTTATCAACAAGCCATCTCCCCAGCCTAAAAGTATTGTTCTTCATTTTAAAACTCAATCTATCTTCTTCACACTTCCACCAATAACTGGAATCCACTTCCCCACAGTGACTTTCAAATACCTGAAGACAGGAGTTGGGTTGAGTTTCCACCAAGTCTTCTCAAGGCTGAGCTGCTCCTTATATAACCTAGGATGGTGGTTTGAATGGGAAGTATATCTCATAGATTGGTCCCCAGTTCATGGTGCTGTTTGAGGAGAGGAGGGTCATGGAATTTTTAGGAAGTACAGCCTTGCTGGAGGAAGCCCATCACCGGGAGCAGGATTTTCGAGTTCTTAGCCTTGTCCCATTTCCAGTCACGTTCTCACTGCTTCCTGTACATGCTTGAAGATGTGAGTACTCAGCTTTCTGCTCTGGCCACCTCTGTTGCCATGTCTCCTTGCCATGGTGTACCTTTGGGACCATTAGCCCAAATAAACCTATAAGTTGCCTTGGTCATGGTGTTTTATCACAGGAACAGAAATATAACCAACACAGAACTTGATAACAGAAGTGGGGTGTTGTGACAGATCTGATCGTGTTGTTTCGAGGATTGTGGAAGTGTTTGGAGCTTTGAACTAGAAAAGCCATTGAGTACTTAGAGCTTAATGGGCTGTCTGTGGAAGCCTAGAAGATAACACTGAGAAAAATGTAGACGATGGAGGCCTGGCTCATGAAGTTTCAAAGGGAAGTTTCAGAGTCCCATAAAGACTCTATCTGGGCCATTCATGTAATGATTTGAATTGAGAATCTGTGGTTTCTGGTTGGCTAGAGCTGAAGAATCAGCTTTGATTAATGAGAGGCAAGCATCGTCGAGGTGATATTTTCTGGAAAATATTTCCCCAGGGTCAGCACACAGAAATTATGGTCCATTGTGGCCAAGGCTGCATCTCAAGATGGTGGCTGAATTTGGTAATATGTAAGAGTTGCCCACGTGGTACTAGTTTTGAAGGCATGAAGGGGTCATGGACAGCAACTGAGGCTTGGCACCATTTAGCAGGGTTAGACTCCCTGCAGAGAGGCCTGGAGGCCATTGGTGAAGGTGCAGCTCAGATGCAGTAGAGACCTCTGCATACTGGAGATGACAGGAACGTGGGATGACCACCAAGCAGTGACAGGTATGGAGTGGAGTCATCTTGAGACTATGAGGCAAGCTGTATGTGCAATGGATAACAGTATCAGAGAAGTGAAGCTGCCCAAGCCCCTTAGAGCCTAGAAGGTCATGAGTGAACATTATTTGTCAGATACTGAGCTTCATTGCGGGACTTTGGTTTTGCTTAAGTGTGCCCAGTTCTTCCCATTTGAAATAGGAAAGTAAGTGTTTTTTTTATTTTACAAGAGCACACAGTAAAGAGATTTTGGATTTTAAAAGAAACATTGAACTTTTAAAGTGTTTGAATTTTTAAAGGCTGTGGGACTTTAAAAGCTGTACTGTACTTTATATTATATTAATGTAAGAGCTGTGAAAAAACACGGAAAGATTATGGCTTAAAGTGGTGTTTTGTGTGTCTAGTTGACAAGGGGTCAATTGTGCTGGTTAGTTTTTTTGTCAACTTGACACAAACTAGAGTCACCTGGGAAGAGGGTACGTCAGTTGAGGAATTCCCTCCATCAAATTAGCCTGTGGCCATGTTTGTGAGGCATTTTCTTTTTTTCTCTTTTAATAGTTAAAGTTTTATTTTATGTGTATGAATGTTTTGCCTGTGTGTATGTTAAATGCACCATGCATTTGATGCCCCATGGAGACTAGAAGAGGATGTCAGATCCCCTGGAACTAGAGTTAGGGATGGTTGTTAGCTGCCATTTGGCTGCTGGGAACTGTAGCCAGGTTCTTTGCAAGAGCAGGCAGTGCTCTTAACTACTGAGAAATCTCTCCAACCCCTGTGAGGCATTTTCTTAATTGTGGATTGATGTGGACAGTGCCATCCATCCCTGGACAAGTGGGCCTAGGTCATATAAGAAAGATAGCTGAGCAAGCCCTGGGGGGCTGGGGTGGGGGGAAGCAAGTCAGTAAGCAGCATTCCTCCATGGTCTCTGCTTTAGTTCCCATCTCCAGGTTCCTGCTTTGAGTTCCTGCTCTGGCTTCCTTCAATGATGGACGTCATTGTCATCTGAAATAAACTCCTTCCTCCCCAAGTTGCTTTTGGTCAGAGTGGTTTATCACAATACTAGAGAAGTAAACTAGAACACTTGGTTCCCATATCAGTCCCATCCAGGCCTCCCTCCTATGTGTCAGAGAATAAGACTCCACTGGCTTTGCACAGGGAAGTGACCATTCACTCCTTGAGCTAGGTGTTACCACCTGATCATTAATGAAGCTGAAGATGTCCCTTTCCCAGGGTGTCTGTATGTATGTGCACACGCACCCACATTATTGCACATCTGTACACTCAATAGTGAATTAAACAGCTCACTTCCTGAAGCTCTAGTTTTCCTGCCTTATAACAAGGAAACAATACCTTTGCTGTAATAATTGATTGAGATTAAGGAAATGAAAAATATTAAAAGTGCCACACCAGGGGTTTTGCTTCCTAAGGTTTGTTCAGTTTAGATGCTGGCCAGGCATTGGGCCCATAGAGCCAGACAATTGGGCCTGAATCCCAGCTTTGTCTTACCTACCGGCTGTGTGACTTTGGGGGAATGACCTCACATAACTGTGCTGCATTTTCTCCTCTGTGGAGTAAACAGAGTTACAATCCCAGAATGCATTTCCATGAGCAATACATGGATGCCTCTCACTCAATACAGGCTGGTTGTTTGGAACTATTCCCCTTTCTCCTATTTATAAGGAGAAAAAGGCCTAAATTGAGGCTACTTCATTGCACTTTGTTTGAAAGTGAAGGCATCAAAACAAAGTGGTCCTGTTTTTGGAGAACGCTGCTCCACGGTAACCCCCCATATTTCTAAGTAACAATTTTTAAAAATTACATTTACTTGTGTACATGAGTATGTACATATGCATGTAGAAGTCAGAGGACAACTTGCAGGAGTTCATTCTCTCCTTCTACCACATGGGTCCTAGGGATTAAACTCAGCTTGCAAGGCTTGGCAACAAATGCCTGTACCCAGTGGGCCATGTTGCCAGCAAGCAATGATAAGGCACTATGCTAAAGGCTTCCTGGGCCCCACCTTGCCTCCTTCTCCCAGTAGCTCAGTGTACCCAGTTACTCCTGATTAGGAATGGATGTTCAGACCACCTAAGTAACTCACAACTATAAAGTGACAGAGCTGGGACTCAAACCCAAGTCCCTCTGAATCCAAAAGCCCACCCCAGTCACTAGTGTCTTGTTCTCTTAGGCAGCTCCCCAGCTGAGACTCAACTCTGGCTCTGAGGAGAGCAGAAGCCTAGAGCATGGCTTCTATGTTAGAAAGTGCAGCTGCTGAGGCAGAAGGGCAGCTCTGCTTCTCTTACCCAGCAATGCACGTGTCCACTTCAGGGTTCTGAAGGTGTCACTGTGTATCCCAGTTGCATCCTCTGAGGTCCCCTTAGGATACTCCTGGCATCCGATATCCCTGGGCTGTTTGCTACATTCTCCATCCCATAAATATGGTTTCATATTTATGTAAGGAAAAAAAAACTAAACTAAAAACAGCCATTCTGGATGTGGGCCCTGATGCGTAATGTCATTAGGGAGGCAGCAGTGCATCCCATCCCATTATCGCCTGGCCAAGCTTCTCTGAGCAGCCTGGCTGCAAATGGCTTTCTCCTGTCGGGGGGTGGAGGGGGGCAGCTCTTATCTACCCTCCAGTTGGAGGAGAGATTTTATCTTTAATTGACAACTGGCTGTCTGCCACCATCCTGCCTCTGCTGCTGGCCCAAGCTCGGGGCTGGTTTTCCATGCCACATCAGGAACAGGCTTCCCCTTGCTTATTCCCTCCCCAGGGCCCTGCAGTCCTCGCCCTGCCATTCTGTGCTGCCCTAGACAGATCCGGGTGTGTTCTTGTCTTTTCCTAGTGTGACTGGATGTGGAGATATCAGAAATCTGCAGAGAGAGAGCCTGAGCTGCAGACAAGGGCGAGGAGCGAGCTAGCACTGTAGATCTGTCTCCTGCGTGTTGTATACAGACACCTGACCCTGAGCCAGGCTCTCATTGCCTCCACAATAGGTCCTATTCTTTTATAGGCACAGAAACAGGTTTGAGGAATCCCCCCCCCACAAGTTAGTAAGTGGCAGATCAAGACAAAATAGAGGCACTTATGACTTAGTTTATGCTTAGACAGAGGGAGGATTAAGAGAGAAAGAAGACAACCTGGCTATGTGATTTACAGAGCCCAGTGTTAAAAATGAAACAACAGATCTCCCCAACAATTATCAATTCCACCACCAGGGACAGTTGAGTCCTGAACCCAGTACGGGGGCCCTTCTTAGCGACTGCAAGGAGTTGGGAGTGTATATCCATAAAGCCAGCCTTGTGTATACTCCTATGTGAAAGGAGTGAGGATCACCAGTAGTACCTGACTAGCACTTTCTATTTCCCCATCCCATGTGGCCCAGGTGTGTTCATTTTCCATCCTCAAGAGGCCCCTGGTCGTGCCACCAGTTCTGAGTCGGCCTCAGTCCATCAGCCATGCAGTCATCGCAACAGCTGGCCTCCCTAGGGTCTTGGCCCACTTAGAACTGGTGCAGCTTTGGGGTGAGGGAGGCCCTCCCGCACAAACAAGCAGGCACACGGTGGACTTCCCTAAACAAGGAAGACTTCTTCCATGTTATGGGGTTCAGATGGCAGCAGCGGGGATCAGGATACTGCCTGGAGGTGGGGGTTCAGGGTGATCCTCTTTGTTGTCTTGGACAGATCACTTTTGTCAATCTATTCACTGCTAGCTGTGAATGCGGGGGTTGGGCCACATTAAGGGGACCAGATGGGCATATGATCAGGCTTGGGTGTGCTTGCATTTCTCAGACGCAGGTGGTAGCTTGGTCAAAGTTCAGGGAGTTCCCCACAGACCCACAGGCAGAAAAAAGAGGCGAGGAAGATGATCACACAGAGGAACAGCAGGACACTCTGATGTCTTTATTGGTGCTCGAGCACAGCATGACAGTTGAGGACATGCAGACAGGGCAGCAGGCCCGGCCTAGGCGCCTCAGACACAGACAAGGGGACAGCTTTAGAAAAGGACTGACCAACACCAGAGGGGGGTGGCAGGGAGGGAAGAGAGTAGGTAGGGAGGGCTGAGGGAGGGGCAGAGGCCAAGGCTGAAGGGGTCACCTGGCCTCCACTATTGCACGCGTCCTCTGGCCACTGGCCAGGAAGTACAGTATTGCAACTTGTCTCCTCTCGCCCATGGCATCCCCTTCTCAGACCCCTGAGCCAAATGGGCAAACAGACCCCCTTCCCTGCCCGTCTGCCCAGCAGCATCTTCAAAAACAAATGGATGAAGGAGACACACACAGAAGATCAAAAATGAAAAGGACAAAATGACCCCCTCTGTCAAGGACATAGATAGGAGTGCTGGAAGGAGTGACAGAGGCTGCAGAAGAGCCCCTGAAAGTCCCCCACAAACTGGGGTGAGGTGGGAGGTAGAACCCCAATCTGGGGTGGGGTTGGGCTAGTGAAGCAGTGACCCTGGAGGACAGTCTTGCCTTCAATAGACTTCAACAGGCCACCTGCTGGCAGGGGAAACACCCCTGAGAGAGAGTAGCTGGGGACTGCCCAACTGGAGGGGCAGATCCCAGGTATACTTTTCCTGGAACATTCCACACATATAGTCAGAAGATACAATCCGTGAAGAGGGGAGGGGAGGAGAAACAGGTTGGGGAAAGGGCTTGGGAGACATAGCCTAACAGAGAAGACAGACCACCAGTAGCACGTGCACTACACAGAAGAGTATAGTATGTATGAATATAGATACTATATGTGCATATATGTCTCTTCAATGTACAGTAGAACAGAATATTAGACCCAGATGGCTCTGGGCACCGAGGGTCACATGGGAGATTTCTCCACCAGTCCTGTGCAAACATGGATATCAGTCTTTCCCAGCAAAAGATTCGTGCCTGGGTTCCAGAGTTTCCCTAAGCCTCTGGCTTTCTGTCTGTCTGCCTGTCTCTCTCACGTTGGTGCCGCTTTAAGAGAGGGTGAGGACTTCAGCGTGGGCATAGTTGGACAAGAGGGCGTCTTGGCAGGTCTCTGTGTTTAAAGAGCACAGGTGTGAGACACTGGGACGCACGCTTTCGGTTCAACATTGCCTTCTGGGGGGCAAAGAGTTCAGCAAAAGAAAGGGAAAAACAAAGAGTGAGATATTAGAAGGAAGCCAGCTGTTGACCCACAGGCTGTGGGCTAAGGAACGGGCTGAGAGCAGAGCTGGAAGGCACAGGGAGCCTAGGGCTAAGAGGCAAGGAAGAATTGGGGTGGGACAGGGAGTGGGACCAGCCTTTTATCTCCTCTCTGCCAACCCACCTCCAGGCTAAGGGGACCCAGGTGATACTGCAGCTCAGGTAACCAGTTCCAGGAACTACTACCTCTTAGCTCTTCAGAGTTCTAATGCAGCAGAAAAAGGGACTACAGCTAACTCTATACAGTCTATCAGAGGGGCAGTGGGGAAAACTCCTAGGGTAGACTGTTGCTCATCACTCCAGCTGTTCCCTACTCAATTTGTGCTCTCCATCAAATAGCTCTATCTGTCCTTACCACCATGGACTATCCCTCTGCCCTAAGAAGCCAGTGAAGAAGGCTCTAGTCTAGACTGTGGAGCCATGTTATATTCAGCACCTGACCTTAGTGTGACAGGAAGAGTCCTGGCAGATGGAGGGGCACACAGCCAGGAGAGCAGGCTGGTACACAGTATCTTATGGAGAAACCCAAGCCCTCAGAGAGCCCTTATATAATGGCACCACACCCTCAGCTTGAGATGTCTGAAGCTTGAGTCTTTTCTTTCCCAGTTTCCCAGTAGCAACACTGGCCAGACAGCTTAGGAAGACTGGGCCAATAGCGTGGTGGGAGATTTGGCCCCTTCAGGTCAACTCCTGAAGCTATTGGGTTTTCTGTTCAAGATAATGGGGTTTGCCATCCAGGCCTCACAGCCTGTACTCTGGGGTTCCTTGTCATGTCAAAGGAAGTATTTTTTTCTGATATGCATGCGCTTATCTGAGAGTGACCTGTTTCCATCTTCTTAAAGCTGTGACCCCAACCATCTCCTTAAATACTGCCCCTTAGCCATGCAATGTTTTGGGCCTCTGAGAACTAATCTAAGAGGAAACCACAGAAGCCTAAGGCTCTTCATAGCCCCATTTCTGAGAACAAAACAGAGCTACTGTTTGCCCTGTATTCCTAAAACTGACCTGTCTGTGAACCTTTAGCAATAGCCAGTCATTGGTTTCCACTCACTAGGGAAAAGGGAATGGCTCTAAGCTCCCTATAGGCCACTAGATGCTAAGATGTGCTGGGGAGAGAATGGTCTTGGGAGGCTTTGTCAAAGGCTTCCATGGACTCTCCATCCTTGGGAGCCTCTGAGAGTTGGGAAGGTTCTTCCTAGAATTCTCATTCTGGAATATACCTAGATGACACACCAAGGATAGAGCAGGGGCTTCAGAAGGAGACTGGCAGGGCAGGGAGGTCCTGCTCTCTCAGGCACTCTCTGAAGGGCAGTCCTGGCCCATAGGTGCTTCTCAGAGCCTCTGCCAGTACTCAGCATCTCCTCTGCTTCCTGTTGGCCTAGATGTAGGCTGAACAATCCCCTTCCCTCTAGTGGCACCTCACAGCCACTTGTCTCAGGGAACTTGGATGTGAAGCTACATCTGGGGTTGTTAGCAGTCCTGGTACAGACAGGAAGGCCAGGAATTCTTACTTGCTTTTTAGGAAGGGGCAGTACCCAGCTATAGGACCAGGTTTCTAAAACCCAAAGCAACAGGTACAGCTTCTGGGTGGGAGGGACCATTCTCCTAAGGAAGGATGTCTAAGGTCTGGATGGGCCTAAGGCTTATGCAGGCAGCTGTATCTTGGATCAGAGACCGGTGTATATGGAGCCTCTGTAAATGGTGGATTCAGGGCCCCGAGCAGACTCAAAGGTCTCCTAAAGAGATACCTGGTTGGGGGGGCAGTGGAATATACCACTCGTCTAGCTCTCCCATCAGATGCCCATCCCTCTCCTATGAAGCCAGGAGGTGTGGGCGGTGGAGTATTAGGAGCCCATTCCCACAAGGCTCTAGGGGCTTCAGCCTGGCACTGCTGCACTGTGTCGCCCAGGGACATCTGTACCCCCTACAGGGGTGTTGTGAGTGTGCCCATCCCCGTAGGAGGGAAGAGGGGAGGAGGCGGTGGGTGCCGTGGAAACTTGGGCTCCTGACAACTTGAGGGCTGTCACAGAAATAGCTGCCTCAGCTCCCCGAACCAGAACAGCAAGTCAGAGAAAATAGCTGTGGTACCCATGTTAAACTGGACACCTGGCTCATCATGTCTCTGTCAGACCCAAGTCTCCTGGTGCCAGAAGCCCTGCTGGGTGGGGCTGAACCTTCCATGAGTAAGCTGAGCTCAGACTCAGCTGAGGGGAGGGGTCACCACATCTCCCTGCCCCACAGGCTTCCTCATCCTGCCATTTTCCTATATCCTTTCATTTCAGCTCTCACAAGTCACTTCATTTTAAGAGCAAGTGGCAGACAGGCCTATAGAGCACAGTAGAGCTGGATGCCCCAGGACCTGCTCTGAACAGATCTTTCCAGAAGTCATGGAATGTTTGCTCAGTGCTGACAGATGCTCCTACCACAGGCTTTCTGCACCTTAGAACAATTTGATCTTTCTACCTGGGCCACTTTTTGGACTGTCCCCAAGATTTCCCATCAGGTCCCTAAAGCTGTCTTGCCAGTCTCTTTACCACCATGTAGGGAGCAGATATGGACCTTCCTTAGTCACTCCCTTTCAAAGTTGCATAATCTGACTCTAAAAATTGCCAGGTGCTGTCAGGTCGAATTCTCATCAGGTGAAACAGAAAATGTCTTTCTGAGGCCTTAGTTCCTCAGTCTTGGGATGAGGAAGGGGTTTATGGGGGTAGGTGGAGCGAGTGGCAGGAGTGGGCATCCCTGGGAGTGGCTGGTCCAGGTGTGGACATGATGGCTTTCTGTCTCCTTACTTCCCCTCGGCTGCCCTTTCGCAAGGTGTACCCCTGCTTGCCCAATGACTCACAAACCTGTTGTGCTCCTGGGCTCGTTAGGTAAATGAATACACTTAATTATAGAAATTAGATGAGTCTCTGGTTCTGGCAGGAATACAGAGCAGAGTGGGAGTGGCAGGTGACTCAGAGGCAGGGCTAGGAATCTGAGGGAGCAGGAGAGGGAGCAAACTGTCGCGGAAGCAGAGAAGGCAGTTTGGATAGAGATGCTGCAGCATGGGGTACAGATGGGATGCTGGGCGGGCCACTGGGTGTCACCCCTTGAATCTGGGCACAGGCCTTGGGGAGGAGGGCCTCCCTGAGCCTAGGCATCCTGCCCAGGGTTTGCACCAAGCCTGGCGCTTAGACTCTAGGAACCACCACCTGCGTCCTAGGCTACAGCTGGAAAACACCAGGTCCCTGCTCGCAGGGCAGCTCTGACCACAGGCACTGCTATTCCAGGGAGTCAAATCTCTTCTACAACAGCAGAGATACCCCATGTGACAGCCTTGTTATCTGCTGGTACCTCTGGATGGACAGACAGACAGACAGATAGGTTGTTGGGCTACTGATTAAAGGTCACAAGGAATGCAAATGAAATTGCTATGGTTAAAAACATGAATATAGGCATGCCTCATCGAGAAGGCTGTTTGGTCCCTGAGGCACCACGTACTACCCCCTGGCTTGTGGGACCCTGAGCTGGAGACAGAGCCCAAATACACAGGTTCTGAGCATGCCAGCACCTATGGCCCAGGAGACTGGGTAAGAGAGTGGAGCTCTGTGAATAGTCTTCCCTTGCATTCAGTTCCATGGCTGAACATTGGGGGAGCCAGGTGCAGGTTCAGGGGCTTGGATTCTCCATCCTGACTGCAGTTCCCTTCTGTTCTTTCAAGCCTGAAGAGGCATAGGGGCTGCGATGGCATGTTGAGTGTGCCTGCCTGGATGTGTGTCCCAGTACCCAGAGCTGAGGAAGGCCATGGGTGTACCTAAGGACCTGTGTGGCCAGGTGGAGGAGGGCTAGTGAGGGGGTGGAAAGGATGTGAGAGCAAGAGCTTTCTTGGAGGGTAAGGTGAGCTGTACCGCGATGCCAGTGGAGACAGCCCCAGACCGGTTCCAGCCGCTCCGGCTATGTTGTTTAGACTCCGGGACTTTTCACAGCCTTGGTGAAGAAAAGGCACATGGGTCAGAGGGGTGTGGCTCCTCTCCATGGCAGCTTCATGGAATCCATGCTACTTCAGGAGACTGCAGGATGGGTGGCCCTGGGCTGGGATAAAGGCATCTCTCCTACTGGGAGAGACTTCTTAACTCTGCCTGGCCTGTTTCCTGGACTCCTGAGGGCAGGCTCTAGGGCCCACACCCAGCTGACCTGTGTCCTATCCTATTCTCAGGTCTAGGTTCCCCTCCAGCTCCTTGGTAGCTCAGGACCTACCTTCTCTACTCTAAGAAGCCACAGTGAGTACCTGCCGCCCTCCTCCTGGGGCACTGACATTCTGACACATGGGCAGCTACAGGTCAGTTTAGTAGCTGGAGCAGGCCTGAACTCACCTTCTCCTGGTCCTAGGTGTAACTGAGTACAGTATGGCGTGGGGAAAGTTGTCAAGTATTCACTGGGAGTGTGGTGATGTTAATTGCCACATTTGCTTAACAGGGCCTGTTTCCCAGCAACCCACCTGTTTCCTCTCGAAGGTCACTCTAATTGGCTGAGCTGCATTCTTGTTGCCAAGAAGCAGTGTGGAGGCATCTTGAAAATAGAGCAGACAGGCCCCACAGGCACCCCAGAAAGGCAGGGTAGTGGGCCGCAGACTTCTCTACTTGATGCACGTACATCAAGGTGCAGATGCTCCCAAGGCCTTTTAACTTGCACCCTCACAGTCTCTTCCACAGCTCTAAGTCCACTACACCTCATAGCACAGGGAGGGAAGCAGGAGTGCTTATCCCTTAGCTCTGTCTGCTCAAGTCCTCCACAGGGGTAAGGGAACACATTTTATGCTGTTGCTTAGCAGGCTTCAGCCTGAGCAAGGCTCTGGGCATGAAAGAGGATGCAGTGGGACCACTGCACGCTTGGGGTGGGAAGCAGGAGAGAAGGACATGTCCAGACCCTGAGGATTTGGGCACAAGAGTGACAGATGAAGATATATGAGCTCTGAGCACTTTCTACCTACACCCATTTGGCTGGGGCTTCTGGGCCATCTTCTTCCAGGTGCCAGACTACTGTTCCTGTTGCTGCTACTCAGTAAGACATATGGCCGGCAAATCTGGGTGTCCACTTTTCTTGGTCTTGCAGAATCAGGGTGGCCTAGGAATCACATAGGAAAGCACCCCAGGAGTCTGCCTGGCTTGGGAAGCCAGGGGACAATTTTAGGGACCAAAAGCATCACAGGCTATTTGTGTAGCAGCCACTGTCCTTGTCTCATTCAAATAAGCCTTAGTCTGGAGTTTGTTTGGGACAGTGGGACACCTGAATAGTTAAACAGCGGTCAGAGAACTTGATAATCTTTGTTTAGGGAGAGGTACAGTCTATCCTGGAAATAGGCAGGATGTTTGGAGAGGTTAAGTCACAGGGACAGGCAAGGACAAATGTAATCAGAAACAGGGAGGAATAAGTTTTGGTAACGAGACCCCTGGTTCTTAGCCACCACTGGCATTTGTTACCCCTAACTGCTTCTGCTTCCCTTTCCCCTTTAAGGTCTGAATCCCTAGCTCCACAGCTCAACTTCTGCCCTGTCCCTGTCATGGGTTAGAGGCCTGGTAATGGAATTCCAGCCTTCCTCAACAGGAAGGAAAGACCCTCTCTGTCCACCTACAGTTCTGCTCCAGGATTGTCACCTCCCCAGGAGCTTACAGATATGGGTCAGTCTACCCTGGGCTCCAGGCTGCCAGTGAAGGATTGGAGAGACAGGGCCTGTACTGGCTCTCTGAACCTGGGGCCAGGCATCTCTGAGACTGCTTCCTTGGGGAAGCCTTGGGAGTGGCTGGATATGACCCTATGAGCTAGGCCTGAAGACAGAGCAGGACCAGGGCAGGGAAGGGAATAAAATGTTCCCTCATCCTAGCATTACTCTTCCCTGTGGGTACCTTCAGGGGAGAGGCTCCACAGACTCTTAGGGGATGCTAGAGGCCTTTCTAATCCAGATGCTGATAGTTCAGGTTACCCATTCTAAAATCGGGGGCGTATCCAAGGCAGAGGAGATGGTGGCCATGGGCTCAGTGGAGGGGGAGATTTCAAGCTCTGTGGGGAGGGCTGGGGAGACTCAGCTCTCTGGGGGCTCCCCACCTGCCCAGCCCGGGGAGCCATACCTTTCCGGACACTGCCATCGGCACAGGCATAGTCCCCAGCACTGAGCAGGAAGCAGGCAGCTGCCTTCTTGTTTCTGTCTCGTGTGCCTGAGCGTCTCAGGGCCCGACGCTCCTCTGGGGTAGGGGCAGAGGCCAAGGGCTGGGTGAGGCCAGCTCCCTCCTCATCGGAGAGCACCGCATTAGCATCACCATTCTGCTTAGAGTCTAGAGGGGACAGAGAAAAAGGAGGCTGAGATGGTTGCTGGCACCTTCCTGAGGGAGTCACCTGGGGTCTCTCAGATCCCAGAATCTAGGGAGCTAGGCAGAGGCTGAGGCAGGATGTCTGTGCTTAGTCTGAAGGCTTTTCTCTCAGTCTAGGAAGGCCTAGAGCCTTCCCTTGGGGACTGGAGCATAGTACAGATACTCTATAGCAGGACTTCCCAAATGGGCCTGCTGAGGATGCCCCATGGGATCAGTCCAGGCAGGCACAGACTGTTTCTTCCTTGGGACTGGCTCAGGTTGGCTCTTGGATGAGTATGCATTCCTCAGAGAATGCCTGGATGGTAGGGATGATGGGTGGCATCATGAGTGCCAGATGTACTCAGTGCTGTCTCCAGTTTTCTCCCTGAACCACTAAAGGCAGTAATTTTGTTTGTCAGGCGCCCAAGCCAGTGCTAAAGGACTTGGGGCCCTCCCTTGCAGGGCTCTCTTGTGTCTGGGAAGACACTATAGAGATGAGGCTCTAATTCATCCCTCTTCTGTGGGGACACCTTGCTTCTGTCAGGCAGCAGAATAGCTGACACTGGCTCCCAGATGTGTGTTTGGTGGGCATACCTGGTCTGAAGACAGTGGCTCTGACACTGGCCATGCAAACCCTCAGGGTGTCCGGGTAGGATAATAGCCTCAGTACCATGTACTACCATGCCTGCCTAAGGCCCTCTGCATTTGAACCTAAGGATCTTCTTTGAGTCCCGAATGGGCCTCAAAGCACAGCTGAGATTCCTGGCAGGGATCAGGAAGGGGTACCATTCTGATGGAGAACAGAAGGAAGTCTGAGGGGTGCTAGTCTATTGTGTCATTATCAAGGAAGATCCAGGCCTCTGATGATCCTGGAGAACAAGTGGCCCTACCATGTGTGATGAGCACATGCAAGAGGCCATGCACAGGTAAGTGTCCCAACTCAGGCACCTCCCTTGAGGACTAATTTCACTTCATTCTCATTCTTAACTAGGAGCTACTGTCTCAGTGCCCCAGCCCAGCCCAGCCCAGTCCCAGTGGCCTGACATCCAGTAGCTCTCCAGACCAGGTCTCCCACCATCCCTGAGAGCCATGCCCATTGAATCAGATGGTACTTTTCCCGTCCTCTGCCCTAGCCATACAATGCTGGGAACTGAACTGATTTTCTTCTAGTGTTTCCTGGCCCAGAGCAGGTGAGCTTTCTTGAATGGCCCTTCCATGGAGAGAAGGGCAGAATTTGATGCCCAGGTCTGCCCCTTCCAGGATGCAGACACCAGCTTCTCCCATTTTCTCCCTTTCCCAAGACCCTGGACCACTTCCTCCTTGGTTCCCTTCTATCTATGTCAAACTCTGAATCCAGGACTCACTCTAGCTTGCACTGAACAGAAGGCAGCCTCCCACTGCTGTTACGTTATCACATCTATTAGGCCAAGAGACACCAGACGTGAACATTGGGAAAGAAGTGACTCACATGTTGATGCACCTTGGAGGAACAGCTGCCCCACTCTCTGGCTAATCATGCCAGTGCCAGCATTGGAAAATTGGTTCTGACTTCTCAAAGTGCTACATATCCACCACTCATTTGGGTCTCATCAGAATCTTGAGGATAAGGTATTGATATGTCATTCCCATTGATATGTTATGCCCAGAGGGGAAGAGATTGACCTCAGGGGATGCAACACAGGACCCAAGAAGGGACTAGAAACCAGGACTTCTAACATACAGTCCGTCCCAGGCACTGCCATGAGCCTACATGGTAGGGAAAACTCACACCATAAACCCTGATGCTCATCAAGCTCATTAAACCGGAGGACAGACAGTTGGTCACAATATTTTCCCCCTTAAGAGGCACATCTTGTACACAGTGAAGCTGGCACAATATAGCATGGCCCCAAATCTCTCTCAAGGGCTGAGGTTCCCTAGGGATCTCCCTTGGCCAGTGAAGAAAAGGGATCCCCTGCTTATGCCTTACTCACCTGCCCGTTTCCTTTCAACCATACCCTCTTCCCGGGCAGGGGGGCTGGTATCACTGTAGGTGCTGTCCCGGGGCGATGTCTCCTCGGACTTGCAGTAAATGGGTGACTCAAGCTGGGCTGGCCGTGGTACATGCTTCTTTCGCTTCTTGGGCAGCTTCTGCTTGGCCATAGCTAGGGAGTAGTACATGCCGAAGTTGTTGACAATGACAGGCACAGGCATGGCAATGGTCAGCACACCAGCCAGCGCACATAGTGCCCCCACCAGCATCCCTGACCATGTCTTAGGGTACATGTCCCCATAGCCGAGTGTCGTCATGGTGACCACAGCCCACCAGAAGCCAATGGGGATGTTCTTGAAGTCAGTGTGATCATTGCCCCGTGGGTCTGATGGCCTGGCTCCGATGCGCTCGGCATAGTAGATCATGGTGGCGAAGATGAGCACGCCCAGGGCCAGGAAGATGATAAGCAGCAGGAACTCATTGGTGCTGGCACGAAGCGTGTGGCCCAGGACACGCAGCCCCACGAAGTGGCGTGTGAGCTTGAAGATCCGCAGGATGCGCACGAAGCGCACCACACGCAGGAAACCCAACACATCTCGGGCTGCCTTGGATGACAGGCCACTCAGTCCCACCTCAAGGTAGAAGGGCAGGATGGCCACAAAGTCGATGATGTTGAGCAGGTTCTTGACAAAGTCCAGGGTATCGGGGCAGCACACAATGCGGACCAGGAACTCCAGAGTGAACCATAGCACACACACACCCTCAATGTAGGTCAGAATGGGCTCTGTTTCTACTTCCCGCCGGAAGCGCACGCTGGTGATATTCCCTACACGGTGGATCTCTGTCACATTACGGTCAATGTTAAAGGCCTCGTGGGTCTCCAGGCAGAAGGTGGTGATGGAGACCAGGATGAAGAAGAGAGAGGCAAAGGCTACCACCTGTAGATCAGGAGAATAGGGAGTGGCCATCAAGACAGCAATAATTGATCTCATTGGGGACAGGGATCTCTGCTCATAAAACATGGGTATACAAGTGTCAGTGCTGGTCAAGATGTGTGGTTAAGGTAGAGTCAGGAGAGGATCGGTGTCCTAGGGCAATGCTTCCTAATCTTTACCAGCATGCCCAGAATACAGAGACTGCTCTTGACTGGAACTAAAGTCAGGGTATCATAACTACCTGGCTACCACAGCTCTCCCCATTCATGCTTTAAGGCTTCTCAAATTTTGATGGGTAGACAAACCAGCAAAATCTCTCCCAATGTGGTTGACTCAAGAGGTTTAGGTTTAGAGTTAAGGGTCTCTAATCCCGCTTTTCTTACAAGCTCCCAGGTGAGGTGTGGTCTACACACCACAGCTGGAGTAAACAAGTTCTAGAAATGAGGGCCTAGACTGGAAGCATCAGGCACCTGGAAACAGGTTAGAAATGCAAATCTGGGCTTTACCCAAACCTATTGGATGAGAAATGCCAAGGGGACACAACCCAACAATATACTTTAGTAACCTTCCAGGTAATCCTGATATACACTCAAGGTAGTGGTCTGTTGCTTTAAGGGATGTCCAGAGGCAAGGACTGTCAAAGAATAATCTCTTCCAGTTCACCATACTAAGATGACCCCTCTCCATGACCCACCTAGGTGTCTCTACCCACTGCCTAGACCCAGCCACTCCCTAGAGAGAAAATACAGGAAGACACAGCATGGGCTATGACAGGAGACAGGGAGGCCTGCTCAGAACAATTCATTATTACTCTTCCTGCAAACCTGATGCTTCCTGGTACAGTGAGCCCCAAAGTGAAATGAACTGTACCCATTAGGATCAGAGTGGTGGTGGTTGATCCAATAGCTATGGGACCTTAGTTAGAATGAGGACAGCAGTACTTGGCAGATGAATGGCCAAGCTAAGTGTCCAGTCATTATGAATGGAGATGAAAGCCATGTGTAACAACATCAGTTACAGAGCCTTCATCTGTTATTCACGCTGTGCCTTTCAGCACTGTCAGGGCACCCATTGCCAGAGGCCAGCCTCTCATTCCTGCTGCTATTGGTCCTGCTTGCTGAATGTGGCTGGGCTTCCACTCTGGGCAAAGGATTGCACCTACACAGGTAGGTTAGGGAGGTCCAGAGCCATACAACATGTGGCAACCCCATGCCACCTGCTTGCTTCTACCTGGCCTTGCCCCTATCCGGTGAGCACTCAGATCTGCCTGCCTGAGCTTTTCCTCCTAGAATACCTACACTGGAAGAAAGAAGCAACTTGTTCTTATCCCTGCAAAATACCAATAGAAAACATAGGGGGTCTGGAAAAAACAGGCAAGAAACTGTGCCCCAGGGCCTCTGGAATAGAGGAAAGTCATATGAAGGAACTTTGGGCACAAAACTCACAGGTTGTCTATTCTGTTCCTAGCACTGTTAGGTACCCTGTAAGTGCACTGCCTTCGATCATCCTGGTTTTCTGGAAGGCAAACCTCAAACCCATTTTAAACAGGAGGAACTGAGGATCAGAGAGGTTACATGCCTACCTCAGGTCACACTGCCTAGAAGGGTAAGAACTAGGTGTGAATCAATAATCATATAATCTGTATACTCCCTTCATACCACAATCTTTACTACTCCTTAGGCAGTCACTTCCCAAGCCCAGGAAACCAGACTCTGATAACTGAGCCTGTCCTTCCAGTTCCCTGTGCCTGTTCCTTCACTTGAGGATACGTACCTTTGCTCAGGACAGATTCATCACACCATATGATGCTACTTCCCTTACAATTAAGCTTGGATGGATTGGTCAGAAAGAACAATATAGGAGCAGGTTGGGAAGAAAGAGCACAAACACTTTCCTAACTACAGCTTTGCCTAGAGCACCTCCCTGCCTACTTCTCCCTGGGAAGGTAGATTTCAAGTGCCTTTGATCACCTCACTTTTATTCCCCTGAGATAAGGGGCTGCCAAGACAACACAGACTGACTGGGCA
The DNA here is from genome assembly GCF_000622305.1 of Nannospalax galili. Taxonomy (NCBI): domain Eukaryota; kingdom Metazoa; phylum Chordata; class Mammalia; order Rodentia; family Spalacidae; genus Nannospalax; species Nannospalax galili. The sequence continues at coordinate 1,505,945 of NW_008353126.1, forward strand.
TAGGTAAGTGGCTCCAGCCTGCAGGCCATCAGGGATGAGCTGGTAAGACCACCCGCCTGTGACCATGCTGATGTTGGGAAGCTAGGCTTCTGGCTTCACCCTGTGCTCCAAGAAGCAGAAGGAACAGGAGTGAGGAGAAGGGACAGCATGTCCCAGTTTTGCCAGGAGGCATGGAAGCCCAAGCACTCTCTGAGGGACCGTTAGCAGACTCTGCCCACCTGGGAGCCTGAGTGTGAGGTTAATTAGTGATGTGGAAAAACAAGTTCAGGAAGAGCTGCCAAGGGGTTGAGCACAGGGAGCAGAGGCAGAGAAGTGGTGCGCTGCCCCAGTCACTGTTTCGGCTGCCTGCCTCTGCTGCCACCACCCCAGACAGGCCCAGACCACCCTCTGGGGGAGGAAACAACTGGACTTCTGTTGTCTTCACTGTTTGGTTTTTCTTTTTTAAAAAAAACATTGAACTGCTGGGTGTGGCGGCACCCACTTTTAATCCCAGGATTTGGGAGGCAGTGGCAGGTGGATCTCTGTGAGTTCAAGGCCAGTCTGGTCTACATAGTGAGTCCCAGGACAGCTGGGGCTACAGGGAGACCCTGTCTCAAAAAGACCGAAAAAAAGAAAAAAAAGACAAACCATTGAACTGTCTCACATATTACCATAAGGTTACAGGTTCCCCTTTAGGGCCTACAGTGACTTAGTGTTTCTCTTCTCTACATTACTCCCAAATGAGTGTTCCTAAGTGGTTGACCTGGATAACTAGTGCTTTTCCCTAGGTCTCATCCTGGAGGAAGGGATACTGTTTTGTTTCCCACAAGGCCTTTGACTGAGGACTTTCCAGGACAAAAAGGAACCCAGGAGAAAGTAGCTGTAGCAATGGCATCCGTAAGGGGTCCCAGCGTGTGCTGGAGCCTCAGCCCCCATGGGCAGTTCTATAGGGTTGGCAGTTGAACCTGGGCCTCCCTCTCCTCAGGCAGACATTGCCTGCCTGAGGGCAAAGCAGAGCTAAAGAGCCCAGGGCTGGTAGCACCAGCTGGGATAGGTGTCTCCTTGGGTCAATCAGGCAAGTGGTACTTTCTATGCTGTTGTTCCATCTTTGTAGGCTGGGCTAGTACAAGTACCCACCCCATAGTGTCACTGCAGAATAAGTGAGCTTCAACACAGCAAATGCCTAGTATCTGGTAAGTATTGCATAAAATGGTGACCAAACTAAGGCTTGGGGAGTCTTCGAGTGACCCCTACATCTAAAAGCAACAGAGCATAGAATCCTTGGGGGTTTGTACAGGTCAAGTCCTTCTTTTCCAGATAAAGCAACTTGAGGGCCAGGAGAAGTGGCTTGTCCTGATTTCTATGGCTGAAGCTGTCTGCTTTCTCCCTGGCATGAGGACACGGGCTGTGGATTCTACTGGAAATCAAAACTGCCCAACCAGAAAAACCACTGGTGTGAAGTAGCTCTGCCCCTCTCCTGCTGCCTGAGGAGGCAGTGGGGCCTCAGCACCCTGGACAGGAGGCTCCAGCCTGTCAGACCAGCACTGCTTTCAGCTCCTGGCTCCAGTGAGGCCCCTCACACATATGCTGGCCACTTATGGTCTGCAAGGGACTTGTCCATCTCTGAAGGCCCAGTTAAAACTATCAGCCCAATTATCAGCTTTTCCTACCCTTCTACTGTCCTTGAACAAATGAAAGGTCACACACTTCTGGGTTCAAGGTGGGTTTCTTTACTTACAAAACAGAAACCAGAGCATCTATTATGTGCCTCCATGCTGGGAACAGCAGAAGAAACCCACACTCCTGCTTCTTGAACTTCAAATCTTAGTGAAAGGAAACTGCTCACAATTAAACAAGTAGATTATACATCATGTCCAATGACATGAGTGTTAATGGTGAAAAACAGAAAAAGGAGACGTGGATTATAAGGTAGGAGAACAAATTCAAATGGGATAGTCAGGTCAGACCACCATGACAAGGTGGCATCTGAATAGAGACCTAAAGAACTAAGGGAGTAACAGGAGAAGCTGAGTTCCAGAGGCAGCAGGAAGAGGCAGTGCAAAGGCCCTGAGGCCACAGTGTTAGAGGAGGGTGAGAACAGAACCTACTTTATAGGGCTGTTTTAAGAACTAAAAGAAATAACATTTGTGAAACTCAGCAGAGAGCCTGGAGTGTCTGGAATCTGGCACAGGCTGGGTGAGGGGCAAGGTGACAGACACCAATCAAGGGAACCCAAATACAATCACTGGGGGCTGGGAAGGGGAGCCCAAGGAAGGAGGGCCAGGGAGACAGATGGACAGATAAACATAAAGAGACTCATACCCAAAAACCTATATTAAGGAAGCCGTGTAGGAGAAAAGAAAATTGAGAACACAGTCAGACACTTGCAAAGGAAAATCTGGGGGGTGGGGTTGAGCCTCCTGGTGAAGACAGATCCTACTGAGAAGGCAGTGCTGGAAAGGGTGTGGGGTACCCTGGGGCCAAGAGACAGGAAGGAATAAGACCTGCCAAGGAAGGTAACCTATGAGCTGCCTCTGGATCCTAAGTGAGACATGCATCAAGGCCCAGATCCCAGCTGAGGGACACTCCTACTCTTCCCTTCTAACAAACTTCACTGTGGCTCCTCTCAGCCTGAGCTAGCATCTTTGGTTTCAATAACTAGAGCTGACCCTCACTTGTACTTGCCCTCTACTGGGCCAGCACTAGGTGCCTCTCAGGAGCTGCCCAGGGTCCTTTCATCCCATACCAGAGGGGATTTAGTCCAGCCCAGGTAACTGTTCAAGAGCTGAGCTCCTATGTGCTCAAGTGCATTCCTTCATGTCCCATGCAGACCTGTCTTTCCTGGCCAATCCCCTGTGCCTGACTCCACATAGCTGAGTGCCACCCACACTGAAAATTTATATATATCTATGTATGTATTTATGACTTACCTCCTTTTAAACATTATTTCAAAGAGCTAAGTCATTACCCTACAAGGCCCACTTGGCTCAACTTCTATTTCCACCCAGAAGTCCCAGCCCATGAGAAGTAGGACTCATCACACCCTCTTTTGCTTAGTGAACTTCATTTTTCCTGACCACCAAAACACCTATCGCAATCCTTCTAATATTACCGTTGTTATTTGTCACCCAATGTCCCTCAGTGCCACTACTCTACCTACTATTCTAGGAGTGAGGAGAAGGGAAGGAAGAGATAGGAGAACAAAGAGTCTTCTCTCCAGGGAGGGCTATCTCCAAGCCCTTGGGAAGCCAGAGACCCATTCTGGACCCGAGGCATGGGAGGCAGAGGCAGGACACATACATATGTGGACCCATGTGCCTAGCTTTGAGTTCTAGTTCTACCAGCTGTGCTGTCTGGGGCAAGTCTCCCTGTGCCTCAGTATTCTTATCTGTTCATTGAGGCTAATAATTCCTGCCTTTCTGGGGCCAGACGAGATAGCAGAAACAAAGTCCAGATCAAGCACCTAACACACAGAAGATACCTGAGAAATGGAGCCTTTCAGCTCTAGCTGCTCTTCGGGGGAACCTGTGGTTACCTCCTCTACTCAAAAGGGAAACATGGTAGGGGAAAAAAAAATCCACCCAGGAACCAATTTAGCCAGAAGAAAAGGGCCATGACCATTCACACAGCTGATAGCTGAGTAAATCCAGCTTAGCTTGGAACCTCTGGAGATCAGAGTAAGGAAGCAGAGTAGCCAGGGGTCCCATTTGCTAGGCTTCTAATCTGCTCTCAGAAAACAAAAGAAGGCAGCAGAATTCTATAGCTCTGAGTACTGCCAAGCCCCTCCAGGTCCCTTTCAAGCTGTGAAATGATCTCAGGGAGCCCCAACTCTGTCCCAGTGGAACAGACCACGGGAAGGTGAGAACAGAACCGGCCTGCCCCCAGCTCAGGCCATGAACCAGACTGCAGTAGCAGCCTGCCCACAGTGAATGGAGCAAGGGTGATCATCCCTACTACAAGTCTTCCTGAATGGGCCAGCTGAAGGCCAGGCCAGTAGCTAGGCAACAGGCTCTCCTAATCAGCTCAGTTCACTTTCCGTTTGTGTCTGTTTTGCTCCTGTCACAAGGCACTAGTCAAATGACTGGACTGCTGTATAGGAAGAGATGCCTCAAGGCAGAGCACAACTCCTCTGCCCTCATGTACCCTCTTAGGTAATATCTGAAGTCTTTCCTGGTGCTGCAAACCCAGGGAAGTGGTGACTGAGTGGGAAGGTATGCATACATTCCCAGAGGTACAGGGCTCCTGTGAGGACAGGTCTACCTGCTTGAGGTCAATGCAGGAAGTAAGTGCAGCTCTAGAATTCCTGATATAGCTAGCACTGGGCCCTTGGGTCTTAAGGAGTAATAGGGCAAGTGTCCCTGTCTGATGTCCTCATCCGCTCCTGGGTTTCCAATGTTCTTCACAGGAGGTAGAGAACCTCTGGCTACTAAGCAGGTTGGGACAAGAAACTACCCACCTCTCCATCCTGCAAACAGCCTCATTCAGTGAGAAAAGAAAGCAGTAATCACAGGAGCACTGGCTTGGGCATCAGGAAGCTTTAATTCAAAGCCCTGCCACTAATGCTGTGATCTCAAGACAGTGGTTTACTTGTTCCCAACTTCAATCTGCTAAGTGGGCATAGCAGTCTTGTTTTTTTGTTTGTTTGTTTGTTAGTTTTGTTTTGTTTTTCGGTCTTTTTGAGACAGGGTCTCCCTGTAGTCCCAGCTGACCTGGAACTCACTATGTAGACCAGGCTGGCCTCAAACTCACAGAGATCTGCCTGCCTCTGCCTCCCACGTGCTGGGATTAAAGGTGTGTGCCACCACACCCAGCCCGTAGCAGTCTTGTTTTAGGTTCATTAGGAAGAGTAGAGATTAATGTAAAGTCTTCACAGTAAAGTGCCTGCACAAGATGCTCAAGGAAGAGCTGTTACCAATTTTTTAAATTATGTATTCCCAGGAGTAGCTAAAGATTTGCCTTTGCCTGTTTTCCTTAGCTGTAGGAAAATCTTTTGGTGTATGTGCCAGAGCTCTTCACATCTGTAACCAACAACGTAAAGGCTAGAAATGAAGGGTGGCTTGCTGGCTCTGCTATTACTTAAGTGTCTTTAGAAAGTCACATAACATCTCTGAATCCTGCTTCCTTCCCTGATTAAATGGGAGAATTAGTCCTGCCCTGCCCCACATTACAAACCACAACTGGAATGCCTGGGTTGATATGATCCATGTTTTAAAAGGGTAATGCATTTGGGGTCCCTGTAGGCCTCCAAGAGGCCAGGATCTGAGTTTCATTGCAAAGGCCTTTCACTGGGCCATTCTTCAGTGAGTTGAAGAGGAAAACTCATTGATAGTAGGGCCCCTTGTGATCCCATAGGAAAGACACCAAGCAGGTCAAAAGTCCCCAGAGACCCCAGAATGCTCAGAAATAGGGCCTAGCTCCCTCAAACCACCTCCTCTCATAACTGCCTCACTGGTTTGTCCCCTTTTTACCTCTTCTCTACACCTCCAACTCTAAAAGGGTCTCAATAACTTATGTCTATCTCTCTTTCCTAGTTAGACAAACTAAGGACCAATGCCAGCAGGGTTAATGAGCTCACAGCAAGAGGCTCATTGGCCAGAGGCATCACCGTGCCCTCACCTTCTTAGATGGTCACAGGGCTGCAAAGCACGAAACCAAAGCATCTGGGTAGGGAAGGGCAGGAGTTTGGAAAACCTGCCTTCCAGTGGCTACCTGGCATGCTATAGCCCCTGAGAGCCCCTCTCCTCCTCTGTCTTCCTTGCAGGTGACTCACTACCCTGGCTTGGCAGCCTAAGCCCTCACTCAACTGCATTCCTCAACCCCTTGCCTTCCCATGACTAGGATGAGGACCAGCCCATGGGATGTTAAGGAGAGGTGGAGAGCAGGAAAGCAAGGCTCTTAGGCTCATTAACATGACACCTTGGGATACCAAAGGTACCAATCAGCTCAGCTTCAGCTTCCAGAAGCAGACCCCAGACATAGCAAATCATACTGCTCTTCCCTATCTCCCAGAAAGACCCCAGCCAGGCTTAAAGCTAGGGCCATGAGATCAGACACTGGCCTTCAGGCTTTTCTATTTTTAAAGAATCTAAAGGCTCCTTCAGGGTTTTAGCTGCTCAAGCATAATGTGGTGAGTGAATGAGTCTCTATCACCCCTCTTACCTTCAAGGAAACCCCTCCTACCTTCAGAGCAGAGACTAGGTCTTACCTAAATCAACCTGATTCCCCCTTCCCCCATACACCCATTTCCATCGTAACCTGAACCAGGGCTTTCTGGGAAGTCACTTTGTGCTGCAGCAGGAAGAAAAGGAACAGCAATCTGGTATCATCACTAGGAAGCCTGTGGCTGGCCACTGCCCTGGGAGCCTGAAGGGCCTAAAACAAAGGCTTACTGTCTAAATCTCCACCACATCTCAGCAGAGGCCAGGCTACACAGGGGTGCAGGCCTTGGGACAGTCTAAAGAACTGGCCCTCAATCAGAAGAGGAGGTCTGGGCTCTAGACAGATCTGTCTCTAGGAGCTAGGCATTCTGGAACCCATGTCCCCCCTCTCTGAAATGCACAGCTGCCAGCACACAGAGCTGCTGGCAGGATGGAAAGAGGATATGGCATGGAATTGTTTAACACAAACCAGGATTTCCTACTCTTGGACCTGTCCCACTCCTGCAGGAAGCCGAATTCAAGCCCTCCAGGACTACAGACAGCCCTGTGGAAGGCAGCTGTGCTGACCAAAGAGCTAGAAAAGGCACGCTGAGGGCACCCCACTCACTGGGGGGCATGCAGCAGATCAGATAACTGGGATTGGGTTCAAGTAGTAAGTCAAGTGTGTGAAATCTCCTGATGGGCTGTGCAGGAGAGAAAGTCGGGGGGAGGGGGGTGTAATTCCCAAGAGCCCCTGGAGGGAGTTGGGAGGCAGACAGAATGATCTGCCAGGTATGTAGGTCTCCTTCCACTCCTCCTGGACCCTACCCATCAGCACCACCTTCAAGAACCACCTGGAGATGGAGATAGGGAGACAGGCTACCGCCACTCACCCTGGCTGCCCGAGAGGAGTAGGGATCCTCGAAGAGCGCCCACATTCGGGGCTGCCACCCACGGCAGCCCCCGGACCCGGCGCCCGGACCCGCGCCTCCTTCATGGGAGCCCAGGCGCTGCAAGGCCAGCTCCCGCTCATCATCGCCAACGTCGTCGCTGGGCCCTGCGCCGCCGCCGCCGCCGCCGCCGCCCCCGTCCGGGCTCTCGAAGATATCCAGTGCCTCTTCGGCGTCGCGGTGCTGCCGGTAGGTCATCCAGCAGCAGGGTTCCACGTCGGTCTCGTCGATGCCCCAAAAAGTGAGCTCTTCCTCGAAGAGGGGCCCACACACGTCGGCGGGGCAGTGCAGCTTGCCGGTGCGGTAGTAGTTGAGCACGTAGGCGAAGACACCCGGGTGCCGGTCGAAGAAGAACTCACAGCCCCCGCCGCCGCTGCTGCCGCTGCTGCCTGCACCGCCGCCATCCGGCTCCGGCCGGCCCCCGCCTTCGGGATCGGCCAGCCAGGCGAGGCGGGTGCCAGGTAGGGTGCGCAGGGTGCTGCGGTAGGTCTCATGTCGCGTGCCACCCACGTTGATGATGATCTTCTCCGACGCCTCGCCCTTGGCCATCTCCTCCTTCAGACATGTTTTGGACGGAGGCTTGTTCCCCGACTTGCGCCCGCGGTAGGAGGAGACACACACCGAGCTGATCATAAGAAGCGCTGCGGGGCTCCGGCTTGGGGCGGCCGCTGCCCTCCAAACACCCTTCCAGAGGAGGCAGCGTCAGACCGGGGAGGGGGAGGAGACCAGGAGGAGGAGGAGGTGGCAGGAGGCGGCAGCGGCCCCTTCGGCGGCGTGGGCCCTGCCCTTGCCTCCCCCCCAACCCCCGGGGGTGCCAAGCGGGAGGAGTTGGGTTTCTCGGGTGCACAGGTGGTTGGGATTTGGGGAGGCAGAGCCAGCGAGGGAGGAGGTGGGGACCAGAGCGGGAGATGCCAACGGGGGGTCCCGGGAATTAGGAGCTAACACACGGACGCCCTCCCGTTAGAAGGGGGGATGATGCACGGACACTCGGGGCCGGGGACACGCCCCCCAACCCCTGAGAGACCGAGAAGAGCACAGTCCCGGACGCCGCGAGGGTCCTCGGTGCGCGCGCGCTCACACTCACACTAGCCACCCTCCGGCTCCCAGACCGCGCCGAGCGGGAGAGCGGCCGGTTTCCCTGGGCGGCGGCGGCGGTGCAGCAGCAACAAGTCCTCCGAGAGGCTGCGGACGCCCGGCCGACGCTCTCACGATAGCCGGAGCTCTGCGGGCCCGGGCAGCGTGCGGTCAACACCAGGCGGTGGCGGCCGCATGTGGCCTCTTCCCCCCATTCATAAATCCAGCGCGGGGTTAGGGTGGCGGGCGGGGCCGAGCCGAGAGAGATGGACCGGCGGGCCGGGGCTGCGCAGGACCGGGCGGCAGCAGGAAAACAAGCACGCCCGCAGCAGCGAGCCCTGGTCCTGCGTCCGTGGCAGGGAGCTGCGCTGGGCTGGGCGCCGCGCTGCGGGGGCCGCGCCGGGACGGGGGGAGGGGGGGCTCAGACGGGGCGTCCTGCGCGCTGCTAAGCCTGGAGGGCGGGGCGGCTCCGGAGGGCAGGGCACCGGGTGGAGGCGGAGGAGTGCCCCGGGCGGCGGCCGAGTGGCCAAGGACACCTGCAGGCTTCCCGGGCCGCGCCGAATAGGAGCTTCAGCGCAGCGCCCCGGCGCCGGGTTCCTCCGATCTGGCGGCGCCGGGAGCCGCGCCATCTACGCGTCTGCCCATCTCCGGGCGGGGTGCCGGCCTTGGCTCGCGGCTAGGGGCGGGCGCGGGATGGTCTAGGGGAGGGAACGCTTGGGCGCCGGCGGAAAGGGGCTCCGAAGGCTCTGCGTCTCCCTCCCGCGATGGCAGCGTATGCGGCGCTCCACTGGCGCCTTTTCCTAGAGGCCCCGCCTGGCCTGGGTGCGCCCTCCGCGGGGCGGGGTTGGCGGGGCGCGGCACCCGACCCACTGGGTGCGATGCGGAGCTCGGGCGGCGGAGCCCAGCCTTCCTCCCCGCAGCCCAGCTCAGCCAAGGCGCGTAACCTGCTCGCCGCCAGTGCCCAGCCTAGCGCGCCGCCCCTGCGCGCCTCCGCCACCATCCCCTCTCGGCCCCACTCCCCGCCTCCTGTGAGTCCTCAGCTCCTCCCACTGCAGCCCTGGTGACACCCGTGAGCGCTCGACCCCTGACCTTTAACCTCTCTGAGCCTCTTCTTGCAGAACCCAACCTGTTTCTCCCTCTCGGTTAGGCCGGTCGCATTGTTGCGGTTTCCCTGCTTCATTGCGGCTGACGGGAGGCCAGGATTGAAGAGAGTGCAGAGATGATGCCTCCAAGAAGACACTGCCCTCTCCTCCCCCAGAGACAGTGTTGGGTCCTTCTGACAACCTTTTGGTTACCCCCCCCCCCGCCATCCTGTGCCTTGGAGGCCCTTGGCCTTGATGTTTATGGTCTCTGCCACAGTCACCTCAGCGCATGGAACGAGGACAGCATGGCCTTTGGTGGGGAAATGCTTCTGATTTAGGTGGGGGGAAGTTCTTAGCCTGCTGCTGTCCGTGGAGAAATGTGTTAGGGGTGTAGAACGGTGACCCTGAAGATCATCAGGCTACAGCTCTGGCTTGCTGTTGTCTTGGAGGGGACATAGGAAGTGCTCCATCCTGCCTTTTGACACTCCACGGTCCTCTTGCTGCCCCATTCTTTCCTGTTTGTCTTTTTCTGTGGTTCTGTCTCTTCTCCCTGACCCTGGGCTCCTCCTGATTGCACTGTGCTTTCATCTCGATAGTACCCACAGTGCCTGCCTCTGAAGACCCATTGGCTATGTGATTGAGAAGCTTCCATCTCTGAAATATCAGGCACCAACTGGACTCCTCTCGCCTTAGCCCAAGAGCAATTTCCAGGTTCATTTGTTTTTTTTAAGCCAGAAACACTCCTACATCATTAATATTCTTTCTCTCTCCCTCTTATCCCCTCCCTCTCTGCTTTAGGCACTCTGGTATAAAGATTTTTAAAACAGAAATGCAGGGTGACTGACGCATCTTACCTGATACTACTGATACCATCTGATTTCTGGATGAGGCAGCACCTAACCATACTGGAAAAAAAAAACCAAAAAAAAAACACTAGGGCTTTCCTGTGCTTCCAAAAGAGGTAAAAATCCAACATAAATGGAAGGCATTTTTATAAGCAAAGATCTCATCATTAATGAGGTAAAAAAAAACAAAATGACGAAGAATTTTGATGATCTGTACTAATATGCAGGGGAGGTGGTTACCAGCATTCTGACTGTAGTTAGAAGCGCACATTTGCTGGCATCCTCTTTGTGTCCACCTCCCCGCCTTAGACCTGATGTCTGTATTCCAGAGTTCAGTTGGCTTGAAGTTTGCTCCAGTGAAAAGAAATATTCCAAATACGATTGGGAAAAGAAGACTCAGGGCTGGGGAAGGAAGAGTCAGGACTGGCCAGAGAAGGAGTGAGGAAGGAAGAACCACCAAGAGGATATGAAAGAATTGACAGTAATGATGACTATAAAGTTCTGTTTGGACTGGGTCCTGGAGAGCCCCTTGAAATCGCTCCTCATTTTCCATTCTTCGGGCAGAGACAAGGAAGAAGTTGATGGGGCTGGTGTAGGTGAGGGGAAAACATATCACAGCATCGCACACTTGCTTCATTTATCCCTTTACTATCATGGAACACCTACAACCTTCCAGAAGCTGTTCTAGACACTGAAGACACATCTGTGAATAAAACAGCCCTGGGAAACCTCTGTCCAGTCTGTGCTCCATTCTGTAATGCTGGTCAGATGATGAACACCTGACACCTGAGGAGAATGAAGGGATGGAGGGAGAACCTTGCTTGGTGGTGGAGGCGAGGGAGGGGGGGTGAGCCAGGGAATCCTAGGAAGAGTTGAGCAAAACAGGTATCTTGGTAGAGATATGTTAGGAGGAGGGCACCTGGCCAGCTCCTGGAGAGGGAGGAGGGCTACAGCCTCAGTTCAGAAGCCTCTAGAGAAGGCCTCTGTACTAACCTGTTCCCTGAGCCTTTCTGGAGAACAAGTGTGCTAAATTGGCATCATGGGGCTTACCTCCATCAGCTCTGTGTGAAGTCATGGTATTCCCTTCCAAAAACACACAACCCAGGAAGGAGAGGCAGGCCCCCTGCCCTACTGTGGTGGGCAGGTGCTGCCCTCTGGTGGTGATGGGACTAGTTAAGGACCTGATCCTCACAGCTCCAGGTTGTTTGGTAAGCCGGAAATGGACTGCTTGCTCTTGGTCCCCAGTGGCAACTAATTCAGGGTTTCCTATTGATGCCAAAACCTCAGGTGTTAGCCTCAGCCTAACATTCCCATCCAATTTATTGCCCACTATCCCTCTTCTCCATTCCCCAAGGCCCTGACAACAATCAGACCTAAGCAAGACCACCAGCAGCCCCAGCTGGAAATGTCTATTTTCCCAAGCTTCTCCCCATCCCCTTTGCCTTTTCTCTACTTTTCTCTCCTGGGAGCCCTGTTTCTTTTGGCTATAGGCAAGAGTATCTGGAGCGAGTTCACACTATGGTAGCAGCTGTAGTGGGTTTCCTAGCCAGGATGAGGGGCACAGCCAAAGAACAGTAGAAGGTGATGCTTAATTCTGGAATGCTGCTGATGGAGCCTATGGGGCTTCCCACACCCTTTCCAGGGCTCTCAAGACCCTTGCTGTCTGCTGAGGCTGGTTCTGCCAGAGGGAAGCTGAAAGCCTGAAATCAAAGCCATTTACACTTCCACCTTCCTCACTGGGGGCACTGTGGGGTCAGCCTTTTTGAGGTGACAGGTACTCTTTGATTTATCTACATTCCTTCATTGGGCTCCCTTGCTCTAAGGGGCTCCAAGCCAAGGTGCTGACCCATGGTTGTCAGGGCATTGGTACATCTCCCTTTTGGCATTCCAGCTTCTGCCAGGGACCAACCCCTTTTTCTTTAAGTCAGACCAAGGAGCCAGCATCCTTTCCCAGCATGCCCTGCTCTCTCACTCAGCAAATTGAATTGCTTTATCAGACCTCATCACCAGGGACACCAGATAGGCCTTTCCCTCAAAGAAGGATGAGAAGGCTGGGAACCTATCTGCTCATCAGCTCATTTTATCCTCCAACTCTCACCCCCAGGGAGTGTTCAGAGACTTTGGGGCTCCATGCGAGAGCTGTCCCTGTCCAAATGAGCCTAAGACAACAGTTCAGAGTACTCCAGGCCATGCACATAGACATCAGCTTAAATGGTTCTGATAAGGACTACAGGGAGGGTTGGGCTGCTTTGAAAATCTAAGTCAAGTTTTTGGGGGCTCTAGGGGAACTCTAAGATATTGTTTAAGAGATGATGGCACATCTCTTAAAAAGAAGAGATCAGAAGGGTGCAGACCACAAGCTCAGGCTGGGCTAGAATTAGGACCTCGGGCTGGAGAGATGGCTCAGTGGTTAAGAGCGCTGACTGCTCTTGCAGAGGCCTAGGTTCGATTCCCAGCACCCACATGGCAGCTAACAACCATCCATAACTCCAGTTCTTCTGACCTCCATGGGCATTGTACAACACAGGTGCACTTACACACATGTAGGCAATATATTTATACAAAAATAACTACAAAAAAAAAGAATTCAGGGCCTCATAAACCATGGCTTATGGCTGAAAGAGACCTGGGTGCAACCTCATAGGCATGTTCCTGTTGAGGGATTTCAGGCCTATGTAGCAGTTGGGAACCTTGCAGACAAAGCCACATTGGGAATTAAGCCAGTCACAGAAAAAATGGAGGCCCATGTGGCCTCCACACGTAGAACAGTGTTTATCAGCTAAGTGGACACCCCCCATCTCCAAGACCTTTTTACTCAAGGTTTTTTGGCTGATAATTCTGGGCTCAGTTGGCTAAACTTCTTGGCATTCAGCATTTCTCCATCTAGAAAAGAACAGATTCCTTCCACCTGGGATAAGTTCCAGCAAACCAGGTTCATTCCATTAGAGTAATTAATTAGTCCTGATGGACCTGATCCCCTCCAGCAGTGTCCTGAGGAAAAGTGGGCAGCAGTCTGGAGAGGCAGCTCAAATTCAAGCTCTTCTTGGGTAGTCATGAAACCCAAGGATCCCTCCCTGCTTAGATCAGCCCTGGACACAAGGAAGATAAGAATCCTGTGAGCTTAGACCCCGGGAGCCTGAAGATAGAACACAGGAGTCTGCTCTGCAGCTGGTGCTATGTCTGCATGAAATAATCTTAATAATAGTTTCTTGTTGAATGACCAAGGCTTCCCCCATCCCCCATGTTCCTTCCCACATAAACCAGTGTACTCAGCACCAGTGGGAGGTAGATAGTCCAAGTCACATTGTGTCTGCCTCTACAAGACAAACCCCTGCATGACCTGAGCCTTTATGTACATTCCCAGTGTTTAGGCACTCTGAATATTTGCTTGATGCTTAATGAAAGGAATTAATGAAGGAAAGCTATATGTGGGAGAGGGTTGGGATCCTTCCTGTCAATGTCATGCAGTGTGGTAAAGCTATGCTGGATTGGGAATCAGGAAACCAGGCTTTTGTCAGTTTCTCCCCTGCTTTGCTGCAGGCATTCTCCCTGGTCTCTGTTTCCTCAGCTGTTATATGAGGCGATTGGGTCAGATCATCACTCAGATTCATTTACTGGTTATTTGTACTGTGAAACAAAATTGCCCCCAAAGTAGTGAAAAATTCAACAGCCATCTTCTTTCATTCATGATTTTATGGGCCAGGAAGTTAGGAAAGGCTCAATTGAGCAACTCTTGCTTAGAGTTCCTCAGGCAGCGGCAGTCATATGTCCATTGGTACTGTAAACACCTGAGGCTCAGCTAGGCTGAACATTCAATATGGCACATTCCTGTGGCTGGTGGTGGACACTGGCTATGGGCTGGGAGCTCAGCTGACACTGTCATCAGAAGCACTTTCAAACATACAGCTTCTAGCCCTGCAGTCTCAGGTGATGGAACTACCTCACACAGCAGCTGACTTCTTCCAGAACCATGATCCCTAGAACACCATGTGGAAGTGGCACTGCCCTTGTTGATATGATCTTGGAATTCACATAGCCTCACTTCCTCCATATTCTATTGGTCAAAAGAGGGATTTGCTCACTCAGGTTCAAGAGGAGAGGTAGAGAATCTTCTTAATGGAGAAAGGTTAAAGAATGCAGAACCTTTGAAAATTTACTAGCAAACTACCACATTCCTAAGGTTTATGAAATTCTTCAGCATAAGGCCCTGTGACTAGGGCTGGATGAGACTGTGTGCCTGACTGTGGCTGTGGAGTCGGGTGGGGACAGGACAATGTACAGGATTACTGAGCACCCACTTCTCTGGAAAGGGGTCCTTCTTTTCCTCCTTTCTTGATGTCTTCCAGTATTAAGCTGAGACTGTCTTTTGAAAATAGTTCTAGGAAGCTGATTCATTGCATGGGTGATGGGGTCCTCCAGGTGAAAGAAGGCCCATGGTCCTACCAAGGATTTTAAGAGAGGAGAGAGTAATATTTAATAAGCATGAATTAGCTCCACATATGGACAAATTTTCTATGCTCTATTCCACCAGGTACACTGGGAATTCGTTTATTCCTCCCAATACCCCGAGGAAGAGATTTTATTATCATGCAGGTTCAGAGGGTTAAGTGGCCTGCCCAAGGTTGGTGACAGACTCATGATTCAAACTACCTCATACTGCCTGCTCCTGGGGCTACCATGAGGCAGAAGCTGTCTCTCATGACCTTCTGTAAGTCCTTCTTATCGTCCTCCTTGTCTGTTCCTTTCACCCAGGGCCCAGATTTAGCTGCTCACCTCCTCATCAGAATGGATTCATTGTGTGTCCCAGGTCAGTGTTTCTAAGCTGATATTCCCTCAGGAGAAGGTTTCCACACAGATGCCAAAGATGGATGAAGGAGACATCTAACACTCCAGAACATGATTATTATATGGGCATCCCTCTTCCAATCTATAGTGCGGTCTGTGTGCCCTCTGAACAGAAGCTATGACCCAGAGAATATGGAGATGATACCGTGCCATTTTTCAAGCCAAGGCCTTAAGAAATGGGCAGCTTCTGGCTTCCATTTCCTGACTCTTGAAGTGGTCTCTTGGGTACCCTGAGCCACCGGTAACAAGTCTGGCCACAAGAAATGAACTGTGCTGGAAAGGCCACTTACTGAAGGTCACTCCAACCAACCGACCCAGCTGAACCCCAGTCCTGGCCATTCACTGAGGCGCCAGATATTACAATTGATATAAGGGAAGCCTCTCTTGGGCCCTGCAGACCAATTCTTCTGCCAGCTAAATACCACCTCAGTTCCCACCAAAGAATTACCCGTTCAATCCCCACCTGGACTTCTCATTCACAAAATCAGATGGTAATAAAATGGTTGTTTTAAGCTGCTAAGATTTGGGCTGGCTTGGAAACAGCAAGAGATAATTAGACCAATGAGTGTTATCTCATTTAATATCGTTGCTCTCTCCCATTTGAAAACTAGGAAAACTAGGCTCAAGGAGATTAAATAGTTTGCCTAAGGTCTCTCAGGAAACACAAGGCCCGGTTGACATTTGAACTTAAACTTGACCTTGGGGAGTCTGGCTTCAGAGCTCCCTTGCAGTGAGGCCCTTATTATACTGAGGTTTAGTGTGTCTATGTGCCACTCCTAGAAGGAAGGCTCTAGCATTTCAACCAAAATTACCTTCAGCCAAAAGATTGTGAATGACTGTATAAAAGCGCTCAGTTCTAGCACTGGGACATTCCCCTGTTTGAGAAGTGGGGAGATTGAGTGTTACATGTTCTTTCCTTGACAATTGGGGGCTGACTTACCTGTCTGTGGGTGTTTCTGGCTACCATATCTGTTCAATGAATACCCTGCAGAGTAAGTGGCAGAGTGAGAAAAGAGATTCCACAGACTAAAATCTGGACAGAAAAGGGGTTCCCGCCACCTGCTGGCTGCTCCTGGAACAACACTTTCTTCTGGGTGGCAGAGGAAGAAAATGGAGAGCTCCTTTGGGGAACCTGTTGAGTGTGCCAGAGATCATTCAGCATCGGCCCAGGTTGAGGTAGAGTGGAAGTGAGGCTGTTCTGATGACTGTGCTCCTAAGGGAGGCAGGAAGAGGGGCTTCCCTGCCACCACCTCAGCCTGCTCTTTGTGGTCTTGCATTCAGTGGGTGCTTTTTAAATAAAAACTTGGGACTGAATTTTGAGAAATTAGGTGGGTATCATCTCCTGTATTTTACTTTTACTTTCCACTGAAGATTACAAAAGAGATAGCTAACCCAAAATGAGTGAAAGGTGACGTTCTCGGAACTTGGAACATGGCTTGCTGTGGGCCAGCTCACCACCCCAGCATCCAGTCCCTTGCTTTCCCTGTGTTCCCTCTCAGACCTCTAGACACTGGCAGCCTCCCACCTTCAGTACCCTATCCTTGCAGAGTGGAAAGATATAGCTTTTCCTGAAGCCAGGCAGGATAGGAATAACCCTTGAAAATATTGGAAGAGGACACCAAACACATCCTCACATGAGACGGAGCTTCCTTTTCCTAACCTGGAAATATGTAGAGCAAAGCACCTCCCTCAAGAAAGAGTTCAGATGTGCAGAGTTGCTGGACCATAGTAAGACTACCAACAGTACATCATTCTTAATACCTAGGGCAACTTCTAGAAAAATAACTATATGTCCATCCCAAAATCCCT
Source organism: Nannospalax galili (assembly GCF_000622305.1). NCBI lineage: Eukaryota > Metazoa > Chordata > Mammalia > Rodentia > Spalacidae > Nannospalax > Nannospalax galili. The sequence continues at coordinate 1,522,666 of NW_008353126.1, forward strand.
CAGTCAGCCAGCCAACACCCACAGAATCCTGCCCTTACCCCATCCCAAGCCAAGTTTTGCAACAAAACTTCCCTTAGGATGCCCGGCTCCCCTCCCTCCTTCCCCCTGATCTACAGAACACATAAGAAAGGCGAGAGGATGGTTAAGAAGACACTTTATTGTACACCAGGGTAGGGGAGATGAAAGAGAGGCTCTGGGGTAACAATGCCTTATCCACTCCATTGGGCTGAGTGGTCCCGACCCAGAGCTCTGAGCAGCCATGGGACACAAGGATGTGAACAGTTCTGAACCTGCGACAGGACCTAAAGTGACTGCCTGGTGTGTGTGTGTGTGTGTGTGTGTGTGTGTGTGTGTGTGTGTGTGTGTGTGTGTGTGTGTGTGTGTTTAGTTCTGTACAAAGCAGGGCTTCTCATGAGAAAAGACCCTGGACCCTCCTTCCCCAGCCCTAGTACACAAGGTAGCAGCCTCCACATTACAGGACCCAGGGTCACACAGCGAATCAGGTGCATTACAATCTGTTCAGTCTCACTGTTTCCACAGTGGAGCATATTGTGGTGGGGGATGCATATCTGTGAGGAAGGGTAGAAGGGCAGTCCCCAGCCTGGTAATACTGTGGACCTGCACGGGGACTGGCTTACAGCCTCAGGGCCTACACAGGCTCACTCTGGAGGGTTTTTTCGGGCACTAAAAAAGCAGCAGTTCCTGCAGATTTATTGCTGGAGGGCAGAAGCCAACCTTACCTGCTTTACCTTCTGGCTTCAGGCTTCATGTAGCCTTAGTAGAGAGGGCTGAAGGCTCCCTGAGCAAGAAGCTGGTGATTGGGGCTAGGTACAGCAGAGCAGGGAAGTCTTATAGTCTCTGCTCTGCTCCAACTAATTGACCCACAGCCCCAGAAGTCCTTTGCTTCCTGGTGGGCACTGCATGGACAGCACCAAAGCCAGTGGCCATGGGGACCCCATGCAAGGACTTGGGCCTGGCCCTTACTGGCCACTTCCTGCAACTTTAAGGCTGCATCTCAGCTAGTCAGATGATTTCACTATGACTCTCCTGAGGAGCCAGCAGAGAGCTTAGAGACACAGTTGGAACATTTGTTGCTTTCTGAGCAGTTAGGACTGTTTCAGGGACAAATACATGACAGAAAGGCTGAGAGATGCCCTCCTCAGGATTCACCATCCTAAGAAACCCAGGACTTTGTCTACTGAAGAGCCTGTGACTCCAGTGTGAACAACAGAAGGTTGATTGCAAAAAAAAAATTGGGATTTTTTTCTGCATCTGAGGCCCTCCTTCCCATCAAAGGTGTGATGACAGTGAGTCACCAGCAGGAAACATATCCCTTTCCCTACAGCTGGAGCTTCTTACAGACACCTGCCCTGAGGCCTCACCCACAGAGCTGAGAGAAGATGGGGTCTTAGGAAGGTGGTGAACACTGAGGGAGGGGGTCACAAATCAGCACCCAGTGCACTCATACCCACATATGTGCAACACACACACACACACACACACACGCACACACACACGCACACAGAGCTCTGGACCCTATGATCAACACACAACAAAGATGCAGCCAGGACAGGGTCCGGCCTACAGTGAAAGGCTACAAGAAACACTACAGAGCACACAATGCAAAAGCAGACAGCCCCAGTTCAACCCCCTCCCCACCCCCTGCAGGCTTGCAGGCTGGGGCCTGGCCCAGCCACGCTACAAAATTAAAAATATATCAAATATACAATGAAAATAGATCTGTACAGCACTGAGGATGAAAATAGTCCACCAGCCACAGTATAATATTGGGTTTGTCATTTCACAGCATTTACACCCACATGTACAGATTGAATGTACAATAGAAATAGCATATATAGAGCATAGATAGTGGATATCCCTCCTGGGGCCTGGTTTTCCTGTTTTCTAATTCTGCTTGGGACCAGGCATGGGGCCAGGTAGGAGGTGTTATCAGGTGAGGGGGCCAATTGCAGGATGCTCTGCCCTAAAAACTCATCTCTGTAGGGAGAGATGGGCTCCCTTTCACCTCAAACACTAGGACAGGTGGAATCAAGAGGGCTAGAAGTCAGAGAAGGTATGGGGAACCCAGCAGAAAGGGAGATGGAAGGCTGAGAGGGTGGACCTCAGGCTAGGAGACAGGTTAACAGTAGGCATGGGGTAAAAGAGGGGACCTGGGCTTAATCTGTCCCTGTCTGTACTGAGGGAAGTCAGGGCCACAAAAATGACTTGGGACCCTCTGAAAGGTACCCAGGTCTGTCCCTTCCCACAAGAGCTTTCAAAGATAGGAGCCAGTCCACCCACCCACCTACCAACTCACCCAGCCATCTAGCCAGCCATCTCTCTGCAGACATTCTCAGGGCAGCTTCTGAGTCCTCATAGGCTTTGTGAGAACAGCCTATCTCCTGGGGGGAAGGAAGGACAACGGATGCTGCCATACCCTTGGGGCCTCAGGACAGAGGCTCTGCTTTGCCTTTGGCAGCCTCCAGTGTCCACAGCATTGCCTGTGGCACGGCTCTCTGCAGGCTAGGGAAGCTTGGGAATGGTTTCCAAGATGTCTGCACACAATGTGTGCACTGGTGGCTGTGCTTGTGCAACAAAGGAGAGCAAGTGGCAGCCCAAATGGGCAGTGGAATTACCTGTCCTTCCCTAGGAATGAGGTTTCCTGGTGACATGCCCCTGAACTCCAGGGACCCTCGTTCTAGGGGAGAAGCTACCACTGATGAGAATGAGAAAATCGGGCCCCAAATAAGGGGAGGGAAAAGTGTGCTTCACTTGTGCTCTAAACCATCTAAATTGTGCTGAGAACCATCAAGTTGTGCTCTAGAAACCTTACCTTGTACTGCCCCCTTTCTCTCTCCAGGAAAGAGGCAAAGGCCACTGCCCTTGGCTTCAAGTTGAGTGGAGGGAACTAAGAAATGGCTAAACCCTTGCTGAGATGGGGAGGTTCTGAGCCAGTGACCATGTTCCCCAGGCAGGATCAGGACCATACCTCCACCTGCCCCTGGAAGGGGAAGGAAGGACATTCAAAGATTCCATGTGCTGGCTGCACATCCCTTTCACTGCCAAGGTTCATGCTCAAGCCCAAGGTAACACCTACCTCACAAAAGAGAATTTGGGAATTACGGTACACCTCCTGCCAAGTCAAAGTCCTGAGTCTTGACATACCTGTCCCTACCCCCATCAGGTAACCTCTTAGCTCAGAAGCAGCCAGGCTGGACTGGACAGGATGATGAGCCTTGTTCTTATGGCAGACTGGGCCGAAGTCTGCCTCCTACACCTCTAGTCCTCATGCCTCTCACCACCATCACCACCACTACTCAGCTGCACAAAGCAGACCCTTCCCCAGACCTAAGATCTGTAGGTGGCAGGTTAGAGGGAGAGGGAGTGGTGACTACTAAAGTGTCCACTTGTAGTTCCCCCATCCTGGAATTGTTCTGGTTACATGGCTGCAATTTGGTGAGAGGTTTTCAAAAAGTTACTTGAGTTGGAGGTCTGGAATAGGGGACAGAATTGTCCCCAGCCCCCTGCTCATGGATAGGAAGAGAGTCTGCTGAGACTTGGGTAAGGAATGAGGCAAGGCAGACCCTCTCTCCTTAGACAGAGGGCCTGGCCTGGGTCTGGTGGTCATCATGGAGGAAGAGGCCAGGCCCAGACAAGTGGGCAGGTTGGGCGTGGGGGGAAGGCAGGCAGGGAGGGGCAGTGGTCACAGCTCTGACTCAGGGGTACTGGCCAGGAGGTAGCCACTTCCATAGCGTCCATTAGGATTGCCACTAGACTCCAGAGGTGATGTGCTGCCAGGTCCCAGATAGGAGCGGTGGGTGGGCATGGGGGAGGGTGCCTCACTGGGCACCTTGCTGAGGATGAAGCGGGTCTCATCATTCTCCTCCAAGTTGGAGATGTCCTTCATCATACGGCCCTTCTTGTAGGACACAGAGAGGGTGTTGGAGCCATCAGAGAGCAGGCGAAAGTGCCGTAGGATGAACACCACAGGAATGGGCAGGGTTGCCACAGCGATGAGAGTGATCAGCAGTGCCATGGCCCAGTTGGGGAAGTACAGGTAGCGCTCAGCAGCCTGGGGGTGGAAGGCAGGAAGGCTTCTTAGGGCACCAGACAGTGCCCCTCCCCAGGCCTAGATGGCCTTTCCCTGCCCTTGCCTATAGCCTTCCCTCCTCCCCTCTCCACCCCAGCCAGGCAGCAGTAGAGCTGGCAGCCCCCAGGGGTGCTACTTGAATTTAGCTAGTCACTTTGGTTAAGGGATCGCAGTTTCTACACCTGTAGACGGGACAGGTGATTCCACTCAATAGACATGGAAAGAGACTATGGCTTGGAAAGCCTAGCAAGTATGCTATTCTTGTTGAGCCTCATTTCCTCACTAATAGTATTAGAAATAAACCCACTTAAGTTGTAAAGAGTATACACTAGGAATGCAAGGCACCTGGCCAAGCTTATCACAGAGTAGCTGCCCAGCAAAGGTTTATCCCAATTGCGTGTTGTGTTAAAGGCCTGAGAGGAGGCAAGTGACCCTGGAGTTTGTGAGGTCCACAACTCACCTCCTCCTTAATCCAGGCGCTGTAGCCTGGGGGTGTCACCCCCAGCTGGATGATGCTGGCTGTGGTGAGCACAGCCATGCACAGTGGAGATACGAACTTCCACATGTAGAAATAGAAACGGTAGGGTCGGAAGCCCAGCATTTCTGTCAGCTCCTGCATGAACCTGCAGGCATAGCAGAAGACACAGCAGTTGGCACCATATCACTGTGCCTTCCTGTTTCCTTATAGCTCCCTCCTCCTGATCAGTCCCTTCTGCTGGTCTTTGCCTTCAGTGTTAACCACGTGAGGCCCCAATGGCCTCCAAAAGGCTCTGTTCTGACTATCCCACACAATACTCCAACAAGGATAAGAAACAGTCCATCAGAAGGGCCCTGGGCAGGAAGACAGGCACTAGAAAGCTATGTTTTCAGAGCCCTCAGCCTCTTCCCAAAGGCCTGGCTCAAGCCTCCCCCTGCTGGAGAAAAGGCAGCACTGCATCTCCCTAGCATTGGAAGGAGGACGCTGCCAAGACCCAAAGGTTCCTAACCCAATGTCTGTGCTAGAATTCCAAGAGGTAGCAGGCTGTGGTTTTGAAAGGCATACAAAACTCATTACCTCAATTAGATTAACTGAACTCTAGCATTCTTTCTAATACAAATGCAAACAACCATAGGACTGTTAATACCTGAGACTTTGTCATGAATAGATTAAATCAGATTTTTTCATATCACATGCCAGTTGTTGAAGATACCTAAAACATTTATATTCATCACTGCTTTGAAATTACAGTTGCTACTAGATCCATAGCTAGATCTTATAACAATGCTGTAAAAATAAACATTACTACTTAACAGATTAAACAATATTTTGTCAGTTTTCAATAAAATTAGTTTCTTATATAATTATCACCTTTTATCTTCTGCATTTAAAAATGGTATTTTGAGGGACTGGAGAGATGGCTCAGTGGTTAAGAACACTGGTTGTTCTTGCAGAAGAACCGGGTTCGAATCCCAGCACCCACATGGCAGCTAACAACTGTCCTATCCAGTGCCAGGGGATCCAACAGCCTTTTCTGACCTCCGTGGGCATTGCACGACATGGGTTCAATTACCTACATTCATGCAATACACTCATACACATAAAATAAAAGTAATAAAGTTTAAAAAAGAAAAAAAGAAATGTCAGTGAGGGAAAGTGTCTTCATGCCCCATATGGATCTAGTAACCCCTGTGTTTTACACTGCAGTATTTAAATTGCAGCATGCCATGTATACAAAATTAATAAA
>NW_008353126.1:1528574-1574997 GCF_000622305.1 Nannospalax galili
TTGCACGACACGGGTGCACTTACCTACATGCAGGCAATACACACATACACATAAAATAATTTTTTTTTAAGTTTAAAAATAAAGATATTTTGAGAAGCACAAGAACATGGTCAAACTGAGCAGGAGTTCACAGCACCCAGGGTCAGTACCTTCCAGCCCTAGCTTACAGGGTGGACATGGAAAAATTGGTGCCTGAGTCCTCCTTCCTTCCCTCCTCTCCCCTCCTCTCTCCATCCTCCTCTTTTCCTCCTTCCTTCTCTCCATTTTCTCTTCATTCTTTTTTGCTGTTGATCTTTTTTTGAGACAGGGCTTCACTACGTAGTAGCCCAGGCAGGCCTCAAACTCATGGCAACCCTGCCTCAGACTCTCATGTTCTGGAATTACAGGCATGTGTCATCACACCCTTCTGGACTGCTCCTTTTCTTGTGCTTTCTGCCCCTCCTCCCGTGCTATCCCAGGGAGCCAATGACTCCTGTGGGAGATCCCTGATTCCAAACCCATCTGGGCATCAAGGAGGGTCAGGCGAGGTGGTTAGTGGACGCCCTTCTGAGGACAATGACAGTGGCCACAGGAAACATGAGAGGGTAGAAAGGTCACAGTTCTGGAGTTCCCTGGGAATACAGATTTGACCTTAAATAAGAGCTGACAGTACATGGAGGTCTGCTTCAAGGTCATGCCGTGAGACTAGATCTCCTTTGATTGCTTAATCCTCTTTCTCTGCCAACCTTAAACTTGAGGCAAAAACCCACCTCTTAAAATTATCAAACAGGCTGCCAAAATCTATCATTCATTTTAGGGCAGGGGACCCTGGAATCCCCACCAAGTGCTAAACAAGCCTAACAGACATCTGAGGAGTTGGTATCCAGCAAAGGGGCCATGGTAATGAAATAACTTAGGATGGGTCAAGACCTGAACCCAGGACTTGAGGGTCCTCAGTATGGCCTTATCTCTTACTAGTCAAGTGGCCTCAGAGAGTCATGTCCTCTTTCTAAGACTTGGTTTCCCTGGACCAAAGGCTCCTTTAGCTCTAGTAGTCTGTGGTCTCCTCCTGCCCTTCACAAGTACCTGTGAGAACACAGGACTCTCCAGGAAGTCATAATAGGACAGAATCCTCCTCCTGTCCCTCCTCTCCCCCATACCCCCTTACTTCTTGGTTCCATAAATCCAGGCCACGGCGATGTTCTCAAGGATGACGATGACAGTGAGTGGCAGGGTAGCAGAGTAGTCATCAAACATGGTGACAAAGTAGTTTCCGGAACGCTGGACGAACAACAGCCCCACGAAGAATGCAAAGACACAGCAGCCCACTACAGAGAGCCGGGAGGCGGGTGTGGGGGCAAAGGTGCAGGGTGGCTGGGGCCCTGGGGAATCTTGGGGACACCCAAATCCCTCCCATCACATTGCTCCCCAGAAGGCCTGCAGACTGCCCCCGCCACCCGTGGGTGCAACTCTGCAAGACAGAGTTCAAAACTGGGATTCTGAGTTCCCCCTCTGCCAGGTGGGAAGCCTCTTGAGGAGAGCAAAGACTGTGTTCTTCTCTCATGCCCCCTGCCTCTGGCACAGTACCAAGCTCAAGGCAGCTGCCCTACTTAATTACTGCACTGACTTGAAATGACTCATCAGATTAGTTCCAGGCTCCCTTCTTCCACCTCAGTTTCCCCATTTTGAGAACAGGAAGATACTCCACCACTCCTCCACCCTTCCATCCCCCCTCCACTCCAGGGATGCAGGTGAGAGGAGACAGGTATGCTGACAGTGTTGGTGGCCAAGTGACACATCCCAGTCCAGCTGTGTCTTAGTCAGGGAGCAGAGCCTTCTGGGGATGGGATGCTGAAGGACCCAGTCAGAACCCAAGCTTTCTATAGCCAGAGTCAGAACTTAATTGTCTTGTACATGGGCAAGCTGGGATCAGGAGACCTGCAGGGAGTTACCTGTGAACATCTCCTTGGGCACCTTGAAGGTGTCGATGATGGGTGTGGTGATGCCCGCCATGGTCCCAATCATGCTACCCAGGCCCAGGTTGATGAGCATCAGGAAGAACATGACAGACCAGAATGGGGACGCCGGGAAATGTGTCATGGCCTCAGTGAAGGCGATGAAGGCCAGGCCTGTACCCTGCACAGACTGAGGGTGGGACAGAGAGTAAGAGCCGCCCATGACCCCCAAAGTCCCCTGCCTCCTTCCCTCTGTTCTTGAGGCTATAGGAATTACTGTTCCTTCTTTCACAGAGATCCCCAGAGCCACCTGAATTTTATCAACCTGGGCCAATGTATCTTAAACTTTAGTGGGCATCAGAATCTATGGAGGAAGCCTACTACAGTGGCTCACATCTGTTATCCCAGAACTCAGGAGATTGAGGCAGGAGGATTGCAATGAGTTCAAGGTCAGCCTGGGCCACACAGTGAGTTCCAGCTAACCTGGGCTGCAGAGAAAGACTCTCAAAACAAAACAACCAAACTAAACCAAAGTATTTTTTAAAATTCCCAGGGGAGTCCTCCAGGGAACCTGCAACCCACAGGTGGTCCAGGTGAAGATGCTCAGGTCTAGAAACATGCCCAGTGTAAGACCCTGCTTCTCTAAGACATCATCTGATTACTACACCCACACCCGCCACATCCAGTTCTGAATTCCTTAACTCCAGTCCTTAATGCAATACTCTCAAGCTCAGCTGCCTAATGGAATTAACAGGTGCCTTTAAATACCCACCTTGTGCCTGAGTCTCCCCCAGGGACAATGGTTTCATTGGTCTGGGTTAAGGCTGGCCTGAGATTTTATAAAGCCGCCAGGGGATTCTGATGGACAGCCCAAGTAGAAAGCCATTGCTTTAATGCGTGTGCAGGTTCATAACTATCTGCCCACACACTACCTGTCCACATCACTTACACACTGTTCTGTGATCTTGAGGGAATACCTGCCCCCACCTGAGTTTTTAATTCTTGCCATTTAGATGCTATTGAGGTTGCTTTGTGTTACAAAACTGCTATAATCCTTGTTTTATCAGGGGACCAGGCCATGCCCACGAGAATGGGCAGGTTTTTGTAGAATGGGAGGATGCTGCCAGTCACCAGGCTAGGGGTTCTCCAATCTTTGCTCTTGATCATCTGAGAAGGGTCAGAGATGTAGGACACAGCTCCCTCCATCTAGTGGAACTGCCTTTATGCTTTTCTCCTGTTAATCCATCTTTCTGTTTTTCAGTGCTAGTGATCAAATCAGGGGCCATGTGCATTCTAGACAAGCACTTTCCCAACAGGCAGGAGAGCTGCCTTTAACATGAAGCTCCGGAATGTCTATGGGAAATGTCTGGTCCCATGAAGCAACTCGAGGGGCGGGGGGGCTGTTCTTACCCACATGAGCCTTGGCTCCAGCCAGGCTTCCAGGACCTATGAGTTTCTCAATTCTGTTAACCTCTTCTGTTAGAAGAGTCATTTTGAAAGTGCCTAGTGGTGCCGGAACCTGAACATTAATGAAGAGGCAGCATCTCTGCTCTAGCCTGGGAGCTAAGAGTCATTATATGCTAATGGAAGTGGGGACAGCTTCAGGAGGAGACAGAACCTTCAAGGGATGATGCAGAGCTCTCCAGAGTACCATATTTTTGGTTTATCTACTAACTAGCTGTGAGACATTGATCAAGGCCTCCTACACAATGCTTATTGATAAATCAGGATATTAATACTGAACTCAGGGCTACCATAAGGGTCAGAGGAAATGGAGAGCAAAGGGAAGATATTAGCACCTACCTGTTCGCAGGCACTGTTCTAAGTGCATTGTATACACAGGGCCCTGTGCACAGGGAGCCTGCTCAATAAATGGGGAAGTTGCCCCACACTGACAAAGGCTCCTGTGATTATTTTCCTTGGCTCCCCGTCTAATCACAAGTTTACCTCAGGGCCAGGCTTTGGCTGATGCCCTTCCTGTCTCTCAGTCTGAACACGTACTGAGTCCTTGCTTGTTAGTAAATGAATGATTCCCTGTGAGCTTTCAACGCCTGTACCCAAACTCCAGCCTGTCTCTACCAAGCCTGTCTCTGGGTCCCTTGCCTGTCCTGGGAAGGGCAACCTGTCCCTGTACCTTGTCCAGCTCATCCTCCAGGAGGCAGGGATCCAGGCCCAGAGCTGAGAAATGGTTCTCTTTCACGGTCATGATGACATTATACATCTCTGTGTAGTCCTTGGTGGTCAGGTGCGAGAAGTTAACGTGGGGTGGGATGAGGTCTCGGCTCAGGACATTGGAGTTGAGGTACCCCAAGATTTTCTCGGCATTCCTGCAGTACAAAGCAGGAGAGGACTGGGTAAGAAGGCAGGAATGGGACCCTGGAGACCCCTCCCAGAAAGCCAGTTAGGCCACTTGCAGGACACTGACGGAAACATCTCTGAGCCTGTCCTTGTGGGCCAGAGTTGAGACAGATGATGATTTCATTCCTCGTGGAATAGAAGGGACCTCTCACCCTGCCCAGCCCACCTGCTACCCCTGGGTGAAGCAGGTAGGGAACGGAGGGACCAAAGGGGCCATTCCACCTACTCGACCACACACTTCTCATTCATGATGTTGGCTTTGAAGCCCAGCACAGCAAACACCACAAGGGTGGCCAACACCGAGGTGAAGAAGTTGATGAAGGACACCAGGGCAGCATCGAAGTGGCAGTTGTTGTCCTGCTTGTTGTAGCTGGAAAAGGCGATGACACCACCAAAGCCCAGCCCCAGGGCGAAGAAGACCTGTGTGGCTGCTTCCCGCCACACTTGGGGGTCAAGCATCTTGTCCAGCTATGGGGATAACCATGGAAGCAAAGAAAGAGACAGAGATGATGGTTTTAATCATGTGCCCACCATTCCCATCATTTCTTCAACTGCAACAGAATTCAGAAGCAACATGGCCTAGTAGTAAGCTGTGGGATCCTGAGCAATTCACCTAATTCCTCTAAGCCTTAGCTTCCTCGAGTACAGAAAACAAATAACAAGAGTGTCAACTTTAAAGGATTGTTGTAAGGCCTGGTAAGTAAAAGCGAATGCTAAGAGCTTACAAAGGAGCCAGAACCACAAGAGCATTTGGAGGTATGGGGCTATTTTCAAAGCCCTTTTTAAATCCAGTTGTCTTTACCATTTGTTCCTCGAGGCAGGGGTTGAGGAGAGTGAAAGCTAGCAGGGTCCCAGCATCCATGGAGTTTATGGTCTAGATCTAAAGATGGATGTCGGTAGATTCATCCCACCAGCAGATGCTATATTGCAAATGTAGCAAAGACTGTGACATCTAATCACTCAGTGTTCCAGAGCGCCTATAACAGGAGGATTAGGAGGCAAGGATGCTTCCCAAGGGAAAGAATCCTCAAGCCTGAATCTGACAGGTGACAGCAGGGGTGACGGGAGCATTAGGGCAGAGGGATCAGTGTGATTAGAGGGTGGTGTATAAAGAAGTGGCCTCAGTGGTTACACCATGAGGAGGCAGAGCTATACTGCTGAGGTGGTGAAAAATGGGTTGGTGCAAGTGGGTATGCAAGTGAGTGCAGGTAGGAAAGTAGGCAGGAGAGATGGTGCAGGTGAGATAGTACAAGTGAGGTGATGCAGGAGGGTTTGGGCAGGTGAACTGGTACAGATGAGGCAGTGCAGGTGGGGTAGTACAGGTGGAACTGAGAGAATCCAGTGAGCCAAAGAGCTGTAGAGATCTTTGTATTCATCCCAAGACAGCACTTGATCCACCAATGAAACACCAAGGGACTGAAAAAGGAGGGCCACTATCAGATGTGCATCTTTAAAAGTCACCAGTGGGGGCTGGAGAGATGGCGTAGCAGTTTAGAGCTGACTGCTCTTGAAGAGGACCCGGGTTTGATTCCCAGCACCCACATGGCAGCTACGAACCGTCCTTAATTCCAGTTCCAGGGGAATCCTATGCCCTCTTCTGACCTCCGTGGCATTGCACAACACGGGTGCACTCACATACATGCAGGCAATACATTCATACACATAAAATAAAAATAATAAATAAAATATTTTTTTAAATTTTTAAAAAGTCACCAGTGTATACAGCCAGGAAGCTGCAAGGAAACACCTTCTGGGGGTCCAGGTGGCAGGTGGTAGTGCAAGAAAGCACTTTGCCTGTGATGATGGAAGGATTTAAGCTGGAGAAACCAAGACCTTAGAGCTAGATGAACTGGAAATGGGTATGCTAGACAGAGAGGGCCTGCGCTGAGTGCCTGGAGATGGAGCTGGGGGTAGAGGGGGTCTATGGGGTTGGACAGGGCAGGTATAGGGCAGGACAAGACAATAGTTTTGGGGAGGCTGAGTTTAATGTGCCAGGAGATGTCAAGTAAGCACTTAGAATAGTTTGAGGTTTGATCGGAAAGAGCACAGCTGAAAGGAGGGGTTGTGAGCAGCTTATGTCCCTACAGGAAGTAAAGCTATCGCTAGAGAGTGAGAAGAGGCTGGGGCCAAATCCATCTCTAAAGTTTCATGAAGGGAAGAGGAAGTCTTCTCCAAGGGAGCAGAAGCAGGAGGGATACCCAAAGGAAGCTGCATTGTGAGAAAAAGGGGTCAGTGTTCCCAGGACAGATCCCCAGGAAGGAAGTCAACAGCCAGGAGGTCACATATAAGCTTAGCAGTTCAGGGATCCAAAGGCCCAGCCAGGTAGTGGGAGGAGAGGACAGAAACAGAGGGGAGGAAGTAGGGGCTGTAAATACAAGCTAGTCCTTGGAGAAGTCAGCCTTGGAAGGAGCGGGAGGGCAGTATCGGGAGAAAGCTGTGAAATCTGTGGTTCGTTTTTTTTCTGTTGTCTCTTTTTTATTATTATTATTTTTATTTTATGTGTATGTGTGTATTGCTTGCATGTATATAAGTGCATCCCTATCGTGCAATCCCCGAGGAAGACAGAAGACAGAAGTGGGTATTGGATCCCATGGAACTGGAGTTATGGACAGTTGTTAGCTGCCATGTGTTTGCTGGGACTCGAACCTGGGTCTTTTGCAAGAACAGCCTGTGCTCTTAACTGCTGAGCCATCTCTCCAGCCTCTCATTTTTGTTTTTTCTATGTTGTCTCATTTTTGTTTTTTTCTGTTTTCTCATTTTTGTTTTAGGTGCTGTGACTTGATGATTGGATACAATGGTGGAGGGCAGGAATGTGGGAGTGGAGAGTAGAGCTGTCTTCCCCAAGAGCCCCTTGGACTACTCATTAGAGATAGACAAGATAAAAGAATGGGACAGTCACAAGAAGGCTTGCTCATTCAGTTTCTGCCTGTCATTGAGGGGTCTAGACTTTGTAGCCTCTGCTTGCCCTGTGAAGAAGTGAGGGTTCAGAAGAGTGGAGGCCATTATCAGTGGTCATGATAGAGCCTAGAAGACAGCCAAAAAGACAGATAGGGCAGGGCTTTCCTGCACTGCTGGGGACCATCATATTTATACACGGGAAGGTCTAATTTTTATATTATTTATCTTTTGAGAAACGGTCTCATATACCTCAGCTTTGTCTCGAATTTATGATCTTCCTGTGTGTTCCATCATGCCCAGCACATTTTCATTGCTTTCAAGCGTGTGTGTGTGTGTGTGTGTGTGTGTGTGTTACTAGGGGTGGGGGGAACCCATGCATTTTAGGCAAGTGCTCTACCATTGAGCTACATTCCTAGCCCTGAGGCTGGCTTTTAAAGTAACATGACATGTTATATTCCTTTATAGAAGTAATCCAGGCCCAGAGCTCCTATGTAGAACCTTGGAGCCAAACTGGATTTGAACTTCAGGCTTTTGTTTCTAATTTTATTTTAGGGAGGCAATATGGTGCATACGGGACATAACTGCATTAACACCCTCAACACGGTCCTGAGCAGCACCCTGTAATCAAACACATCAGGATTTTGGCAGTAGAATATGAATCTTCACACCAAGTGATTGGATTTTGGTACTGTTGATAAGGAAACATGGATCTGTACTAGGTCTAATAGATAAAGCAGAAATTACAGAAAAGAATTGACCTCTGAGAAAGGACTCTTGTAACTCCTCCCTCTCTCTAGGGTGAGGATTTTAAATGATTCTTCCAAAAGGCTCCAGAAATGGGTGGAGGGATTACATATCCCTGGAAGGTATGTTAGCTTTCACTGGTGTCCACTGTAACAGTTCTACCAATCTCTGAGGCCCAAACACAGGACTTCATTAGGATTCTTACCACTCCCTAAAGCTAAAGCAAGGATGTGGATATACTGCTGTCCCTATCACTGTTTACAGACACATTTCTTTTTAAATATTTTATTTATTATTTTTATTTTATGTGTATTAATGCATTGCCTGCATGTATGTAAGTGCACCCATGTCATGTAATACCAGTTCAGGTCGGAAGAGGGCACTGGATCCCTTAGAACTGGAGTTACAGACAGTTGTTAGCCACCATGTAAATGAACCTGGGTCCTCTGCAAGAGTAGCCAGTGTTCTTAAACACTGCATCATCTCTCCAGTCTCAGGGCCAAATTTCTTAAATGGAAGCATAGCCCTAAGCTGGTGAGCAAAGCTGGTCTAGTAGCTTAGGGGATATCTCAGAGAACAGGGCAGGACTGAGGTATATGTGATGATTTGGGATGGAAAAAACTGTTTCTTTGTTGGGATCAAATATATTATTATTTTTTAAAATGTGGCCTATTATAAAATAACAAAAGTGGAAAGGATACTTTAGCCATTACCCAGCTTCAGCAACCATCTGATGCACACATCAGTCTCATTCTACATCCTCCATCCCCACAGCCCTACATGATTTTGAAGAAACTGATAGCTACAAAGTGGGTATTGAAGCCCCAGAAAAACACCTGAAGTTAAACCTTGGCGGGGAGAGTCCCATGAAAGGGCTCCCCTGCATCCTCACTTCCAGCCTACAGATCACATAGCAGCACTCTCACTGATGGGAGATGAACAGACACCCAAAGCTAATCTGGGGGTCAGTGGAGCCAGGAGCTTTTACTATGAAATGCCAGATGCTATTTGATTTTAAAGGGGGCTCTGTCGGGATTCCTGGAGTGACAGTGCATGATTTCAGCACGTGTCAACAGAGGATGAACCCCTATCTAAACAGAATGTTCCATATCCCTTCCAGACATCAGCGTGAGACTGCGAAAGGATTGGAAGGGAATCTTCTCTGAAGAAAAGCTCACACACTCCTGGGGTGCCCAGTCCGATATAGCAATGGCTTCCTGCCATTTCTTGGGCACAGTGGCTGAGTCACTTCCTGTCAAGGGAACAAAGTATTTCACAGCATGGAAGATGCTTTCTGAATGTGCAAGCAGCTGCTAGGCCCCAGCCTGAGCTGTGCGTGACAGCAGCACACACCCTTACTTCTCAGCACTGCTGCAGCACCTACCCTTGCAGAGCCAGACTGGGCCATGAGACACCAGATGGCACTGGAGTGCAGGGCTCCCCACTGCCTAAGAACAGTTTCACCTTCACAGGGGATGAGACAATAATGACTAGTTCTTATCATCTGCTCCCCACTTTCCAGGAGCCATCTTAGGAGCTCTCTCGACAGCCCTGTGCAGGGGTTGCACACCCCATCTTGCAGTTGTGAAAACACAGGCCCTTAGAGTCATGGAATTTACCCACCAGCTGCTGAATGATGAGCTAGGAACTGACACAGATCATCTGTCTCTCTCTGGTCAAAAGGTTGGGCCACGCCCATCTTTCTTGTTGAGACGGGCCTTTGCTCAAACGATGAGAATCAAGAAATCTCAACACTAACCTCTGTTCATAGAACCTTGGGACTTGGGACCCCTCTCCTCTTCTCTAAGAATTAACATGCACCGTTGCTCCTATTGGCTCCTTTTCTTTATCCCTGTATCCCAAAAGTCCAGTTTCCTTTCTCAGATGTAAATAACCACAGTGTTGGCTTCTTGAGTATCCCTCCAGTGATGTTCATGCAGACACAAGCGATACGTACATTTTCATGTTACAGCACATATACAGACATGTATCTATACCCCCTCACCACTGTCCACATGAGAATTCCCCATGGAGCTCTCTTTCCCCATTCTTAGAGCATTCCCTTGCTCTCAGTCTCCACACTTCCTCAGTGTGCTGAGCCAGGACCCCATACAGTCCCAGAGTTCCTGGCAAGGACCCCATACAGTCCCAGAGTTCCTGGCAAGCTGTCCCTCTGCCCACTCACAGCCGCACCCCACAATTAACTCACCTCTCTGGACAACGGCAGTAATAAGAACACCTGCTCCAAGGGGCATTAGGAGGGTTAACAAGTTGTGTAAATGAGCACCATCTATTGTAACACAACCAGTTAAGCACCTCCTTGACTTGGAAGCAGTGGACGCTCAGGATGTTCACTTGTGAAAAGCTGCATCTTGGATTGCTGAGAGCTACTGATGACCATGCTGCTGAGATCCCATCTACTAGCTGGCCCCTAGGACCATGCTTGCTCCATCCCCAAGTGGACAGTGACTTAACATTCACACCTCCTTAGCCCTCCACTGCCCGCCTCTTGCATTCTTACTCTTAGCTGACCACTTGGGTTACCTCACTGAGAAAGATAACACTATCAGAAGAGGACTCCCACCATGCAAAGCCCTCCCCACAGTTTCTCCCTGGCAGCACGGTGCCAGGGACTGGCCTCCTCTTGGTTCTGTGGGGACTCTGCTTCCAGCTAACACTGACTCTCGCCCATGGGCATCGGGCCTCTCTCTGCTGCCGTTCCTCCTTCCCAATGGCTTCAGGTTCCACTTTTTGGGATTTTTTTTAAGTGCACAGCTGGACAATTTTTAGTACATCAGAGTTGTGTAATCAGTACCCAATTAATTTAGAACCTCTTCTTCACCCTTAAAAGTATGTTTTTTTAAACTAAGAGTTGTTCTCCATGTCTCCCCTCAAGTCCAGCCCTAAGCAAACACTAATCTCTTTGTCTATACACTTGCCTATTCCAGACATTTCATATACTCGGAATTACATACTATGTGGTCTCTCTTGTGTCTGATTTATTTCACTTTGCTCAATGTTTTCCAGGGTCTTCCATATTGTAACATGTACCAGTGCTTCCTTTCTTTGTGCATGTTATGTGTTCATGAAGGGGTGTGCACTCCTGTGTGTATGTGTGTGGAGTCCAAGTGCTAACCTTAAGTGTCTCCTCAGCTGCTCTCCAGCATTTCTTTAGACAGGGTGTCTCACTATCCTGAGGCTTACTGACTTATCTTGACTGGCTGACCACCAAGCCATAGGGCTCTTCCTGTATCTCCCTCCCTAAAGTGGGATTACAGGTGCATGCCACCATGTCTGGCTCTTCTTTGTGGATTCGAGGGACCAAGCTAAGGTTCTCATGATTGCACGGCAAGTACTTTATTGAGTGAGCCATTCTCACAGCTCTGCCACTTCATTCCTTTCTATGACTGGATAAGACTCCATTTTATGTACATACCACATTTTGCTTATCGCTCTCAGTTGACAGACATTTTGGATGTTTCTACCTTTTGGCTATTATAAACCATGCTGCTATGAACATTCAGGTTCCAACTTTGTGCGAATACATATTTCCAGTTCTCTTGGATATAGGCCTAGGAGTAGAATTATTGAATCTTAGGTGAACTCTGTTTAATCTTTGGAGGAGCTGCTAGACTGCTTTTCAAAGTCACTGGACTATTTTAAATTCTCACCATCAATGTTCAATGGATTATTTTCATCATGACATAAAATTCTGAAATAAGATCCTTGACCCCATGGCTCTCTCCAGTTACTAGCACATTTCTCATTCTTCTGCTTCCCTTTATGGCGAAATTACTGAATGTAAGTGGTCTTTACTACTTGTCTCTAATTCACCACCTCCCATTTTCCCATTACTACTAGAATTTATCCCCAGTATTCTGCCAAGACAGCTCTTGTCAAGATCTTGAGTGACACCTCTGCTGCCTGGTGATTGGTCATTGCTCAGTGCTCATCACCTGATCAACCCATTTTACGCAGACATTTCCTCCACTCTGCCTCAAGGATGTGCTGCCTTGTCCTCCTGCTCCCTTACCAGCTATCTCTCCCTCAACCCAGGACTCCAGGGCTCAGTCCTTTTATCTGACAATGTTCACTTTCCAGGTGATTATGAACCAAGACATTGCTTTCATTTCCATTACCCCAGACCCTCAAATCTGTACCTTCACCTGTGACCTCCAAATAGAGCCAACTGCCACTCAGCATCTTCACCTGCTTATCTATTTTACATTTTGAAATTACTATCTCCAAAATAATATTTTGGGTGTCCCCAAATATTGGAATACTGAGTTCTGACTCTCCCGCCTTCACCCTCCATCTCTGTAAATGTCAACTTCATCCTTATGATGTCTCAGGCAAAAGACCTTGGGGTTACTCTTGACTCTTTCCCTCCAAATCCTACTGTTCCTGCTTCCTAAGTGCATCTTCAGCCCAACCACCTCTCATCACTCCCATCACCACCAGGCTCAAGCAGTCACTTCTCACCCAGTGACCCTCTGAGCAGGTCTCTCTTCCCCTTGGATTCTCTATGGTGGGCTCCTAAGAGGTTTGAAGTGACCATGTCATATTGCTCTTCTCCCCAGAACTTCACAGAGGAAATGACTAAGTACTTACAGAGCCTCCCAGAAACTAATGGCCTGGCATTATACTATCCAGAGGCCATTCCTGCCTGCTTCTCTCCCATTCTGTCCAGCCCAGTGACCCCCTGGGATATGCGAGGTACTCCACTCTCAAGCCCTTTTCACTCAGTCCCTATCTGGAATAGAATGTGTGACCTCCACATCTCTGTGTAACATGCAGCCTCACCTCCTTTGGACACCATTCAAATGTTCTTTCTCAGTGAGGCCTTCCTTGATCACACTATCTAAAAACGCAACTCGTCTCCCTAGATACTCTAACTCTACGTTCTCGGCTTTGTTCTCCTCAGTGACACCACTCAACAACTGCTCTTCATCTTGTTTTATATAATCATCTCTGAGGGCTGGGAGGTTTGTCTGCTTCGTTCATGGCTGAATCCCCGGATTGAGAACAGAGCCTGACATTCAGTGAACCTTTGCTGGATGAATTTATAAATGAATGATGGGTATTTGGAATATTTTTACTTTTGCTGATAAAATAAACACTGTAGTGACCAACCCTGGGCACTGACCATTTTGCTTACGTATGGGTGCAACTGCAGGAAAAATACCTAGAAGTGAAATTGCTGGGCCAAGGAACATGAACATTCCTAGTTCTGAGTCCCTGAGAGGTTTATGTGGTTGAAAAACACAACAGAAATCAGCACTGTGTGTTGGGAAAATGCATAAAAATTCACGGCACTTATACTGCCCTGGCTCTGTAACTGAATGAAAGAAATAATGAGGGAAAAAACTACCTGGGAAATTCAGTAAGTTCATTAGCCATTAACACCAGTTACTGTCCCATTAGAGGTGCTATTGGGTCATCATTTCATCCAGGCCAAACTGCAACCATCAGATCCACCTGCTCTCTGATAGCAAACAGGGAGAGAAAGTACAGGTCCTATACCCTGGATCATTTCTGATGTCAGAAGCCTTCAAGGAAGAAAGGACTTCCACATCATCTGGCATAGTCCATAGAGAATCTGCTTTTCCTACATGAGTTCTGAGATGCCCTGGCTCAAAGTTTCCTTGGATTCTGCTCAGGATGTCAAATATAACTTCTTGGGATGCTACTGATATTGCAGCCTCTATGAATGAAACAGGGTCCATACTGCACAGCTATGGGCAGTGACCTGGTACTTTATGGCACTGAGAACTTTAAATGGCCCTAGAGACCCCATATCTCCCAGTCCTGAAAAAGTCAAAGCTCTGCAATGGTCCTCAGCATGCATGTTGGGTGGCTGATACAATGGTCCTCAGCATGCATGTTGGGTGGCTACTGCTGAGAGTAGGTGCATCCTTTCTTCAGAGAACCTGGAAGTATCTATAAATAGAAACCTCACTCCAGCAGGTCTTAGGTGCCTACTCCGGCAAACAGTGGCACAGCCTGCCTCAGGGCCCTTGATAAGGAGTCTGTTCTCAGGTCCTCTTGGCCTCCTCTCCCTGTTCAGTACAGTCCACCAGCATCAAGGTCAGGAGCTGAACCATGAAACTGCTCAGGGGACACAATGTCAAGATGGGTCCCAGAGGGTCCATTTAGACCTGAAGGCCAAGGAGTCATGAGCTTGTCATGCTGGTTCTTGGGAACTTGTCTTCTTCAGGGTCTTCTGGGTTTGATTTCTCAAGTCAGAAGATTCTGGCCTCTGCAAATGGTAGATTCACATGGTTTCCTGGATGTCCAGGAAATGGTTTGAGAAGGGAGCTGCCCCTGTTGTCCAAAGTGCACATCAGCCATATACATCCATCTGATGAACAAAAATGAAGTCTGGCAAATGTGGATGACTGAGATTCATGTGGGAGTATTTGTGGATACAATCATATGGAAAGTATTTTGTCTGAAGGTATACATCCCCTTTCAGACAGCAATTCCACTCTTAAACATATATACCCTAGAGAAATGTGTATGAAGACTTCTGTAATAATGTTTATTACAGCCTTATCAGCAATGATAAAAACTGGAAACTGCTTAAACTGTCACCAATTAGAGAATGAATAAACCTTTTAGTTTAGTCCTGTGGTGAAATACTATACCACACTGAAAATAGATGTACTAGAGCTCCATATATCAATGTAAGTAAAAATAGTGTTAATCAAAATTAAAGCAAGTCCCTTCTACCACAGAATCTGCTGATGCCTTGACCTTTACCTTCTCAGCTTCTAGAACCATGGACAATAAATTTCTTTTGCTCATAAATTACTTAGTCTAAGGTATTTTCTTACAACAGCAAGAACAGGTTGCCAGTGGCTGCCTTTTAGAAGGGAGAAGAATATGAAACCAGAGAGGGTTACAAAGGCACTTTAATGGCAGCTGTAATATTTTACTTAAGAATGCCTATTATATCATTGGATAGAAATTTATATGCTGAAGCATTTCATAATTAAGGAGACATTGTAAAGTGTCTGAGTCCAGTAAGATGCAGCACTGTGTGTGCTGGGACTGGTGCCTGATCCTGGCAAGTCTGTTCCACTAGTTTCTGGAGTTTCATACCAGTGACTCTTAACTCCATCAGGGACCTATCTAGAGACCTTTCTGAAGGTCTACATTTATGTGCATCACCAGAGCATATAATTCCATCATAAATCTCAGTAAAACATAACTTAAAGACTCAAGTGAATTTGAGATTGATCATGATTCCAGCACTATGCCTGAAGTGATTCATAGAAGCATATGGCTTTCCTCTCATGACCACTTACCCCAAAGAAACTAGGAGGTCATCTCTACCAGATATGACATACTTAAACTCCAGGGGATTCACAATCATTCCTAAGAAGATTCACCTGTGCTTCACAAGGTGGGCCTTTGTGAGTATGCCTGTAGTGTGGGTATGCCTGTAGAGCCCTTGGTTGTTCAGCCCAAGGACACCTAGGGCGAGAGAGTGCAGTCTGGTGACTGTGGGATGGTACAGATCCTGACCTTGGCCATCCTCCCCACACCAGCAGCCTACTCACAGGAGCAGGGCAGGGGAGTCAGCGGGACCTAGGGACTTCAGGCTCTATAGACTCTTGAGTCTTGTGCACCCACCCTATGTGAACCATCTGTATAAAGAAGTATGCATATACATTTGTGTACGTAAATAAGGTGGCCCTACAGAGCCCTGAGGTCTCAAACTGGTCTTGCCCAGTCTGATTCTGTGTCCATGGGCCAGAGTCTCTGAAGGCCCCTCCTGGCTGCTACTAATAAGCTGGGATTTGGAAGGTATGATGATTTGCACTGTCTTAGGGCAATTTGGAGGCTACGTCCTCTGTGTTTGAAATCCTCTTATTCCCCAGTGGACTGACTCAAGTAAGTGAATGTATCCAGTGTTCTGAAGGGTCATAGAGGGGCATGGGATGGGAACTGGCTGCCTTCAGGACAGCTGTGCCTTAGCTGCACCCTCTGTGAACAAAGATCCTGTCCAGCCTCTTCACAGGCAATTGAGGCAGAGAGGCCTGAGTGGGTTCCCTTTTCCCTTGGTTTGGGTACAGACTGGGATTCCTCAGGAGAGTTCTCTTCTTAGACATCTTCTTGGCTCCTGCTGTCACAGATCCACGAAATGAAGCCCCCCACATGAATGAACGCATGAAGCTTCCTGCCTCACATTTCAGTGGGACCTGCCTCTCCACCATTGCTGCAGACATGCCCAGTGCTTTTCCACACCCTTGCTCATGTGGCTCGCTTTGGTTAATAAATCAAACTGGCACTCACTGAAGTCTTACCTGCTCTGCAAGGCTCATTTTGGATGTCACCTCTTTCCTGGAGCCTATTGTGGTTTCACCCAAATTGATGTAATGTCCCTCTCCTTGGAAGCTGAAGGCAGGGCCTATGGCCCCTTCCTTGTGCCTTCTTTCAGGGTCTGGCATAGCACCTGACATACAGCAGGTGTTGGGTGTGAAACTGCATGAAGCTGACCAGGTCCAGTAGACCTGCCAGGATTCCCCAGCATATGGGAGCCACAAATTCTTACCTTGGGAGTGAACATGTGTAGGATGCCATCGACGGCCCCTCGAAGCAGCAGGCCCCGGACCAGAAAGCAGGCCAGCACCACGTAGGGGAAAAGGGAGCTGAAATACATTACCTGCAGAGAAGACAGAGCACCCCCCCACCATTAGACAGAGCCCCCTGTCAGGCAGAGCCCTCTGCTATGCAGAGCTCCTCTTGCAGCTGGCACCTCTCTTTCTTGCTCACAGCTGGGTCATATGATCCTCCTCTGATATCAGGCAGCAGAATGCAGTGCCTGGAGCCCCTGGGCACTGAGCCAAACCCACCATCCATCTGGCCCTGAGCCCAGGCAGAAGCAGGAGCAGGACAAGCTGGAGTCAGCATGGCGGTGCCTAGGGGGCTGGTTTGCCTTTCAAGGGCTGTTGAGGCTGGGCTGGCGGCCCCTATTCCTAATGGCTGTTGTATGGTGAGGAAACCCTATGCTCTCCCTCCTTATTTTCCCAGTGTCACATCCCTAGTAGACCCTTCTAGAACCTCCCCTGTCCTTAGAGCTCCAATAGCATCTAGGATGCTGTAAACAGAGTCCATCAGAAAAGAGCCCAGGCGCTGGCGATCCTGAACCTGAATCATGGGCTATTTGCTAGCAGATACGTGTTATGTACCTTTCTACAGTTCTGTGTGCCTGGTGCAAAGCCACAGACAAACAACGTGCTTACAGAACCTCGACTGCACTGTAGCAAATTCTGGGAACATAAAGGACAGGGCAGCAGAAAGGCTAAGAGGCTGTGTATCCTGAGCTAGATCTCTGAGTGCTGATCCTGCAGCTACCATGGACCAACCCTGAGGCCTCAGGCTGTTTACTTAATCTCAGTATGCTTCCATTTCCCCCATCTCTAAAAGGGATGTTAACATTCCTAACTCATAAGGTTGGTGAGATGTGGAAGTCCTAATATATGCCATGAAGCATCAGCTACTTTTTTGGCCTCTGAAGAGGGAGGGAGCCAATGGCTGGGATGATACCACCTTTCTAGAACTTAGCTTCATTACTCATCAAGTCTGACAAAGAACCAAGAGCCTCAACTAGCCAGCCAGGGCTCCAGTTTCAGCCCAGATGGACTAGCTATATGACATTAGGTGAGGTGCTTCCTCCTGTCTGGGCCTCAGTTTCCATGTCTATAAAACAGGCTAGGATGTCTGTCATCCTTTCCATCCCTGGTAGTCCACAAATTCTAGTAAGTCATAAATAAGAAATAGACTCTCTATAATTGGAACTGCTGGAAAGGTAGGTGTGGCCTGGCTATTATGTACCTCAAAGACTGGACTGCTCCTGGGGCCTGTAAGTACTCCACCTGCAGGGTAAGTTGCAGAGTTTCATCAAAAACTGCTTAAAGTATGCTATGCAAGGGCTTTTGCTTAGGAACCTGAGGAGGCAGAATCTAGACAGGCAGCATCATCCCTGGGTCAACACCTCTAGCTTTCCTTCTCCTTAGCATCTGCAGAGCAGGCCTAAGTTATGTAAGCATCAATGCAGATGGATATGGCAACGGCTCTCCAGGAAGCTTACCCCCGGTGGGCTGTCTGCAGTGGCAATGCTTACCCCCATCTCCATGAGGCCAGTGCTGTCACCTGGAGTGTTCTTCTTTGGTAGCCCAGGAGCCCAACTCCTGCTTTCTGGGTCTCTATAAAACAGGCTAGGATGTCTGTCATCCTTTCCATCCACAAATTCTAGTAAGTCATAAATAAGAAATAGACTCTCTATAATTGGAACTGCTGGAAAGGTAGGTGTGGCCTGGCTATTATGTACCTCAAAGACTGGACTGCTCCTGGGGCCTGTAAGTACTCCACCTGCAGGGTAAGTTGCAGAGTTTCATCAAAAACTGCTTAAAGTATGCTATGCAAGGGCTTTTGCTTAGGAACCTGAGGAGGCAGAATCTAGACAGGCAGCATCATCCCTGGGTCAACACCTCTAGCTTTCCTTCTCCTTAGCATCTGCAGAGCAGGCCTAAGTTATGTAAGCATCAATGCAGATGGATATGGCAACGGCTCTCCAGGAAGCTTACCCCCGGTGGGCTGTCTGCAGTGGCAATGCTTACCCCCATCTCCATGAGGCCAGTGCTGTCACCTGGAGTGTTCTTCTTTGGTAGCCCAGGAGCCCAACTCCTGCTTTCTGGGTCTTTCTACTGCCCTCTCCCAACTCACCTTTCCTGAGGACTGGATGCCCTTGACCACAGCCATGCCCACGATGCTCCAGGCCACAAGGAGGCACAGCGTCATCTTCCAGTTGAGGCCTCCACTCTCTGAGATGGAGTTGGAGATGTCCAAGGCCTCTCGGTACCAGAAGTAGGTAGTGGCTGAGCTCTTCTCACACTCAGGCTCCACCACTGAAACCACACCAAGGGTCACAGGGCCTCAGTGTCCATCCCTATGGGCCATCTCCTCCGAAGGATCCTGCCCAGGCAGTTGTGGGTGAGTAGGTGGCTGAGGGTGGGCAGCCAGAAAAAGAGGCTGCATTCATTCCAGGTTGACCATGGAATTCATTCCCCGAGGAGTCTTGGGACCTGAGTGGGGCCTGGAAACTTCAGGCCACAAATCACAGCTGAATTTATACCCAGGCCACCCCCTGTCCACTAATTCATAAAGGCAAGAAAGACTGGGCCAAATTGGCCTAAAGGTTCTTGGGGGGAAGGCCCTGAGGTGGGAGCTGGATTGTTATCTCAGATTACTAGTCACACAGATAGTGTGATCATGGGATAGTGCTTGAGGACCTCTGTTTTGCTGTCTGTGAAGTGGGACAGTCTGCTGCATATAAATTAAGATTGTCCTTGGACATATGCTATTAGAGTAGTACAGAAGTTCACAACAGTTAAAAAAAAAAAGTCATACTTCCAGAGCCTTTCTTTCAGTCATTATTTATTCTATTTCTAAGAACCCTGTGGGCCAGGACAAAGGACATCATTAGATAATTCCACAGGGAAAGGAAAAGAAATGAGGATCAGGGTATGAAGTGGCTTCCTCAAGGTGACTCAATGAACCAGTGCAATTCTGAACCTGAGCACTAAACAGACTACTTCCTGAGGCAGGGTAGGCTAGATACCCCAGCTGGAGTCCCTGGGGGGTCCACACTTGCCTGCTATTGTTCCATTCCTGATGACAGGACATTCACTCCAGGGCAGTGGGTACTGGAAGGACTTGAAGAAGTAGAAGATGCTCCACCCGATGATCACATTGTAGTACAGCCCGACAAAGAGGCAGACCTGAGGACAGGGGCCAAGGGTGGGATTGTAGAGGCTACAGGCAATGCCACCCTTCCCTGACCTCCATCTAAGGCCCAGCAGCACAAGTGAATAGCACCAAACCCTGCCATGATGGAGGATGATGGGGATGTGGGGGAGAAGCTGAGGGCCTGGTCCCAGTCCTCCTCCATTCATCTGGAATTCAGGCAGTCCACAAAGGAATTCCTGGGATATTAAAATTTTCTCCTTTAAGCAACAAACTCTTAAAATGCTAATCTTTTCCAGTTTGAATTCCTGTAAGATACTTGAAGCCCTTCCCCCATCATTTCCTGATGACTCAGGATTCTAATTAGAGATGCCCTCCAGGACCACAGAGGCTCACCACAGCTTTTGTCCTTTGTCCTTAAAGCCTAGACAACTGTACCTTTTAAGATTGTGTGTACTACTAGTCTCTTATGTCTTCCCTTCTCTCAGGATACTACTCTTTCCTTGGAACTACTTGCAGTCCACCTCTAGAAAAACATAATTTTTCATTTCTTAGAAGCACAGCAACTAAACTCAGCAGAATTTTATTAAAATAGGAGGGTCTAGTAATGTTTTACAGGCAGGGCTTTGTTGCATCTGCTCCTGATGCTAAGAGATCCCTTCCAGGTACCTGGCTATCTCAGGTACTGGTGAGATTCCTGGTTATCGTGACCACAGAAGGTCCCTAGTTTCTACCCTTTTCCATGACCACCCGTGTAGAGGAACATAGGCTCATATACACAGAGCAGGCCGTGCTGGAATAAACTGAGACAGAGGCATTCATTTTCTTTACTGGGGTGTTTTCAGTCCAAATGGAGGACTTCCCTACTCTTACATATGGACACAGTGTAGTCAATGTTCAGCTTGGGAAATAAGATGACTATGACCCTGAGACATCAGTGCAAATAATTCTGTTGATGGCCCCCCTCATTCTTGGTTTGTAAACTTGCTGACCTCCTGGGAACCTGAGAAGGGCCCCTCCCGCCTAGTGCTGGCCCCCAGCTCTGGACTCACAATACAGCTGGAAAAGCCGATGCCCCCCAGGCGGGGGCACACGTAGTGCCACACACCGATGCTGCCACGGCGGATCCTCTGGCCCACAGCCAGCTCCAGGAAGAAGAGAGGAATGCCAATAATAATCAGCAGCACCAGATAAGGCACCAGGTAGGCACCTGCAAGGAGAACAGAAGGGCTGTTAGAAAGTGTCTGGATCACAGTAACAGTGTGAGGGAAGGGTGGCAGCCATGCCCTATAGTCTTAGCCACATCCTGGGCCATCTGGATCTCCTTCATGAAAGGTGTGGCTCATCCCTGTGATCTTCCCTACACTAGCCCACCCAGACCCTTCTCCTTGATTCATCTGGCCTGAGACATTAAAGGAGGAACCAGATGGATGTCAATGACTCTCACAAGGCTGGGTTCAGAAACAGACACCTCAGTGCCTCTTAGGAATACACATGTCAAAATCACAGATAGATACTGATCTCATGTGATACTCTGTGAGCACCTTTCCACACCCCTCCCAGATGGCACAGACCCTAAGCATTCATCCCAGGGGGTCCCTGCCCTCCATAGTCTAGCCTGCTCACAACTGAGCCAGATGCTGACACAGCAGACTGGGCAGCTCCAGGGAAGCTCTCCCGGGAGAGAGGATCTGATCAGTATCTCCATTAATCCACAGCTAATTGGGAGGAATGGAAGAGAAATTAGTTGTTCAGGAAAGTGTGGTCAGGGGATCATAAAGGATAGAATGATCTCACTAAAGATTCTAGATGACAAATTAATCTTGCCATCCAAAACCTCGCCGTAGACACAATCTCAATTCTAAGTGACAGGGCATTTAGCAGGAGAATTAAAGCCATGGCTGGACATGGATGAGTGCACCCCACTAAGAGTTGTGCCAACAGCCTAGTCCTGTTAGCAACATTGTCAGCCAGGCCCTATCTGTCAAACTGTGTCTGGCAAGTTTGGGTCACCAGGGCCATGATGGTTACCCAGTACCTCCAAGGTCCCCAGCCACACTGCTCTGCCCCTATAACTTCCCCTTCCCCCTGCACATGCCCAATCTGCCAATGAATATGAAGGATCAATTATCTCCTGGGCACAAACTCTGGCAGTTGGCAACAGAAGCCGTTTACTATGGGTCTCCTTGTGCCAGGCAGAGGCCATGGGGGGATTCAGGATCAAGGCACAGATGCCATCCCAGGGGACTTCATGCAACGCAGGCACCTGAGATTCATTTGGGCGATGCCAACAGGCATGTATACACACACATTCTGGTCACACCAGGGCCGCCTGAGCACACACTTGCTGAGGGAGGGGGGGCATCCAGTAGGGCTGACAGGAGAAACTTCCAGAGGTTATTTACTGAGTCTCATCGAGCAGCATCCAACTTATCACACACACACACACATGCGCACATGTTCAGTCTACCAACAAGGAGCCCTATCAAGAGATCAAGAGCACAGAGAAGGAAGGGCCCGAAGGACCTCAGGTATAGGCCCCTGGTCTGCCTTTATTTAGCTCAGTCTCCTGGTCTTCAGTGAGGAGAAAGAGAAGCACAGAGTAGCAATCTGCTGCAGAAAGATTTGGAGGCAGCCTCACTGTTTGTTATTTTGCCTCAGTGTTCTTGATTGAAAAGGAGCTGAGATTGAAAAGGAGCTGAGACCAGATCCTAGGATCAGATTATCAGGCTAGAATCTTGGTTTTGCCACCTACTACATGACTTTGGGCAAATTACTTGATCTCTCTTTGCTGATGCTTTTGTTGCCTGTATAGAAAGCACAAAACTATTAGGTAAGACCATATGAAATTGCTGATATCTAACCATTTGATTGATTAAAATGCCACTTCATACTCTTCTACTCTGTACCTATAGCAAAGGATTGATGTGAAGAGGAAATGAGTCACTTTGAATAGGCAGACTAAGAAATAATGCTACTGCTGTTGTTACATGGATGTCCATGTATGTATACATGTGTATGTGTGTGTGTACACATGGTAACGAAAAGGACTCTGTGGTTCAGCGCCAAGCACCCATGAGAGCTGATGATGTGAGCCGAAAAGAACAATGTTAGAGGTGTCCAGCTAAGTGTCCAAATGCCAATTGCCCTCCAAATGATTCTGAGTGCCACAGATGTTGCCTCCTGTCAACACCCCACAGAACACAAGGAAAACATGTATTTATGTTCATACCTTGCTTTGCTTTTGTCTTACATGAACACAGGGCCTGGCATGCAAAACCTAAAGCCGTTATTGGCAGCTACTTGTGGATAAACAGATCTTTTGGCTGAGCTTGATGGCTCATATCTGTAATCCTCAGAAGGCTGAGGGAGGAGAATTGCCAAGAACTCAAGGCCACAGAGTGAGACCCTGTCTCAGAAAAACAAAAAACAAAAAAACCTTTCAAGAAAGGCGAGTCTGGGTTGATGGAAGCCTCTGGCCTAACTTGCTACATGGGCTCTGGTGGGCATTTGCACACCCTGCCCTTCAATAGAAACTGGGAAGAAAGAGAAAGCACCAACCAGACTTCACCTTCTGAACCAGGCAGAGAATATGTCCCGGAGAGGAAAGTGCCATAGTTTAGTTATGAAAGGTCTACCACAGGCTCACATGTTTGAATACTTGTCCTCAGCAGATGGCACAATCTAGGAGGTTGTGTGACCTTTGAGGAGGTGTGGTCTGGCTGGTAGCAGTGGATCACTAGGGATGAACATTTGAGGGTTCTAGCCTGGCTCTGTTTCCATATTACTCTCTGCTTCTGGTCTGTCACATTAGGAGCTCTTCAATACACTTTGGCTGGCACAAACCATTCATCCATGCCTTTTCCACCATAATGGACCAAAATCCCCTGAAACCATGAGCCAAAATAAACCCTTTCTCCCTTAAATTGCTTCTGTCAGATATTTTGCTACAGAAATGAGAAAAGTAACTGACACAGAGCAGGAGGTCCCTGAACGGAGAGCATTTTGAGAGAGGCTCCTTGGAGCAGGGAGGAAGAAGCTGGGTCAAAATGTCTGTAGCCACCTACCAGGCTGGAGTGTTGTGGTCCCAGAGCTGGGGACTTGGGAGCTGTGGCACTCCTGCCTGGATGGCTTTCTCAGGAGCAGAAGTCTAGGCTTAGAAATGTGGTTTCTGGCTTGTCTGGTTAACTTTGGCTGTCAACTTGACACAGCAAGTCACAACTGGGGGACTTCCCAGATCAGATTGACCTGTGGGCATATCTCTTGGGAACTGTCTCATTATAAATTGATGTAGGAGGGCCCAGCCCACTATGGGTGGCACTATTCCCTGGGCAAGTTCTGAGCTACATAAAAAAGCTAGCTAATCATGAGTCTGTAAGCCAGCTGTCCTCCATGGTTTCTGCTTGAAGTTCTTGCTTGAGTTTTTGTCCTGACTTGCCTCAGTGACAGACTGTGACCTGGAAGTATAAACCAAATAAACCCTTTCCTCCCCTAAGTTGCTTTTGCTCAGGGTGTTTTGTCACAGCAGCAGAAAGGAAACTAGAGCACTAGCCTACTAGGGGTTTATTTTCAGTAAATTCTCCCAAGCAGGCTGTCTTTGGAAAATTCTGGTCACCCTCCAAATGCTAGAGAGACAATGCCTGGGGTGTCCACCTGCCCTGGATGCTGACAACGGTGATGGCAATTTGAGAGCAGGCCACATGCTCAAGAGGAATTAGTACCCAGGCATAGTATGAGGCCTCCTACATGCCAGAAGGTGGGGTGGCCCAGGCCAGGGCCAGGCCCACCAGGGTCAATCGCATCACTAGCCGAATATGACCCAGAACAAATCTAACCAATCTATGCCTTAGTTTTGTAGCCTTTAAAATTAGGACAACAATCTTTAAGGTTGCTGGGTGAATTCCATGTGTGAACCATGTGAACCTGGTGCTTTGGTCATTCCAAGATGCTCAAATTTCAGAAATTTCAAGTGATTGAGTCCAATATCCATTAAGTGCTTATAACAGTACCTAAGTGTCTGACAGTGACAGCAACAGTTGTTCTTTACTGAGGAAGTATGTGAAGTTCATTTAATCCTTCCAGCTATCCTGTAAAGCAGAAAGTACTTGTGTGTCCAAATTACAGATGCAGTACTGAGAGACACAGAGAGCTTCAACAGCTTGTACTAGGTCCCATATTTGACTGGCCAGGCTGATATCTGAACCCTGGCAGACTGGAGGCAGAGTTTACATTCTTATCATGGCCTCCAGTCTTTGGATATCTGTGAGCCACTGTGGGACTCTTCTATGAGTCTTGTTCTAGAATTCCACACTCTTACCTCCAAAGACTCCAGTTCTGCCTCAGCAAAGGCATGTTCCTTTCCACCCCAGCTCAGACAATTTTTAGGATCCCCTGATACAAGCAGAGCTTCCTTTTACCTCCTCCATTCTTCTGGCACAGGTAGGGGAACCTCCAGATGTTTCCAAGGCCTACAGAGAAGCCGATCTGGGCCAGGATGTACTGCAGCTTGCTATTCCAGGCTGGCCGGTCTTCCGCATCCAGCTCCTCCTCTGCTGCCTTCTGCTTACCACCTGCTTCCCCAGCCACATTCAGAACACTCTGTTTATAGTCCACGGGCTCCTCGAGGGCCAGCAGGTCAGCCACTGACTCCGTAACATGCTCATTGCTGTGCTCACGCTGGGTCACCTTGCTGTTCTTCGGCATGGGTGTCCCTGGGGCTGTGCAGCCCTGTTCCCCAGCGCACAGAGAAGGAAGGGTTCAGCTTGTGTCAGATCTTTCTCATCCAGGGATCTGTAAAAGCAGATGAGCATTTGAGGATCAGATCACCACACCGGGGAATTGAGGAGTCCAAAGTGGACAGCTAGAACCCGAATCAAATCCCAGGTGCATACTTCATCCTGGCCAGGGTTCTCAAGTGTTGAGCTGGCCTTTGTCCCCATCGGGATGCCCACCAAGGAGCTGAAGGTCAACAACACAGTTTTCCCATAGGTCTTACCTGAGCATCTCTAGCATTAGAAAGATGCTAGAGACCTAATGGAGCAGACCTAGCAAAATCATATACCAAACCTGAATAAAAGGTTACCTACTATGACATTGCTTTTATAATGCAGAGCCTAGAATGTTCAAGATCTCCCAGAGAACCCCATAGCCTTCCCCTTCTAGGATAGCATGGCGTGGCTCACACCTACCTAGCCCTCTTGTCTTCTACTTAGTCAAAACCACCTGGAGGGAGCCTGGTATGGTAGTTAACCTTGACTGTCAACTTGTTTGGATTAAGGAACAACATTAGTGAAGCACATCTTTCAGCATGTTTTAAGGGGGCATTTCCAGAGATGATAAACTGAGGAGGATACCCACCCTGAGTGTGGGCAGCACCATCCCATGGGTTGAGGTCCCAAACCAAATGAAAAGAAAAAACGGAGCAAGCAGATCACCATTCCCTTCTGTGCTTCCTGGTCTGTGGAGAGGTGGGTACGCAGCCATGCCTCATGTTCCTGCCACCAACGCCCCAAGCTGTTCCTGCCACCATGCTTTCCCATGACGGACTATGTCTCCTTAAACCATAAGCCAAAAGAAGTCCTTCTCTAAAGTTTTTTCTTGTCAGGTATTTGGTCACAGCAATGAGAAAAGTAACTGATATACTTAGGAAGCCAGTGTCTGCTTTCTCTAAGTTCTTCCTGTTAAAATGTAATCCACAGGCCCACAGTCACCAGGAGTTCGGCAGAAATGCAGACTCCCAGGCTGCCCCACTCAGTGCATCGTTAACAGTTGTAACCCCCAAATCTCTAGAGCCCTCACTATGGGGTTCCTGGACATCAGCTACTGAGTTCCTTCACTTTCCTGGCAGGAGAGCTCAGCTACAGATTCTGGCACCAGAGCCCTAGAAATGTTTGCTTGGTGCCAACAAATCCTGGGTCATTGCTCAACCCTGACATTATCTGAGGGCCACTGCAGCCAAGAGCTAGTTCTCCATCCTTTAGCGACAGTTTTACAGCAGATAATGTCTGCACAACACAGGCGGGGAAGACAAACCCCTCCCTGGCTCCTGCCATCCCTCATCTGTCTTTCACGCTTTCTCATAAAGAAAGAAAGCACCAAGAAAATGAGTGCTTTGAAGAATCCCAGCATTCTGTTATATTTCAAGGCACCTCCTCATTAAGGGGAGGCTGGAGGATCTAAAATTAAACACACACACACACACACACACACATGTGTGACACACATACACTTAGACACAGTGAATGCACTCATACACATAAAATAAAAATGATAAATGGAAGTATAAAAAAATACACACACACACACACACACACACACAGCCTACCATTGCCCTGCATCTTTCTAGGGATGTAAATTAGTCAGCTCTGTAATTACTTTATTAAGGGAATGAGCTGTCTCCAGAAGGTGGGCTCTTTATACTCTTCCTTGTATGTCTGTGCCACCTGAATAGTACAGGCAAGGTTGCTGTATGACAGAGGGGCACAGGGCACCCCTCTGCTGAGCTTGACATACTCCTCCTGCCTGACTCCAGCCAAGACCTGACCTTTGAGGGGACCTGGTCAATCCACCTGCTGCACATGTAGTGAAGAAGTGAGACCTAGCAGGTGGTGACAACTGTCCATGCTAGCCTATTGTACTGGCTAGCCCTCTTCGGGCCAGGCCATGGATCATATTAGCTGGTGACAGCACCCTGAACTTCTCATTCAAGGGCAGCAGCGAGTCTTTTACAACTGTCTTTTCCTACCCCAGGAACAAGACCCTAGGGTCTTGGGCCTTGGAGGAACTGGGACAGTCAGCCTGCCTAAAAGATCTCAGAATTCAGTAAGAATCTCTCTGTTGGGACTCCACCATGAGTTAGCTGAATATCCCACTGTGTTCTTGAATGTGCCCTAGAAGGTGGCACTTCTGTGTCTGTGGACCCTTCAGGCCTAGAGCCCCTCTCCCCAGCTTCTGTATTGCCCATGCTATACAAGTGAAGGGTACTCTCAGAGTTATGCAGTGGAAGGCCTGTGTCCAGGCCTGGGATGTCACGATGAGCCCACACACAGACATCCAGCGGGTCCCTGCCCCATAGCACTCAAATGGAGGAAGCCTAAGGCATGCAAGGGCTGCTTGTCTGGGAACCTCCTCCCCCACAGCTCACCTTGAAAGCATTAATGAAGATTAGAGCCACCAGGGAAAAGGGTTGGGGGTCTGGAGATTGCAATCACTGGGGTGCCTTGGCTCAGAGCCTTTCTCCAGTTACCCTGCCCACGGGATTTGACAGAGCAGTCTGCAATGCATTAGGTCTGATTTGCCTGATCATCAGGCCCAAAGTAGAAAAAACTAGGGAGATTCCCACCAGCTGCAAAATTCATCTTGCTGCTGACCAATTGGAGCATGTTTCCCCATGAATACCTGGTGAGTGGCAGCTCCAGTCACCGATGTGAGAAAGGGTTAGGAGGAAAAAGTAGCACTGCTTTAAACTAGGAAGACTCAAGGACAAAGGTGGAAAAGCCAGACCACAATTACAGTTGCATCCAAGCAGCCAGAGCCATGCTTGATGCTGCATGACCTTCCTTCTCCCAAAATGTCACTGATGCAGTCGAATGCCCTGCACTGTAGGGTGTGGGCCCAAGTACCCTGCACCACCAGGTCTGCAGGATGCAAGCTTTTGAGATAGACCTGCAGGCTAAGGTGCCGTAGCCACAGTTGGGGCTTTCTATGTGCAATGATTACGTTCAGGAGATGACAGAACCAAATTCTGAGAAATTAAAGCTTAAAGGACTTTAGTAATTATCCAATATGGCATTCTCATTTTATATATGTGAAACTGAGGCTCCAAGAGAGGGAATGGGGCTGGAGAGATGGCTCAGTGTAAGAGTGCTGGCTGCTCTTGCAGAGGACCTGGGTTCAGTTCCTGAGCACCCACATGGTGGCTAACAACCCTGTAACTCCAGTTCCAGGAGGTCCAACATCCTCTTCTGACCTTCTTGGATATTGCATGACATGGGTGCACTAACATACATACAGGCAATACACTCATACACATAAAATAATAAACTAAAGAATAAAAAAGAGAGGAAATGAGTTGCTCAAACTACTCAGGTCCTCCTGACTCCTTGATGGGAGTCCCATCCACTGAGTCAGGATCAACAGAGAGGGAACAGAGGATAAGGGGAGCAGGGATATCAGGATCTGTTCTGAGCAGAGGCCTAAATGACAGGACAGAGCACTGGCAGAGAGGAGTGACATACACTCCTGAAAGGAAGTAGCATGTGGAATTCCAGGAATGGCAAGGTGACCAGAGTGCCTGAGACAGCCAGTGTGAAATGCCCGGTGGGGAGGGGGAGGGAAGACTTGAGTGGGTGCTCTGAATGAGGGGGCAGCCACTGGAGGACTAGGCCACATACTAGTTGTGTGCACCTAGACTAGACCTATTATTTACCCAAGAGTCAATCTCCTCATGAGGAAAATGACTCTATTTCATGAAGAGCTTCCTCTCCAGGGAAAGCTGTTGGGAGGAACAGCCAGTGACTGTGAAGGAAGTGTCTGTACACCTGCTTTAGAGGTTTTAAATTTATATTTATTTATGTGTATGAATGTTTTGCCTACATGTATGTATGTGCAGCACATGTGTGCAGTGTCCACAGAGACCAGAAAAGTGTGTCAGATCTCCCTGGAACTGGAATTATGGTCTGTCATTAGCTGTCCGTGGATGCTGAGAACTGAATCTGAGTCCTCTGTAAGAGCAGCCAGTGCTCTTAACCGCTAAGCCATCTCTCTAGCCCATGTTTTTCATTTTTTAATCAATTAATTAATAAATATGTATGTGTGTGTCAGAGAAAGAGGCATGGGGCATGCCAGAGCACATGTGGGAGTCAGAGAAAAACTTATGGGAATCAGTTCTCTCTTTCCATGTGGATCCAGGGGCCTAAATTCAGGTCATCAGGATTGGTGCCAGATGCCTTAACCCACTGAGCCATCTCAGGAGCCCTATACAGCTTCTTTAAAGGAGAGGTGGCAGCGGCAACATGAAACAACCCTCTCCATCCCCAATGGGGAGGTGTTGACAGCAGCCTAGTTGTACTCTAATTATCCTCCTGTAGTAGCTGGGGTGGGTTGTAAAGCTGCTTTCATAAGCAGAGCAGCATCAGATGATGAAGTTGCATGGTGCTCTCTGAAAGGAATGCCTCAATTACTTAAAGTACAACGTGGAGGGGCTTGAGTGCAGAGTGAGCCCTCAGCTCCAGCTTGTCACTTAGCAACCCATGCAGCTCACAGCTCAGAATAGCTCATGTGAGAGAAGCAAGATTGAGCAGTGAGCTGTGAATCTTCTTAAAATGAGAGAGAAAAAAATACAGAGCATGACTAGGAGGCAGACAGGCCAAAATATCTTCTGCCAGAGCACTGACAGCTCCACAACAAAATTTCAAGCACACCACCTTGATAATTCACCCTGAGGAGGTGTCTACTCTCACCTTGTGACCAAGGCCACACCCAGAGTCCCCAACCCCCAAGCCACTGAAGACAGGGAAAAGGACTCTTCTGGGATGCTAATTAGTGCCTCTGAGCTCCTGCCTCTGATTCTGGGGTAGCTCTTGTTCAGAAAGGTTGTGGCAGGTCATTTAAGGCATAAACTCCCCCAAGGAAGCTCAGTGAAGAAGCGGCCATTTTGGGAGAAAGCAGGTTGTCAGTCCAACTATACCTTCTACGGTGCACAGCCTGTGGTGTGCCCAACTCTGCTACATCAAATTTGTGACCCTGGAAAGAGGCCTGTGAGCCAGCCTTCCTAAAGAAAAGTCTCTATGCTGAGACAGGCCAGAGGGAGTGGAGAACTCTTGGGCCTCAGGGCCAGGGTCCATTTCAAGAATAAAATGTGGTCAGATCCCCTTCCCTCAGAAAAATGCTTAATTACTTCCTGATTTTCGTGTGATAAGTGGTTGTAGCCCCAGCATTTTTCCTAATTACCTCAGAGCCTCTGTGCTTCCTCAGAGCCCAAAACAGGTCGGGCTGCTATCAAACTGTCCTCTGAATTATTTTTAATTGTTTTGTACAAATTTCTGACAGTCACCAGGGGCAAGTCACTCCTGACAGGGCCTGCATGGTTTGGTGGCTGCTTTCCTT
Organism: Nannospalax galili; assembly: GCF_000622305.1. Taxonomy (NCBI): domain Eukaryota; kingdom Metazoa; phylum Chordata; class Mammalia; order Rodentia; family Spalacidae; genus Nannospalax; species Nannospalax galili. The sequence goes on from NW_008353126.1 coordinate 1,559,369, forward strand.
GGACTTTCTCTCCTTGAACGCCAAGGCACCACCTCCATTCTGAACTCTCCCCATTTTCACCCCAAATGTCGTGAAGCTCTGCAGGCTCCTTCAGTTCTGTGCTGCTCCTCCTGCCCTGCTTCAAGTCCTCTGTTGGGCCAGGAGCCTATGGTAGGCTCCTCACTCACTCCTCCTAGCCATCCTACATGTGGTCTTTGCATTTTCTAAATTTATATGTATGTGGGGGGGGTATGCACATGGGCACATGCCATAGCATGCATGTGGAAGTCAGAGGGAGCTGGTTCTCTCTTTCTACCATGTGGGTCCCTGGAATCAAACTCAGGCTGTCAGTCTTGGTGGCAAGAAACTTTACCCACTGAGCCATTTGCCCTCACCAGCCCTTACATGTGACTATTAGAAACAACTGCTAGAAATACCATAACAACTTCCACTGTCTATTGAAGAGAGCCCACACCCCTTCCTAAGGCATCTGACTCCCTCCAGGCCCACAGCAATGTTGGCCTCTACTTCCCTGGACACATACCACTATCTCTACAGAAACCCTGCCCTGTCCTCTACCACCAGACACCATCTAGGTCTACCTCCCGACTTCACCTCAGTAACACTTGCAATTATTTGACTGAGCAGTAACATGCCCTTTCCTCTGCTCTTCTCACCATACCCCATAAGGCTGCTTTGGCTTTCTGGGATAGTCAGCTGCTCACATGCCTGATGCCTTCTCCAAACAGGACACTGCTAAAAGGCAGGAATCAAGGTATCAGCTTTATGTCTACCCTTCACTGTTCCTTGCTCAGCCACTGCCTAGCACACACAAGTTATCCTACAAATTTCTACAGGTGAAACACGGTACTTGCAGACATTCTGGGGTTCCTGCTTTCCCACCCTTGAAGAACAGCTTTCTTCCCATGCTGAAATCCCAACCGCTGCCTTTGAAACAGGAGGCAGGGAGAAGAGTGAGCAGAATGGACCAGGGAGACACCCACTGAGCCCTACCAGAAGCCTGCAGGCCAGGCAGGGTGCAAATTAAGTGCAGCTCTCAGGGCATGTGGGGGACCCAGCACTTAGAAGCCAGCTTTCTGTTCCTTATTCATCTGAACATCGTTTACTTACCAATTGCATATGGCTACCACATGAGTGGAGGGAGAAAGTAGAAAGCTTGTTGAGAAGTCAAATACAGGGAGTGACAATTTTCTGATTGCTCCATTTCACAGGTTTGTTGAATTTGTGTTTTGGTCTCATTTGGCGAGACCAAATTCTCATGTCTTTCCATTATATATGCTCAATAAATAGAATAAGAATGACTTGAGTGAGAGCATGAATAAACATGCTTGAATGCCCCGTTTCCTCCAATCTGAGGCATTTTTCCAGCTTAAATATTTTCCCATTTTCTGATGCACTATTCTGATCCTGAGAGGGTGTCATGCCCCAGGGATGCCCCTGGGTGACAATTTAAAAGTTATGATACACCAAGAAGTCCAACCATCATTGTGTTCCACTGTAGTATTCGCTGTATAACAGGATTCGCTCTCGTCTCAGAAATAGATTTGGATGGGCACCGGCTGACACAGAGCATGCCAGGAAACCCTGGAAATAGATCTCAAAAACAAATGAGGCCGAAGAGTCAACAATAACTTCTTTAACCCCCAAGCACTCACCCACCACCTTCCTGGCATATTTACCAAGAGTGTTCTATGTGGCTAATATTTTGTTTTCTTAGTTGAGAGGAAAAAGAAGCAGGAAAGGAGGCAGATGGTCCAGAAGGGGAGGAACTGGCACTGGAAAGTGCAGGCATGACCAACACTGACAAGATCTTTTGGTTCCATTTTACCATTTCATGTGAGGAAGAAGCGCATGCTCCGTATACAAGAAGGGTGGTACGGTACCCCACCCTCATGAATTCACTCTCATGGTAGTGTTAGGTGCTGAGATATCTACTGGGGAACTTCTGAAGGCAGGGCAGAACAATGACAACCTCAGCAAACAGGGCACACTGTTCTAGCACCAGTTCTGTGGAGCCACAATGCTGAGCATCCCACATCACTACCTCCTCTAATCCCTCCATAATTATAAAAGGGGAGTACCACTAATATTCTCATTTTCCAAATGAAGAAGTACAAACTACAAGGGATGAATGATCTGGTTCACTGAACTCAAGATCCTTTAATGTTGGCACTATCTTGGGCTTACAGAAAGGGCCAATGGAAATAGGTCACCCCTGCCACAGACCAACTGCCATTTTGAAATGGTCATTGCACATTGTGTCTTGCTTTTAAGATGAGTCAATGGGCAAAAACATGTATTTTGGAACTGATGGAATAAGGCAACTGGTGAATGGTCAAAAAATGGAGGCTGCTGGACTTGCACTGTCATGGCCTGACTCTGGAGTCTGACTCCCAACCTCTTTGTGATTCAGGAAGGTCATAGGGTTTAGAATCAGGAAAATCTGACCTTAAGTCCTGCTCTACCATCTACCAGTGGTGAGTCTTGGCTATACAGTCTCTCTTGGTTTCAGCTTCTGGACCTAAAGAGATGGGGATAAAGACTCCTAACTCATGAGTAGAAAATGACTTATCATGAGGGTTGTGCTCAACAGAAGCCCTCAGGAGACCCCTCATAAGCCAACACAAACTGCCAGTAAGGAAGTTCAGGAATTTGGTTCGACCAGGAGTACAAGCATATCTATCTGCAGTCCCATAATGCCCTGGAATAGACATGGAACAGGCGCATGGGAGCCCACCAACTTGGTGAGCTGGTAAGCTGGGATGCAAGTGCTCATTGTTAAAATGGAGCCCATATTCCCATAATTAGCAACGTTGTTGAAATACGGATTTTTAAAAACACTTTTCCATTTCTCCCCCTTTCTCTCTCCTTTATTTTTTCTAACAAATATATACTACACACTATGTGCCAGGCCCTACTATAGGATGGAACAGACCAGAGGAAACTATGTTCCTGTCCTGTGGGATTTATATTCTCATGCTGAGGGTTGAGAGGAGAAAAATAACTATATGATACATAACACAGTTCTAAGAATGGAGTGTGGGCAGGATACTACAAGATACAGAGGGGTTAGGAAGGCACATCTGAGAAGATGATACAATGGCCTCAACAGAGAGAATGAGACATGTAATATCCTGGGAATGCATTTAGGGCAGAAGAACTGGAAAATGCAAAGGTTTTGAGACAAGACCAGGATGCCTGGTGACTGTAAGGAACAGAAAGAAGGGCCATGTACCCAGAGCACGCAAACAAAGGGAAATGGGAGGGGCTGAGGCAGGAAGGTTGGCAGGATTCGGGGCATGGAAAGCAGGCTGGGTTTTCTTTCTAGGCTTGCAGAAAGATCTCAGAGGTTTGCAAGCTGAGGTGGGATCTGACCTGATTATTTTCAAAGGGATGCCGGCTGCCTGTAGTTCAACAAGTGAAGAAACTGGGAGGGTAGATGAGAGGTGGTGGTGACCTGGATCGGGCTGCAGCATGAGGTTTAAGTTTTGAAGAGAGGGAAAACAGGGAGCCAGGGTGTCAAAGGACACTCCAGATTCCAGACAGAAGACCTATGTATATACCAATTTTAAAAATTAAATTAGATACAAAAACAAAAGTGAAAAGGCCATGAGCGAAGGCCTTGTTCCCTTCTTTCCATATCCACGGAGCTCAAGATGGTGCACTAGGGTGCATCTGCCCAAATCCTCTGACCTGGATATTCTTAAAGTCTCTATTTTCTCTTATTTCAAAGAGACAGAAAGACCAGGGTGTCCAATTACCTGGGTTATTGGCAGAGTTCTGAAGAGCACTTGAAGGAACAGTGATCAGAAACCTGTAATTACAGTCCCCACATGGTGTCTCTTTCCTGAGAACCAGAAGGATTGAGTCTCTTACCTCAGCAGCCCTCTGTGCAACTTGGTGGACAGCTGGGCAGGAAAACATTCTTATTGGGAACAAATCACAACAAAGGCCTGCTAAGCTTATAGATGCTCTTATACCTTCCCAACGACTTGATGTATAATACAATTATCATTTGATGGATGAAGCAGCCTTGGCAAAGAGACTCTAACTGTCAAGGTTACCCAGCTTTGAAATGCAAGAGTTGAGTTTAAAATTGTGATCTATCAAACTCTGCAGCCTAGATTCTTTCTGATGTACTTTCCAATCTTTTGAAAGTCACACAAACAACACTGATCTAACACCACAATAAACACAGAGATTTCACAACCCTGTGCCACTACTCTAAGGGATGCAAGCATTGTGGTTTCTGGACCACATGCAAACCCCCTCTGGCACTGATTTGGGAAGTTCTGCAGTGTATCCCTGAGTCTTGCAAAATGATGCTCCTGAAATCTCATTCAGCATACTCAGTGGAACAATCTGGTTGGCCACTGCTTCTCCCTGATGTCAAGAACTTCCTCACCCAGCTGGGTCCTTTTCCAAAGCTAACAGCATACTGTACTTTGGAGCACTGGTCAAGCAGATTGCTTCCAGCTGTTTTAAGGAATTCCCAAATTACTAGCAGGCAGACAGCTTCCCTGGTGTGGCAGGACCGTGGACAGCGCCTCCCAGCCAATCTGGGAACCAGCCCAATTGCTCCGCACAGAAACAATCAGCTTTGTGAGATCTCAAGAAGAGATGGTCCTCACTGAATCCTAATACAGTGGCACCTGCTGGAACCACCCCACTAGGCAATGTTCAAATCTGCAAGATAGCTTTAGTACTCTGCTTGCAGCTCCTGTGGGACTTTAAACCACAAGAGTATAGCAGTCTTATAGAGAGAAAAATATGCAATGGACTGAGTGTTGGGAATGTAAGCCAATGAATTATATTTGAAAACAAAATAATGGGTGGCAAATTAGTAGTGCAGTAGAAATTCTAATTAAACCAGTAATTAGAAATGATGGAGTGGAGTGAGGCAACTGGTTATCTTCATATGAACTGCTGGTGGGCTCTGTAAGGCAGTGTGGCACTTAGTTGGGCAGATGCAATTGAGATGACCCAGGGTTTAGACCTGGGGTTCCTCTGCCTCTCCATGTTCCCCAATTCCATCCCAAAACAACAAGAGAAAAAACAGGACTTGACACCTCAAATCCCAAGCGGTGGAATGAGGCAACCTAAGACTCCCCGGACCCAGGATCATTCTCTAACAAAACATACCTGGTTCTAATTACTTTAGTAATTTAGTAATAACTCATGTTGCCTCCAAGCTTTTGTTCTCACATGTGCGTTTTCTGTGCATAGAGAATATTATAATTATGTGGGAGGGAGACTGGATTTTGTTGTTCTTGTTTCAGTTTTTTTGAGACAGGGTTTACCTGTAGCCAACAGCTGGCCTGAAACTCACTATGTAGACCAGGCTAACCTTAATCTCACAGAGATCCACGTGCCTCTGCCTTCCAAGTGCTGGTATTAAAGGCGAATGACACAATGTCCAGACTTAATTATGTGTTTTTAAATAACCTGATTTTTCCCATAGAGGACTGTCTTAATAAAAAAAAATATTGCTCATGGAAGAAGGGAGAGAAAAAATTATCACCAGACTGCATCTTCACAAAATGGCTGCCCACAAAGCAAGGGTTTCTGAGTAGTCCTTTGTCTGCTAGGGGCAGAGGAGATTTAATGCTTACATCTCAGTTATTCACCCTCACAGGAACTTCTCCACTGAGGGTGATTTGGAGAAGGTTGGCAGCATGGACTTGTTCCTCCAGATGACAACTTCTCAGAGAAGGAAGAGGCAAGCAGGCAGGCAGGAGGAACCAGACACCAGTTTTCTCATAACAGCTAAGGACACATGTGGTGGAGGCCTGAGAAGAGATTCTCCACAGGATATGCCCAGGAAGCAAGCAGCATCCCTCTGAGCAACCCCTGCTGGCAGCTGCTGTAAATAACCTTGGTGTGCCAGCAGTTTTACTCTTGGGTCTGGGCCTCACCAGAAACTACTGCAAATCCCTCACAGACAATGTTAGTAGAGAAACCTGACATACCAGAGCCCTCCTCAGCTATGGGCTGTCCTTCATTGTTCAGATGCAGAGTTTCTTGGGGCAGCATCTGACCTGCTCTGCCTCATCTCTCCCTGCTCTGGGCAACAGCCTTTGCTTGGGCGAACTTTAAGGGACTGGATCAGGGTTGGTAAAAGTCAGAGGGAAAAAAGACAGGGAGAGCATAATAAAGCCCCAAGACAGAACCTGGGATCTCTCTCTCTCTCTCTCTCTCTCTCTCTCTCTCTCTCTCTCTCCTCCTCCTCCTCCTCCTCCTCTTCTGGATTTTAACTCACCTCAAACTAAATGTTATATTCCTCAGATCTTGGAAGTTTGGGCCTGTTCCTTTTTGACCAGTTTCCCACTGGTAGAGACCGAATTCTCCCTTTTCCAGGGCACTAGTTTGAAGCACAGAGCCCACAGGTTTAGATAACTGCATTTGGATAAATGCCTGGACTGTCAGTAACAGTTATTAAAAACTTGTTATAAAAACATATCACACAGTGGTTAAGAACATGAAATTTGAAGTTTGACAGAACCAAATGCCAATTCTCAGATTGCCACTCACTAATCTGTGTGATCTTGAACAAATTAGCTAACCTCTCTGAACCTCAAAAATCCACATCTATAACTACAGATAGCAATATCTATCTCTTGGGATCATAGTGATGATTAAACAAGATGGCTTGTGAATAGAACACTTAACCCAGCAGAGAGGCCTCATTTAAAAAAAAAAAAAAAGGATATTATCGTTGTGTGCCAAGGCATCACATGGGCTGATGCAATCCAGAACTGTACATGCCTCTGCTAAAATCATGTTGTATGGTGCTGTACACCTGTAATCCCAGCACCTGGGAGGCAGAGAGACCAGAAGCTTAAGGTCATTCTCAGCTGCATAGTGAATTGGAGACCAGCCTGAGCTATAAGAGATCCTGTCTTGAAAAAAACAGAAGGGAAAAGAGGAGAGGGAATGAGGGGAAAGGAAAGGAGAGATGGGAAGACAAGAGACATTTTCCTCAGAACAGTGCCTCACTTGGGCCTGAAATAGTGCACTAACAATCTAGGATTGCACTTTTGACCTCCAGTAGCCTAGGATGTTTGCACAGGGTCTGAGAAACAAAGTTTTCTCCCACCCGGGTTCTCAGATGTCTGGCTATGAGGATTTCTTACAGCCCAGCCTAGAGCAAGTAATTTTAGACTTTGTCTAGGGAGAAAAATAAATCTCCAACCTACCTTCCCTTTAAGCTCTTCTGTTGCTTATCTTAGCAGTTTTAAAGGTATTAATGATGAATCGTCCTACTACAGCAAAGCTGGACAGCAGAGTCTGAAGAGTGGGAGGGATCCAGGCAGGAGGAGGCTGCTGCTCTGTAATCCTCTCATCTCTGTCTCCAACATCCATAGAATATGTTCCCAGACACAATAGAGAAGGCACTGACTTAAGGGTGAACGGTGAATGGAAAATACACACATGTGGGTACACATGTACACCACGTCTTCTAGTAGTAGACTGGAGCCCCATGGGTCAGCCTGCACTTTATCTTGCTGCATTGGGGGTGGTGAATCTTCTTATGCCATTCACTCTTGAAGTGCTCAGTCCCAGATATAGACACTTTACAAAGTGAAAGAGCAAGGTCCCTGATCTATTCTTCCTTTTCCTCTCTATGAAAAGCATCAACTCTCCTGAACATTTTTGAAACTTCCAACTCCATTACAGATAAGACAGGTGGGTAGAGAGATGGCAAGACCTGTTCAAGGAGAAAGGACCCCTGAAATCTGTTCAGCAGGTACTGTAACTTGGACCAGGCCACAGGCACAAATAGTCCTATAGAGTCAAGGTCTCTGCTGGAGTCTCATTCTAGAGCTATTTTAGATTGCCATAGGCATCTAACAGACACAGCACAGCCTTTACCACACACTAGCCTGGCTCTTGCTCCAACTTTCCCACCCAGGGAGACTTGAGAGTTAGAATGTGGTTCATTTAAAGCTGAGTTTTGGGTTCATCTTACTCACATGGGATCTGGCTGCCTTCACGTGCTGCCACAGGCCCTCTCATGCTCAGGAGCACAGAAGGAAGAGAAAGAATCATCTCTGGCTAAAACTCGCAGGGGACGAGCTTGGGAACTAACATCTGACCACCACTTGATATGTCTAGCAGTGAGCACAAAATAAACCTGTGTAAATGGTACCTTAACAACTGTGGAAACAGATGTTCTGAGACGCAGTGACTTTCCCAAGGTCATCCTAGTAGCACACGGCAGAGCACTGGGCTCAACTGTGACCACAAACACAGGGCCTCCCCTGCCACCTGGCCCTGCTCACCTTTCCCATGGGGATAGAGTTCTAAGGCCATTGCCTAAAAGCCAGGCAAAATGAGTTCTACTCTGAAGACTTGCTAGCCTCTGGCCAGTGGCCCTAAACCACTTAGTGCTCAGACCATTCTGCTCACTAGTCCTGCTAAAGAACTCCACTGAACTCACAAACAGCTGACATGTGACTCTGTGACTCAGGCCAAGCAAATGCCAATCAGAGTTGGTGGGCACGATTTTCCTCCTGTACTGAGTCACCCTCTAGGCTGAGCTACAGAAATTCTCTGAAACTCAACCACCTACTTAGCCACAGCTGCTCCATTAGAGAAAGGCCAGCAGAGGACCTACAATCTCTGATGACCTCATGGTTAGATGGTGGCCAAGGACAACCTGAAAGTCCTTCTTGCCTGGGAGATGGACCTTCCTCACTGGGCAGGGTATTACGTGAGAAGCGCTGAAGACACAAGAAGCCCCACTGTTAACCTCCACACAGTCTGACAGATACTGAAGTTTCGGTGGAATTTTTACAGCACCATTCCAGGATTTTCTCAGTCCCTGGAAGTGCCTGTCAACAAGGGCAGTGCCTTCAAAAGAATCTTTCTTCTCCATTTCCATCGCTCCAATCCAACCCAACCTGCCTCTTGTTCACAGCTAAGCTGCCCCCCAAAGTAGTTCTAGTCAGAAATTTCCTAACTCATGGCCCATTAAAATATTTCTGAAGGGAGGGAGTAGGGAGGGTGGAAAACGGGAGGGAGGGAGGGAGGAGAGAGAGAAAGAGAGAGAGAGAGAAGGGAGATGAAGAGAGGGAGAGGGTATCAAATTTATAAAGAAAGAATCAAGTCCACTGACAGCAGACTGGACCGAGTGGCCTCAGGACTTCGGGCTTGGACCCCTGACAGGGCTGTTTGGGCTTTAAAAGGAACACAAGGCTTCCTTCCGGGATGGCCGCGCCCCTGGGGGAGCAGCCTTGGCGTACAGCAAGTATCCCTTTAGAGTACCGTGTGCACAGGTATAAATGTGGCCGCGGCCTCTCTCTCTCCAAACAGTGGCCCCACTAGACTGGTGGCCCCCAGTGCACGTCTCCTATCTCTGCCTTTCGGTTCCCAGATTCGCTTCCCTCGAGGGAGGAAGGGCTCTTCCAACTCTAGCTCCAAATTCTCAGAGATGCAGCCCCAGGACGAGGAATTAAATATTCATCATAGGCACGAACGTTCTGCTTCTTTTGTCAATGTTACCGTGAAGGTCACGGGCCTGAGGCCGAGTAGCTGGGGCTGGGGTCGCCGGCCGCGGCGGAGCCTCCCTACTTGGCTGCGCCCTGGGCGCGCTCCAGGCGGAGGGACCCACCGAGCTGGCCTTCTCCCGGGTCCTCCGCCAGCACTCGCCTCTGCAGCTGCCCCGTTACCTCTGGAGTTCTGGGGCCCTCCAGAGCTCCAGAAGCTGAAGCCCAAGTCCACCCCGTGCCGGAGCCGCCCGGCACCCTTGCCGCGCCAGACCATCGCGCCCCAGGGCTCCGTCTCCAGGCAACCGCGGCTGGAGCTGCAGGAGGAGCCCCGCGCCCGCGCAGGGTCGGGCGCACCAGGAGAAGCACCGCCTCGCACCTCGGTTCTCAGGCCTCCCAGGCTGGGGCGGGGCCGGAGAGGACAAAGTTGCGGTGATCGCTGGCTGGGTAAAGCCAGACAGGGCGCAGCCGGGGACTCACCTGTCCCGCGTGGGCCGTCGCGAGGACTCGGCCCCTGGACTCCGCCCGAGTGTCTGCGTTCTCCGACGGATCGCGGGCGCGCAGTCCCTTGCCCAGGATGCCCGAGTCTGGAGGCGACCAGCCCGGCCGGAATGGGGAGCCGGGAGCTGGGAGCTGGCGCACGCGGCTCTGCTGGCTCCCGATCCCTCCCTCGCCGCCAGTCCCAACCCGGTCCCGCCCGCTAGCGGCTCTGGGGAGCGGCCCTGGGCTCGGATCTCGCAGCCGAGGGAGCGCGTGGGGTTGCAAAGGCCCGGGTAGAGTGCCACCCTCACGCACGCTGGCCGCGCCGGCTCTGCGGAGCGGAACGGAGCTGGGTGGAGCGCGGCGCGCACTGTTCCCTCGCTTTCCGAAAGGCCACCCTGGCGGCAGGGCGCCGTGACGCAGGCTTGACTCACGCGCGGGTCCACGTCAACGCGAGGCTCTCGGGCCGTGAGCGAGGCTCTGATGGCCGACGCAAGCGAAGGGGTGGGCAGGGAGCAGGAGAGGGGTTGCCAAGGAGCATCTTCTTGAGACCTCCTCGAAGGAAAATGGGGACCCCGTGGCCAAAGCCCTCCCGAGCCCAGAGCCTCACTTTTCATACTCACTTCCTTTCGACCCTCCTTCGGGAAACCAGTCCCACTTAAAGTAGTTATTTATTCTTGCAGCTCTGAACCTTTCTATCTCCGCGTGTATGTTGCCTTGGTTCCAGCCTTTGCGCTGCCTTTTCCCTCTGCCAACGTTCCATCCTACTATCCTGCAAGGCCAGGCCCTGCACGGCTCAGCTTCGCAGAACCCTGCCAAATGAGTAGAGGGGGCGGTGAACAGGAGGGAAAATTGTGACTGGGCACCAGAAAGGTATTGGAGAATGCTGACCTCAAAGGATGTACAGACAAAGGGGGGAAGGGCAGCCCTTGTGGAGGGACAGTGTGTCCAGACCATAGATGCAAGCATGAAGATGGTGTGCAGACAGGTGGTTGCATGATCTGGAGCAGGGCTGGGAATGATAAGAACTAAAGTTAAACAAGGGAATAGGACCTGTCCTGCTAGAACTGCTGTCTGTAGAGCCTGCAATGAATCCTCTCTTTTCTAGGGGACCTTTGGTATCATAAGGGAGGGATAGAGGAGGTGAGCTTGTCTTCATTATCCTAGTGAAAATTGATAAGGACCCTCAGCAAGAACTCGGATGGGACTGGGATCCTGTCCTTGCAGACTAATTTGTAGTTGACTTTTATTACTTATGGCACAGAATGCTTTGCCTTCAGGTCAGTTTCTGTGGGATGGGTACAGGGCTAGATCCTGGTGATATGACACAGGGAGGAACTCAGGCCTAGGAACACCCAGTGTTTTATAATGGGCGAAAAGAAACCTGCTGGTGATTTGCCCTAGACAGAGTCTTTATCCTACTGGAAAGCAAAAAAAAAAAAACTGCCCTCCACTAGAGGGAGTCACCATTTCTGTTTTTCTATGGCAGTTTGCTACGCAAACATCCTTCAAACCAGTCTGCAGCAAAAAGTCATCAGTGCCTCTGCCCATGAGACTTCTGGAAATGAAAGGTACCCATTGGGAATTCTCTTTCCTGATAGATACTTCTTTTAGTCAACAAGTATTCAGCAAGTCGGTTGTTTGCTTGACACTGCTGCAGCTGTGAGGATAGAACAGACAAGAAGTCAATCATGACCCATGAGTTTATGGAACTTACATTCAGGTGGACTTAACCAAGGAGACAGCAGCATGGAGGCATGGAAGGAAGTAGCAAGTGATGCAAGAGACAAGACAGAGGTAATTACAGTCTGACAGCTGAGGTGGTGTGAGAGGTGAGAGGAAGGAAAGCCTCCACATGGGTGGTTTAAGGCAAGGGGGCTGGAGGTGAAGTAGTGCTGGGAAAGGGGAGGACTTTGGAGTCTGACAGACCTAAGTTTTCATCCAGACTGTATTACCTAGAGACCTTAGGCAAGTTCTATAACTGAGATGATCCTCAGTTTCCACATCTGTAAAATGATACATACAATAAAATAATACACTCCATGTAGTTGTTGGGATGATCACATGAGATGATTATTTTAAACTAGCTGATATCACATGTGCTTAATAAATGACTGTTCCTAGGTTGTTGTATTGTTACTAACCAAGACAGAGATTCTAGAAAGAGGAAATTTTAGAAAGAAGGTAAAGAGGTCATGAGTTTGGGACATACTAAGAACAGCATGGCCTCAAGGTATAAAGGCCCTTGTATCACATACACCTGTTGAGTCCTAATCTTGAATGAACTCAATACCTGATTTCTTCATGCACTGGTCTCTGGAAAAAAGGCATACTATGAATCCATCTCCTTCTGCCATCATAGTCACCAGCCTTGAGTGGGCTCCTTGTGTTCCCCAGTGCCCCCATGTGACTCTGTGAACTAGTTATTCCTCACTCCAACATTCCCTACTTTCTTCAAACACCCTCCTTACCTACTCCTTACCTCCTTGCTGTCTCAGGAGCTTGGAGTAAGAAACTCTCTAAATTTTCCACTGAGAGTGGCATCTGCCTGGGCATTTACATTCTCTCCTCCTTTAAAGCCCTGAGAGAGCAGGTGAACCTCTCTTGCTGTCAGAATCCAGTCCTCACCTGGGTCCCACAGCCTTGAGTCACCATCAGCTATCACAAGCTCTCCTAGATCATCATCAGCTTCTTCCTTGTTACTGGGTCGTTTTCAGCAGCATTGAAGCATGTTCAAATATCTCCTCTAAATGTCACCTTGCAAGGCTGGAGAGAAGGCTCAGCAGCTAAGAGCTCTGGTAGCTCTTGTAGAAGATACAAGTTCAGTTCCCAGCATCCACAGGGCAGCTAACAGCTACCTGTAATTCCAGTTCCAAAGGCTCTGACACCCTCTTCTGGCCTCTACAGGCATTGCACACATGTATGCATTTACATGCAGGCGGAACACACATGCACATAAAATAATAAAACCCTTTCTCCTTTTCTTTCAAATCCTCTGTCTCTATTTCCTCACCTTCCCCCCACTCCTTAGCATGTTTTTCCCTACTACATTGTCAGAATGGATCACATTAAGATCATGGATGACCTCTGACACTAAATCCACAGGACGTTTTCCAGTCCTCATTTTACCAACCTATACTTTCCTAGACACCCTCTCCTTCCTTCTAACATTCTCTTTCCTCTCCTTCTTGAAGTCCCTAATCCTGAGTTCCTTCCTGTACTCTGGCCACACGATGACATTCCCTTACTGACCTTGACAAGCTAGACTTCTCAGAGCCCTGTCTCTTTGTCACTCTAAATTCTTTTCCTTAAACCATCTCCTCTACTGATGACATCAGACAGTCTTCTGAGCCCTACATACTCTACTCCATCTTTCTAGAAAGCTCTCTCAGGATTATCTCAATATTCAAAGAACTACCCTGGGAAACATTCAACATTTTGCTTCTTGTTCTGCCTCCAATTCTCCCTGCCAGAAGCCTAATAGTTACCTTGAGACCCCCTTCCTTCTCACTCCCTCATAAAATCCCTCACTAAATCCTGAAGGCTTTAACTACTAACTGCCTCTAGAGTCTTGCTGGCTACTTCTTATTTTTGTTGTCACAACTTTAGTCCAAGCTATGACCATCATTCACCTGGACTCTCATAATTCCCTCTCATTCAAATTCCAGCTCCATTCCTTTTCTCAACCCAAGACAGATCTTTTAGAAGTAAAAATGTAATCATATTGTTCTTAAGACCACAGTGCCTCAAGGCCCTTCCTGGTTCTAGCCTCATCTATCACGCCCCCATGTCTTTCCACTCCACCAGCTCACTGACTCCACCAGCTTTTTCTCAGCTCTTCCCACTCTTCCTACTTTCCTGGCTCAGGCTTCAGTCCATCTGCCCTCTCTGCCAAGAATCTTTTAAGGCCCCTCCTCCTCTTCCCTCCCTTCCTGTCTACTTACCCAACAGAAGCCTGTGTGCCTGCCTTTTCTGACTGTGGAGAAGAATTAGGGCCAATCTCTCAGGTGGACATTTCTTACCCTTTGTAGCCCTTGTCACAATTGTGATTAAGTATTTAAAGACATAATTGTCTATTTCAGGACCATCTCCCCAGTTTATACACAAAGGCAGAGACCATGTCTATTCTCAACACATGGCGAGCCCGCCACAAATATTTTCCGGAAGAATAGAAAAGGGGTGGTTAGAAATACTGGTAGGAAGTCAGGAAGTAGGCTGGAAATGGATTCAGAAATCACAACAGCAGAAGATGTGGTTGAAGCAGCGGAGAAGGTGAGACCAGCTAAGAGGTCCACTCTTGGAGATGGTCAGGAGAGAGCCTTGGTGGGAGGGCTGATTTCTAAGACAGGAACAAGGAGGGACAAGAAAGAATACAGGGAGGAGGAAGCAAGAGGTGAGCGGACAGTGTGTCTCACAGACGAATTTCTAGAAGTGTCAAAATCTGCACAGATGTCAGGGGTGAAGTCTGAAAGGTGTCTCTGGTGGCAGCGTTCATGAGGTGACAGGAAACCACATTGGGAGTGCTGAAGTGGAAATGGAAAGTATACATCGAACATGAAGTCTTCTTGAGCAGCTTCCTGTGACCACCTCTCCTCTGAGCATCCTGAACAAAATTCCTTCCTTTTACATGGCATATAGAGTTATATTAAAATTGCACAATGTAATACTATGAGAGGCAGTGTGATTAGTACTTCCCATCTTATTGAAGGAAAAACTAAAGCTTACTGTGGTTAGTCCATCCAAACCATACAGCAAGCCCATCCTGTGTTTAAAGTCTTTGCATTCAGCTTTGACATTTAGAGACTTATAGGCCCCCTTCATATAGGTAAATCCTGAGTATCTTACACACACAGATGCTAAGACATGACCTCTCCCTTGTTCTGAGTAGCACAGCTATTGGTGTTTCCCTAGTGTGGATGTTCTAAAGCATGGTCACTAAGTTCTCTGACAATTCTTTCTTCAAGAGGTGAAATCTACATCTCCTCACTTTTAGTCTGGGCTCTGTGACTGCTTAAATAACAGGAGTAATATGCCTGTTTCTAGACATATAAAAGAGTGGAAGCTGCCATTATCTCTGTCCTGGAATCCTGCTCTAAAACTTCCTACCATTCTGTGAGGAATCCCAAGCAGTATACAGAGCAGCCTACACGGAAAGAAGCTGAAATGCCCATACCCTTGTCCCCAGCCCCCACTCGGCTCTTGAACTATCCACAGCCTGCCCACCAGATGAGTAGATCATCTTGGAAGGAGACCCTCCCCACTCCAGCCGGATTCTGCTGTCAGTTCAATGCAGAGCAGAGAGAATTGCACCCATCCACAGCAGAAAGGGAAAGGGGACTTCGGTAAGCAGAGGCAACAGAGTGGCAGCTGTCCCTCCTCACATGACCACCTGGGACCAACCTTGGGGATGGCAGCCCTTCCTATAGCTGGGCACCTACCTGCTCCTGTTAGCAAACAGTGCTCCAGGCCAAAAAAAAAAAAAAAAAAAAGGGGGGGGGGATAGAGTGAGCTGACGGGATGGTCAAGTGTATAACGGAAATTGTGGCCAAGCCTGATGATGTATTTGATCCCTGTGACCCACATCACGGAAGGAGAGAAGCAACTCCCGCAAGTTGTCCCCTGACCTCCACATCCACACCCATACATGGATGAATGAATAAA
>NW_008353126.1:1575083-1666611 GCF_000622305.1 Nannospalax galili
TGTTAACAAAAAGTGCTCCAGGCCAAAAAAAAAAAAAAAAAAGGTGGGAGGAAGAATTGAAGACAGAGAGAGACAGGGAAGGATACTACGATGCAGGGAGGAATAATGGGGGCCTCTATGTTATTTCCTGCCTACCACTTCATGTTCCTCCACTCGTGACTCAGAGGAGCCTCTGAATGGCTTTGTTCCTCATCTCCCTTGGCAACACAAGGCCATCATCCTGTTGATGGAGACTATGAATGGACAGCCCTTCACAGAAGCAGGAAGTACCACATAATATAGGTCAGGCTGCACTGCCCCAACTCCAGATGCAGCTCTGACACCTTTGCCTCTTGGAACTCAGTGGCAGAGAACATGGTTCCTGGAGAACCTGATTCCAGAGAGTCCTTCTGGGCAGGGTGGAGCACCCCCAACTCAACACACTACTGTGAATATCCAGAACCAAACTCAGAGCAGATCTTGGGAAGGAAAGATTCTAAGGGGCCCTTCCCAGCAGGATCCACCCCTTTCCCTTTCTCTACACTGTGATGCGGCCAGGTAACATGTTCAGACATTAGCACTGCTTGGGCAGGGGACCTCTGACAGACTGCTTGGTGTCTCTGACTGTCAAATTGTTTATCTGAAAAAATGGGAATGGTGGGAGCAGCTGGAGAGACGTCTCAGCGGTTAAGAGCACTGGCTGCTCTTACAGAGGACCCAGGTTTGATTCTCAGTACCCACATGAACAACCGTCTATAACTCCAGTTCCAAGGGATCTAACTCCCTCTTCTGATCTCCATGGGCATTGTGCAACACAGGTGCACTCACATACATGCGGGCAATATATACATACACATAAAAATAATAAAAAATACATAAAATACTTTTTTAAATGGGAGTGGGACTGGGGAGATGGCTCAGTGGGTAAAAGCATGTGCTATGCAAGCCTGAGGACTCAGATTCATATCCCCAGCACCCACATAAAAGCCGGACATGTGTGCACTGTAACTTGGGGTCCAGGGTTTGGGGGAAGTAAAGACAGGATAATTTCTGGGGCTTGCTTGCTGACCAGCCAGCCTGGCTTCAAGTTCTCAAGGGAATAAGGCAAAAAATGACAGGAATGTGGGGGAACACCCAACGTTCTCCTCTGGCCTCTGCATGTTCTGATATGTTCTCTGACCTCACCTGGATACTGTAAGGGTTATGGCATATAAATCTGCATAAACTCAAGGCAGTTTATTACTATTACTACTAGTAGGAATGCATAAGATGCACCAGGCACTGTTCTGGGAAACTTAACACTTAATGTTATCAACTCATTAAATAATCAAATATCCATTTACCCCAGGGGTTTTTAAATATAAGGTGCATGCTCTTTTCAAAAGCTGAATGTTTAATTTGAAAAATAATTTATTTTAAAAAAAGAAAAATAATTTATAACTAAGAAGGTTAAAAGGCATAATTCAGTAACATTTGGATACAAACGTCAACATACTAAAAATCTATAACTTTCAGGAGCTGGAGAGATGGCTCAGCAGTTAAGAGCACTGGCTGTTCTTGCAGAGGGCCTGGGTTCAGTTACCAGTACCCAACTGATAGCTAACAACCATCCTAACTCCAGTTCCAGGGGATCCAATGCCTTCTTCCGACCTCCACAGGCATTAAACAATACAGATACACTTACATACAAGCAATACACTTATACACATAAAATTAAAAAATAAAAAATAAGTCTATAACCTTGAGGTATACAACCAGTAAGAGAATTTAAGCAATGACTCAGCTACCATAGCAACAGCCATATAAAAGAAAAAGGAATAAAATGTTAAAGATATGTAGAAAACTGATAGGAAGAAAGATTCAAAATACAACTAAGATTACAAAGAAGGCTTGAATATAAGGAAAGAAATGGCATGATGGATGAAATGTTTGCAATTTCAGCACCTGGGATGCTGAGGCAGGAGAACTGAAAGTTTGAGGCCAGTCTTGGCTACACAGTGAGATTGTCTCAAAACCAACACCAAAGAAATGACATGGCCTGTGGAAGACATGTTTCTGGTTGACAAAACATAATAAACATGTTCATTCTCTCTAAATTAACCCATAATTTAAAAACAACTCCAATAAAAATAATTTTTTTCCTAGGCAAGCTGATTTCAAAGTTTTCAAAGAGAAAGAAAGAAACAAAATTTAGTGAAGGAAATTTTAAAATGGGAGATTTGAGAGAAATTAGCCTATAGGTAGGAGAGCATATGCTAAAGCTGCACAGTGAAATGAGTGTAGTCCAAGTCAGGGGAAATACCCAAGGGAGAGCCAAAGTTCAGGAAAACTCGGATAAAAAGTTATAGACTATGGTAAAGGTTATATTTAAAATGAGTAGATATGGATTTTTAATAAATTATATTGCTTTGGCCATCTGAGGCAAAAACTAAATCTGATTCTTTATCTTGTTTCTTAGAGCCACATAAATTATAGATAGATCTATATTGATGAACACAAAAACGTAAGTTGCAGGACTGCATCATGACAGGACCTAGAGAGATATTTATAGCCTCAAGTAGATCTATTAGTAAAGAAGAAAGGTTGAAAATCAATGAACCAAGCAATCCGTTTCAAACCCTAGGAACAGAACTACAAAGTGGACCAAACAAAACAAAGACAAGGAGACAACCCAGACTGTGGAGAAAGTAAAGACAGGAAGGGAAGCATGGTGACACAGTGGAGGGATAATCAGAAGTTCATCTCTTGAAGCCAGGTGTGGTGATGCACATACATGAATCCAGCACTCAGACTGTGAGTTCCAGGCTACCCTGTTTGAAAGAAAGAAAGAGAGAGAGAGAGAAAGAAAGAAAGAAAGAAAGAAAGAAAGAAAGAAAGAAAGAAAGAAAGAAAGAAAGAAAGAAGGGAAGGAGGGAGGGAGGGAGGGAGGGAGGGGGAGGAGGGGGAGAGAGGAAGGGAAAAAGTGAAGTATTTTTAAAATTCCAGTTATTTTAAATCAAACCATAAAAAGCACGGAAAGAAAACACGGGGGAGCGGCAGGTGCTGGCATCCCCATTCCTTTTGCCTTATCCTACTTTATTTTCCTCCAAATCACCTATCACCGTCTGGTATTCAAATCCCTTTCCTGTTTATTTTTTATTTTTGCTCATAGTCAAAAGTAAACTAGATGAAAGCTATTTCCCATCACCTAGAATTCTCCTGATAGGGGGAGGAGCTGGGAAATATCCACTGAGTGACTA
Organism: Nannospalax galili; assembly: GCF_000622305.1. Classification (NCBI taxonomy): domain Eukaryota; kingdom Metazoa; phylum Chordata; class Mammalia; order Rodentia; family Spalacidae; genus Nannospalax; species Nannospalax galili. Next base: position 1,578,302 of record NW_008353126.1, read on the forward strand.
TTAAAGAAGGCGGCAGACAGGTATAATGTTTCATGCCTGTAATCCTAGCACTAAGGAGACTGGGGCCGGAGTATTCTCCCGAGTTGGAACCCAGCCAGAGCTACATAATAAAACCAGCCTGGGCTACAGTTTGAGACCTTGCCACATCCACCCTACAAAAAGATTCCAGGGGGAGAGTTATTTAATATATAGTCCCTAAAAGTCCATATGAAAAAGTATTAATTATATACATAGATATAAAAATGTGATTGGGAAGTTCATAGCAATGAAAATATGAGCAATTCTTACACTTCACAAATATAAGATGTTCAATTCCATGTGTAATAGGAGAAATGCAAACTGAAAAATAAGATGTCCTTTTTACAAGAAATTAAAGCATGAAAAATGATTAAGAAGGCACATTACTAGCAATAGAGTTAAATTGGACAGCCTCAGTGGGAGATTACTAGGCTATAGTTAGTTATCAAAATTGTGATGTCACTAATCTACTGACCATTAGGCTGGCCCACAAAGATTATGAGGACACACACTCATTTGGCATGTGCTTGGTTAAAGGCACTCATTTAAAGGTACTCCTAGAAGCACTGTCTATAATAGAAAAAAAAAAAAACAGAAACGATCTTGTTATCTATCAACAAGGAGCTGTTTAAATAATTTATGGCACCTCCATGCAGTGAAATTCTTAATATCCATTAAAATGAACAAGGCTGTGTTATATGTTCTGATCTGGAAACGTCTCCAAAATGTGCTGTTAAATGAAAAAAGATGGAGAGGGTATGACTGTGTGTACCTACAGAAGCAGAGATATTTCTGGAACAATGCATGAGAAACTGATAATCGTGTCTCCTCCAGGGTAAGGCACTGCCTGGTTAGGGCAGCTGGCAGAGAGGTTTGGTTTTTGGTGCTTTGTTCCCCATGTCTCTACTATGCACATTCCATAGATCCCTGTGTGCTTCTATATGCATGTGAGATCAGGAAGGGACCCCCAAACCTGGCACAATGGCTCCTCTGCTGAGGAGGATTAGAGGTTGAGCTCCCTGGGAAGGGAAAGTTGGTACTGGACTTATTTCCACTTTGTTTGAATTTTGGTTTGTTCATGTGTTACCTGTTCATTAAAATGACAAACACATCTATCTTCCGAGGCTCCTCTGAAGTGTCCCTTTCTGCCGCTCTCTCTTCAGTCTCTGGCCACCAGCCCCCTCCCCAAGGGCACACGGTCTGCAACCCCCACGGACAGGACACAGTAGGAAGAGCGTGGGCTTTTGACAGACCAGTTGTGGGGGTTCAACCCTCCCACACTTTGTCTGCAAAGTGAAGCTGGCAGCAGTTTCTCTGATGGTGAGTATTAATTCAAAAAATACACATGGCAAGTGCTCAGTAAACAACAGTTACTGCTTACTAGCTTTTCTGGAGCATAGTAGTAATACCATGAAGGACAGAGGGAACTGATCCTTTCCCAGCCTTGCACTCAGATGTGCATGCTCCCTCCTTTCAGCAGCTGCTTCTAAACTTCTCAGGAAGAGAAATAGAGAACTATATTTTCTAATATTTACTGACAGCAGCAAGGTCATTGTTCCTGTCTGTACCTGAGAAGGAGGAGGGGAGGGTGTTCCAAAAGCTCACATGCCTAGCATCCCAGGGGCCAGACTTCAGCATAGTAAATGCAGTGTTTTTTAGTATAAGCAGACCAAGGTGGCTGCTCCAGTAGGATTTGAGCATCAGCCAGGAGGGGACTGGGGAGATGTTCCAGGCAGTTATGGAAAGGAGAGGAAAATATCTGCCCCACCAGGCACGGGGGAGGGAACGTAAAGTGCAAAACCTGCCTCGGCTCAGAGCAGTACCAGCGTCAAATATAGACCTCTTTCCATAAAAGCACCAGCAGCTGCTTCTATAAATACCTTAGCCAGTTTTCCGGGGTTCTCATGTGACTTTGATGCCTACCTCAGCTGCGGGGATTCGTAGCCATGGTGATTGGCCCCGTGATCAACCATTCTTCATTCATGGCAGGCTGCAGCATCCAGGACTGAGGGTTGAGTGGAGAAAGGGAGGTGGAGGAAAGACCAAGGAGATGGGGAAAGAAATAGGGTTGAACAACGAATAAGGATGAAGTTTCCAGTCCTGGGGCAGACTTACAGCTCCAGCTTTATTGTAAGGATGCCTGAAAAAATTATCGATCTCTTCAGACTGCTGTCAGGGAAAGAACATTTTTATTTGAGAAGCGGTAAACACCCTCACCTTTGAGTCAGAGAATCAAAAGTTCCGAGCTGGGAACAACAACAATCCACTAAGCTATCACTGTTGGTAGAGATGAAGAAGAACAAAGCCTTAGAAAGGTGGGGTGGTTTCTCCTAAGTCACACAGCAAGTCATTTGCAAAACTGGGGCATCAACTAGGCTGCATGTCATTCCTGATTCCTCTCTACCTAAGTAGGGCTCAGCTCTGAAGGGTCTGTTGTCCGTTGAGATCTAAGTGTAAACCCTGCCCCTGATTAACTGGAACTTGAAGTCCCTTTGCTCCTGGGTTATCACATCTGTATGAAGCTACAAGTCCTCCAAGGGAGGCAAAAACAGAACTCATGTAGTCTGTCCCAAGGTCAGCCCTGCCTCTTGACTAATAAATGTGGGACAAAACAGCTAATAAACCATGAGAGGTCCTGCCGTGACAAGCAAAGCAGGTGTCAGGCTTGGTCAGCTACGGAGACCTCTGATCAGTCTCAGACCTGCAACCCAACAGAATTCTGTAAATGCCACCATGTTCTATATCCTCCTGTGCTCTGTGCTGGGGTGAAATGAGGAGGCAGGGCATGACCACTTCCCACCTGCAGAGCACACAGCTACCATGCTTAGGTTTCTATAGGTAAGTAAATAAAAGAGACTTCTTTTTAATTAATTATTTTTAATTTTATGTGTATGTTTTTTACCTACTTGTTTGAATGCGCACTACAGCGTCTACAGTGCTCTTAGAGGCCAGAAGAGGGCATCAGATCCCCAGGAACTGGAGTTATAGACTGTACTGAACAGGCTGATGTGGGTACAGGGAACTGAAAGCTGGTCCTCTGCAAGAGCAAGTATTCTTAAATACTATGCCATCTCTCAGCTCCTGGCCCCAAATTTTTGACCCTCCTATCTTAGCCTCCTGAATGCTGGGATTATAGGTAGATGCCACCAAGCCCAGCTTGAAGAGGCCCTTGTTAACTCATAAGCTATGCTCCAGAGAGATTCTCAAATCTGAAAGTAAAGTGGGCTACAGTCAGGGTAAGCTTCCAGAAGGAAGTGAAGAGGATGTAACCTGGAAGGTGGGTAGGAAAAAGCAGGAGGAATGTTCTAGAGCACCAGGCAGTGGAGTAGGAGCTAGGTGGCCAAGGCAGGGGAGATGGTGTGACAGTGGTGGTCAAGATTCAGATAAGGACAGCTGCCAACCACATGCTGGTTCATCTGGTTCTACCACACAAGCTGGAGAGGCAGAATTGAGGGTCCTGGAGGAGACAGATTCAGAGAAAACAAACACTTGTGTTGAGATACTCCCGAAAGGGACTGAGAGCAAACACAGACATCACGGGACTGGAAGACCATCAGCAGTAATTGCAGGCTCTGTCATCACCTGATCTTGGACCAAATGTCCACCAGCCTCTGCATAGGTTACACACACACACACACACACACACACACACACTCACTCACTCACATACAAAGCCTGGCAGCAGTCAGAGGATCCCAGAGGCCCGAAGGCTCTGTCTCTCTTATTGTTCACTTATGCCACCTTCATGGAGCTCAGGACAGGAAGTAAAGGATAGCATGTCCCTCTTGTTCCCACTCTACCTATTAGCCAGCCAGTGGAGGGAACCCCAACAGCCAGCTCCCCAACCTGGAGGGGACAGAGCATTCAGTTCATGAGAGAGGTGAAGCTTCATCCGAGCTATACAGTGTTACATGTTATTCAACCAGGACTGTAGCTGCTGGAGTCCAGAGACACTGCTGCACCTGTGTCTAAAACGCTTCTCTAGCTTGCAAGGGGAAGCATGGGACAGACACATACACCCATTCAGGAAGGTTTGGGAGGGGTTGGCACTTTCCTCAGTTTTGGAGGCAGGCCTGAATCTGAGTCCTGGCTGTGCCACTTACCCAAGTGGCGTTGTAGAACTTATTTAGTTTCTGTGCCTCGGTTGTTTCTCTTGTAAAGAGATGTGCCACCTACCTTGATGAGCAGTTGTGACCTGAGACATGTTGGTCACACAGGGACATATGGAAAGAGAACTGATAAGGCAATAACATTCTCTTCCATCACAGGACATAGAGGAAGGGAGACACCTCTGGGGGATCCCTCAGCTTCCATGCACCATCCCCTTGGGAGTCTCCTGAATCTGCACACCCAGTAGCTTCTGTGCTCCACACCTTCTGTCCATGGTGTCCTCCCATTTGTCTCCTCTCATCTATATTTTTTCTGATCCTCTGAACTTCACTTAAATTTCAGTCTTCTGAGGAAATAGTTACTGGGTAAAACACTTGCTCCAATGGACCGAGTAAACTTGTGTGAGCCCTTACCTCTCCAGATACCACTTTCCTTTCTAGAGTGGGTTTTTGCTTTGTTTTGTTTTGCTTATGGATCAGTGAAAGGTTTTATTTTCTTATTAGCTATCTTTAAAATATAATTGATGCCGGGCGTGGTGGCATATGCCTTTAATCCCAGCACGGGAGGCAGAGGCAGGTGGATCTCTGTGCGTTCAAGGCCAGCCTGGTCTACATAGTGAGTTCCAGGACAGCTGGGGCTACAGGGAAACCCTGTCTCAAAAAAGACCAAAATAAATAAATAAATAAATAAATAAATAAATAAATAAATAAATATTAAGATATAATTGACAAGGCAGGGTGGGGGCTACAGCTCAGTGATAGAGTTCACGACTAGCGCACACAGGGTCCTAGATTCAGTCCCTAGCACCCACCCCCTCAAAGAATAACTAACAATGTTATCAATCAAATATAATAATGTGATTAGGGGTTTATGATATGTGTATAAATAGTATGGAAGTTTGGATAAATATAAATAATTGAAGAGCATTGGAAATGGTAACTGGGTGGGTATAGTTTTTTAACATTAAAAAAATTATTGAGGGGCTGGAGAGATGGCGCAGCAGTTAAGAACACTGGTTGTCCTTGCAGAAGACCCAGGTTCAACTCTCAGCACCCACATGACAGCTAACAACTCCAGTCCCAGGGATCTGACAGCCTCTTCTGACCTCCACAGGCATTGCATGACATGGGTGCACTTACCTACATGCAGGCAACACACGCATACACATAAAATAAAAATAATAAATAATTTTTTTAAGTTTAAAAAAATTTATTGAGAATTTCATACATTCATATGAGGTGTTTTGATCAAATCCACACCCACTCCCTCCCCTCCAACACCTCCCATATCTCCCCATTACTTTTTCCTGACAACTTCATGTACTCTTTCTTTTTTCTTTTTTTTTTTAATGGGGCTTTTTTGCTACTCTAACGTCCCCCCTTCTAAAGAGGTAACCCTAAAATCTTTAGGGATTAGATAAGAGCTCCCAAATACTTTTGACATTTTTGGCCTTTGGAACAGAATATGTTACTAAGAGGCCCTAGGACATTTTGACTTTTGGTCAAGAAACTGACTATTTTTCTTTGGGGTCTTTTTGCCCTAACTGCCTAGCCAATTCTTACCTCCTGTTCTTATCACACCATCCTCTGAAGAGATTACCCAAGAGATTACACAGACCACTCTAGCTTCTTCCATGATGAACAGGGACACAAGATGAGGCAATTGGGGTACCCCTTCAGTGGGTCTATCTAAAAGACTCCCAAATTGCATAACTCTTGTGTGTAGGTAGAAAAGAAAATCCTTGACTGGTGAATAGGAGATGTGAAGGAGAAGAGTAGTTAGCATTACAAGTTCTAGACAGGGAATCAGAAAAAAGTCAGAACAGGGCAAATTTCAAATGTTCATATCAGAGTCCATTGGGATTTCTTGACAAGAGCGTCCAAAATCATCCCTCTATTGGGTTCCTCCTCATTTTTCTTTTGTCTGCCAAGGCTGGACTCGAGAGTGATGGATTCAGGATTTCAGTTCCCTCTCAAAGGTTTCTAAATAGGGGGAGAAAACAAATTTATCCATCATTTTAGAACAATAGCAGATTGTCTCCCTTAGCTACAGGTGGGCACTACAGTATTAGAGACGAAGATTTGAAGTCTTACATCTGAGCAGCACTTTCTGGTTAGGAACAAAATCATCAATGAGAAATAATTGTCTGAATAATTTTCTATATAGATTTAAGCCTAATATCTGGGAAGTGTAATCCCTTGAACTCTTAAATATACTGATGACTATACTCATTGGTTATACTTTCCTTTTGGATGTTTAAGATCATTCAGTTGGCCCAAATAAACCAATTAATTTTTACACTTAAGGTCATTTGAGGATCTGTTTCTCAGGGGTCACATGGGCTTGGGAGGAGCTCCTGGCTCCTTTCTTTTACCAGTTTAGAGTTGTTTTTATGGAGTTGTTTTATCTAGAGTTGTTTCTAGGTTTTAGCTGATAGGCCCTGTCCGATGTGGTGGTACATGCCTGCAAACCCAGGACTTAGAATGCTGAAGCAGGAGGATTGCTACGAGTCTGAGGTCAGCATGGGCTATATAGTGAGTTTCAGGTCATCTTAAGCCACAGAGTAAGATTTTTGTCTCAAAAATAAATTAATAATACTCATCTCAGTTACTTTTTCTGTTGCTGTGATAAAATACCCTGACAAAAGCAACTTAATGGAGAAAGGTTATATTGGTTCACAGTTCGAGGTACAGTCCACACTGGCAGGGAAGTTTTGGCAGCAGCCAGTTAAGGCAGCTGGGGTTGCATCCTCAGTCAGGAAGCAGAGAACAATGATTGGTAGAGCTCCACTAGCTTTCTACTTTTTATTCAATCCAGAACCCAAGCCCAGGGAATGCTGCCACACACTTTTAGTATGGGTCTTCCCACCTCAATTAATGTAATCAAGATAATCCCTCCTAGTCCTAGCCAGAGGCTAACCTAATCTAGACAATCCCAGAGGCTTGTTTCCTAGGTGATTCTAGATCCTGTCAAGTTGATAGCAATATTAATCATCACAGTGTTGGCAATAAATACAGTGCTTGCCTTGCATGCATGAGCTCTGGGTTCAATCCCCAGCATCACATAAACTCAGCCTGATGGCTCATACCTGTAATCCTAGAATTCTGGAGGGAGAGGCTAAAGCAGAAAAACAAAAAGTTCAAGGTCATCCTCAGCTACATAGCAAGTTCAAGGCCAACCTGGGGTTCATGAAACACTATCAATAAAAATAAATAAATAAATAAATAGATAAACAAACAAAAAATGATATGCACATGGTGGTGGGCCAACAAGCATGCTGCTGCTTGTGTCGTTTTTGCTCCCAAGCAGGTGGATGTAGTAAGAGCTGTAGGTAGTAGGGATACAACCCAACAATATCCTCAAGACTCCTGTGTGTCCTTGCCTTTTACCTCCAAGAACTACATACTGCTAGCATCCCCAGTCTACAAAGACAGTGCTCAAAAAAGTTAGGAAACTTGTTCAACCAAACATAAAGAAGAAGCAGGCCTTGGATTTGCCTCCAGATCTGTGTGATCCCAAAGCCCAGGGTTTAAAACATGATTTCTGGGGTTTATCACCTGAGGCCGACAGGTGACTCCTCATGAATTGCTTCTGTGAGATAGTTCAAGCAGTATCTTAGATTTTATCTCATGAAAAAGCCAGAGACTCTACTATAAAAATGAACTGTGATAATTACCTTATAGAAAGAAAAGGGTTAGATTGGCTCACTGCTTTAGAACCTCCAGTTCATGGTTTTTGAAAAAGAGATCATAGAGGGCCTGGTGAGATGGCCCAGTGCATAAAGGCACTGGCCATTAAACCTGATAAACTCAGTTTGATCCCTAGGACCCACATGGTAGGAGATAACCAGGTCCCACAAGTTGACCTCCACATGTGTACCCCCATACACATACACATTTATATACTAATACACACATAAATAAATAATAAATAAATGCAATAAAATTATTTCAAAAAACAAGAGAAAAAGAAAACCAGAGTCCCATAATTCCCTTCTAGGGCATGCCCCCAATGACCTGAAGACCTCCCACTAGGCTTGCCTCTTATAGGTTCCCAATAGTGCACAACTGGAGGCCTGAATCTGCACACCCAGTAGTGCATAACTGGAGTCCAAGCCCTTAACACACAGGGCTTTGACTGACATTTGGGGTTCAAACTTTACAAAGGTTATCAAGTGACTTGCCCAAGGCCACAGCTGGATGGTGGCCATCAGTTCCAGAACTCTGGGCTCTGAACCCAGAGCTGTAGTTTCTCCCTGCTGCCTGTGGCTGAGATTCTTGGGATGGAGATGCTAGGACTGTGGGATCTTAGCCAGGAAAGCCTCCAACCATGGAGGGATTTGCTTTGAAGACAAAGGATGGCTCCTGGCAAGGAGAGTCATTCCTATTTCTGCTCCAGACAAATGGGTGGCTGCCATGGATTCCATGATAAATCTTTCTGCTAAAGATGATGCATCACTTGGGGCTGGTTATATGCACAGAATCTTTGGACATTATACAAGTCAATTACTGAGACCAAGGCTTCAAACTGAGCAGAGATATTTTTATCATGTGGTTGTAACAGAGCCAGAGGCTCCCTGGGATCTGACTAAGAAGGTGAATCTACTTCATGCTTGGTTCTGGGGGCAATGGTGAGTGTGAGACTTGCCCAGGTATGGGAAGGTATCCTCCAAACCCATCATGATGGCCTCCACACTGTGTTTTCCCCTGATGCCATCAGAGGGCACCGGGCCAATCAGGAATATTCAGCACATTCCAGAATCCCCAACCTGGTCCAGTGAGATGTCTCAACAGGTAACGGTGCTTGCTGCTAAGCCTGACAACCCGAGTTCGATCTCAGGGACTTGCATGATGGAAAGAGAGAACTGACTCCCACAAGTTGTCCTCTGAACTCCACGTCTGCTCAGTCACACATACACACAAATGATAATAATAATAGTAATCATAAGAGTCTTTAGACTCCCCAGCCTAACACATCCTCACGCTCAGTTACTTTGAGTTGAGGAAGTAGATTTCTACTCCATGCTAAACCCCAAGTACAATCTGAAAATAGGGTCTTGCTTCCTCAGTCCCAGGAAAAGCATGTGTCTGCACCCTAGCTGCACCCTTACCCAAGCCCCAAACTCTCCCAGGTCATCTCTTTTGGCCTTCTAAAACTTCCTGGTCATTAGAGCCTGCCAAGTGAGGCTAGGCCCCAGAAATGGCTTCAGGTCAGCAGTCCCCCAAACCCTAACTGAGAAGCACCTGGCCAAGCCTTGTGAGGCCAGAGGTTTTGAGCCTGGCATTTTGCTGTTCCTGTGGCCCAGGTACAGCTTTCCATGTTTCAGAATCAAAACTTGGGATCCTAGCAGGAGCCCTGTAGGCATTTCCTATTGGCTGTGGTTTGGGGAAAGTCCTTAACTCCTCTGCAAATGTGGCAATGGTTTGCCTAACTCCAAAGTGCTAAGATTCATCTCTGGAATTCCAAAGAGTCAATGTGAGGTAGTCAGAGCACAAGATAAAGGGGCTAGAGCTGGTAAGAAATTGGAAGGTAAAAGATTAAATGGTGAGGGCAGTGGTTTGAATCACTGAGACCTAGAATGTTGTGCTAAAATGCTTAGATTTTATATTAAAGGCAATGCTATATAGAAAGATGTGAAAGTTTTTAGGCATGAGGGTAGAATGGCCAGATTTATGTGTAAGAATGCCAGGCATCAGGTTAAATTAGAACTGGAACTGGGCATCCTATATTCTATGTGGCAAGCCTGTATGGGAGAGAGAGAGAATCCTCTGGGTACTGAAAAGAGAATACACTACAGGTGAAAACACTAGGAGCAGGGAGACCACTTAGAAGTGATTACTATATACCAGGTAATAACTATAGAAGTTAGTATTCATTGAATGTTTGCTTTTGCCAAGTACTATTCTTTAGAACTATTCATGTATGCATTCATTTAATTTCATGACAAGTTGTTGAAATAAGCATGTAGTATCATCTCCATTTTCCAGGTGAGGAGACTGAGTATGGAGAGGTTAAGCAACTTACCTCAGGGCACACAGTTAGCTAGCGGCAGACCAGGGATTGCAGGCAAAAGCCCATGCACTAACCTTACATTGTCATTCTGCCACCCCAGAGGGCCATGAGAGCCTGAACCCAAGTTATGTGGGGGAAACTAAGTTAAAGTGCTAGACAACCAGGGCTGAGATAGAAGACAAGGAGGGAGGGGAAGGAGGGAGGTTCAGGAATTCCACTGTGTGACAGAACATCATTTGATACTCCTAAAGGAGGGGAGTACGATAAAGAATCAACCAACAACAGGGCTTTTCACCCCATGTCCTGCCTCGTCCCTCCACTGTCACTCTTTTCTCAGTGGGTAAATGGGAGATTTTTTTTAAACCAGGGAATGAGCTGAAAGGGTGACAAGCATTCAGAGGCCAGGTAGGTAGCTACTGTCCTGGCCAAGGGACATGTAGGAGGACACACAGGAAGACAGTGGTCCTTCAGCATCTAGGAGCCACCGTCAGCAGCAATGTGGTTGATAGTGCTGGGCCTTGATGTGGGATGGCTGAAGGGCCACACTAACCAGGGAGAATGCAGGGATGATGACCAGCAGGGACCTATGCCCCTTGTGGAGGCCAGAGGGAAGCCATGCTTAGTCCAGCCCAGGCTAAACAAACGGAACAAAATAAAACAGCTGAAGCCCAGCGAGACTAGTAAAGATCCTAGAGTCATACAGAAGAAGAATCAGAATGGAAATGGGGACTGGAGTCTCCAGACTGTTTGGAGAGTCTGGCACAGATGGAGTCCTGGTGTAGACTCCAGAGGGGATTAAAACGAGGTCTGTAAACCCAGTTCTCAGGAGGCCAAGGTAGGAGGATAATAAGTTTGAAGTCAGCCTGCACTACATAGGGTGTTAAAGGCCAGCCTGGGCTGCATAGTGAGACCCTGTCACAAAAAAATTATTAAAGGGAAGGGGATGAGGCTGGAGATACCCCAAAGTGTAAGCCATGGTCCGTGTTTGGGGGTCCCTGCTTTGGCACTCAGCCTCTGGTCCTTCAAGTGTGAAACAGAAGCAGAGGGCAGAACTGGGCTAAGACTCAGGCACTGGAGCCAAGAGCCTTTTCTCTCTGCAACAGTTTTTCTCTGAAAAGACAGATTAACATCTACAGCAGTGTTTCTGTGAGATCTGAGGGGTAAATGGAAAGCTGCCTATAGACCTGTGCAGAGTGTAAGGACCTTGATGCTCCCTTTCTTTGTCCCTGCCACTACCCACTGACCTTCCCGTGCTCTTCCACCGTCCTCCTCTCCATCCCCTCCACCCACCTCCTTCTTAGACCTTGAAACAGAGCCCATCACCACAACATCTGCAGAGAATCAGCTGCTAGACGAACGTGCCACCTCACATCTCAGCCGGCCTGGCTGGCTGGCTGCCTGCCTGCCTGCCTCCTGCCTTCCACCCCCATTCTACAGCCTGAATTGCCCTCTCCGCTGTTGGCTCTCAGGACATCCCAGCTCCTGGAGACTTCTCCCCTCCAGCCCACTACCCAGGGAGCTGCTGAACTGGTAGTGAGGACAGCATTAAAGTCTCAAGGGAATAAGAGGAGGCTCCAGCCCTGCCAGCCTGGAAATGTACAAAGCCCATCCCTCGGGACCATGCCGGAGGTTGACGTCAAACTAAGGCTGAAAATACAGTCTGGAAAGTCACGCGGTGCTGGTGAAAAACGAACCGCCCCCCGCCCCCCCCACCCCGAGACGTGGGAGCACGGAAGGGACATAAATCTCAGCTTTTTAAAGTCTCTGAACAGCAGGAGTGGCCTCAGGGACCCTCGGGATTCCTGCTGAGAGCCCTGGCTCCCGGGTACCCACTTCCCCTGTCCTGTTTAGCCAGGACACCTGCAGTTCCCCCATTTCCCAGATGTGCACACTCCTGATAGCTGCCTGTGCCTGAGAACCAATGGGCACCTAGGAGAACATGGGTCATTTGTTACAGGGGATCCAGCGCCACCACCAGGCATATCCTGAACTTCTCTGGCTAAACCATGGTGTGTTGGGGACTTGGCTTTCCAAGTCTTACCCGGAAGGCCCGGAGAACCCAGGACTAAGTGAGGGTGAAGGTCTCCTGCCGTACCAATCTCTGATATCCCTTGCAGTTCAGGGAACTTCCTTTCCAACCTGATTTTCTCCGCTCACCTTTGCAAGCTCTTGTTAGTCAACCCTTTATTCTAGGAAACACAAAGACTGAAGGCTGCTGAGTGACCTAGTACATGCCCACAGGCCTGTGGTGTGCTGCACAGGCAAAATGGCAGCTTGTATCCTCTACATACCTCCTCACACAAATGTGCAAGAACATGCATACAACATATGTACACATGTAACTTCCTTTTTTTCCTTAGTTACTATAACTGATGCCTTTGTGTTTTGTTTCTCTCCCCACTAGAATATAAGCACAGGAAGGGTAGGTAGGAACTTAATCTGTTTGATGTTCATTTTCTTAATTGATTTACACTCTTTCACTTAACAGCCTGTAACTTGGCTTCTGAAATATAACCATTATTGAGGCATCTTATGTCAGATGAAAAGAGAATGAGAGAGGAGATTGATGGAATGATAAACATATTCATAACGAATGGTTGTGTCTACAACTGACCATGTGGCCATTCTAGCTGTTTTGGTCACCTTCTTCCAAGACTGCTATATGGTTTTGTTGCCCTCAGCAAGCCCCTCAAGGGCATGAGGACATTGCCTGAGGTGAGGTTGGGTGTAAGGCATGTGGTAGGACCTCAACTAGTGTTTACTGAGCCCATGTGGAAGAAATTGATCTATATGCATCATAGGGAGGAGCCAAAAACCAGTCTGATCTGTGAACTGGCTTTGAATAGATAGATAGATCTATTTGTGATAGATAACTGGCTTTTTTAAAGTCTTGCTCCCAGGGACTGGAGAGATGGCTCAGTGGTTAAGAGCACTGGCTGCTCTTGCAGAGGACCTAGATTCAGTTCCCAGCACCCACATGACAGCTAACAACAGTTCATAACTCCAGTTCCAGGGGAACCCAACACCCTCTTTGAATCTGTGGGCATTGCACAACACAGACACATATTCAAGCAATACTCTCATACACATAAAGTAAAAGTTTTAAATAAAATTAAAAAATAAAATATTTAAAAGTTTTGCTCCTAAATAACTATGCAATTTACCACCCAGGTCAGGAAATACAATCTTGATGATTTTTTTCATTTCCCAGAGTCTATGGTACACAGAGAGTTACCACTCTTAGTACCTCCACATCAGGGGAGCGGGGTTGTGAGGGGGGGACTTTTCAGGGCTGGCAGTGTGAAAGGGCTCAGCCACACGAGGTGACATGCAGGGAGGGTGGAAAGTGCTTCCTTAGGCTTGAACTCCTCCTTCCTTACTGTCTCCCTCTTGATAACACTTTCCAGTGCTATCACCTATGCCCCTAATGAGGCCCAGGAGACTTTGGGGGACTGCCACCAGGTTCCCGTTGGTGCTCTGAGAGGCCCCACTCTTCCAGCAGACACAGAACATCTTTGTCTGCAGAGACTTCCCCTCAAGGCTATAAGCATGTGCATTGCTCAGGGCAGCTATATCCACCTGGGAATGCTGCATGCAAACTGCAGCTTTCTCCTGGCCCAGCATTGACTATGACCCATTTGTATGGGCCGCAGAGAGGCTGTCCCCACGAGCACTACAGAAGGGCAACAAATGAATCTCCAGTTCCTACTTGATCCCAAGCCCTAACACAGGGCTAGTCCAGGAGTGGCACTTGACACACAGGTTTTGAAAACAATACAAATACAACTGACAAGCAGGCAACGTAGCTGGGAGCTGGGAGGAACCTTGGCATGCTGGACAGCTTTAGTTGTCAATTTGACTCACCTGGGAAGAGGGAACCTTGATTGGAGAATTTTGTCCATAAGGCTGGCCTATGGGAAAGTTTGTGAGGCATTTTCTTGACTGTTAAGTGATGCGGAAGGGCCCAGACCACTGTGGGTGTTACCATTCCTGGGCAGCTGTCCTGGGTTATATAAGAAATCTGGATGAACATGAGCAGGAAGAGCAAGCCAGTAAGCAATGTTCTTCTGGGGTCTCTGCTTCCATTCCTAACTCCAAGTTCCTGCCTTGAGTTCCTGCCCTGACTTAACTCAAAGATAGACTGTGCTTTGGAAGTGTAAGATGAAATAAACCCTTTCCACCCCAAATTGCTTTGGGTCAGTGTTTTATCACAGCAAAAGAAAGTAACTAGGACCTGGGGTCAGGAAGTCTCAGTTCTACCACCTATAAATTACTTAGCTGAGAGATTTTGGATCAGTTCTCCATGTTCCAATTCTTTATTTGAAAAGTGGGGGTAACTAATGCATCTCACCCACTGTTTAAAATGACCCTGTGTTTACAACACTAGACCAGTAGGTGGCAGGAGGTGTAGAAAGCCACATGTGTACAGAAAGAGGTAAAGTGTATCCTGCTACTACCTGCAGTCCTTCTGTACCCCTGCGGGGGCTTCACAGTGCTCATCCATCAAGCATACCCAACTGTATACCACCAGTGTTCTCTGCTACTGCACCCAGGAGAAAGAGCACTTTCAATCAGAGTTTAGCAGCACCAGGAGAGGTGCTTGGAGTTAGACCATGGAATTAGCTGTGTGAGGCCTGGCTACGCAGCAGTCAAGGAGGGAAAGTCATAGGGTGAATCTTCAGACACCTGTCCCTCTCAGGCCAGACTGAAGTCCTTCTTTTAAGGGGATTACACCTGATTGGGTCAAGTTGACCCAGGATAACCTCCCTAATTTAAAATAAACCAACATGAACTTTAATTATCTGTGCAAAACCCTTTTACAGCAGCACTTGTGTTCGAGTGAATAGCTGAAAAAAAAGGGGGGGGCGTCTCTTCTGAGTATTTGTCCAGAGGACTCCCAGTCAGTTACAGAGGCACTTGTGTCTCCGTGTTTGTTGGAGCCCTATTCATAATAGGTAGACTATGGAACAAACCTAGGTATCCAACAACAGAGGAATGGATAAGGAAAATGTGATATGTATACACAGTGGACTTTTTTTTCAGCCATAAAGAAGGATGAAGTCATGTTATTTGCAGGAAAACAGATCCAACTGGAGAAAAATTATATTAAGTGAACTAAGTCAATTTCTGGGGAAAATATATATATACTTTCTCTCACTTGTGGTTCTTAGATCTTATATAGATATATAAAAAGCATGTATGTATACGTGACATGAAAGCAGAAACTGTCTTGGAGAACAAAGGAGACTAACAGGAGGGGAAGGAACAAGAAAAGGGAGAGTAGGGGCTGGGGAGATGGCTCAGCGGTTAAGAGCAATGACTGCTCTTGCAGAGGACCCAGGTTCAGTTCCCAGCACCCACATGGCAGCTAAAAATCATTTGCAACTCCAGTTCCAGGGGATACAATGCTCTCTTCTGGCTTCTGTGGGTATTTCATGCACTGGTGCACTTACATACATGCAGGCAAAACATTCATATGCATCAAAAATAAAAAGGCATCTTTAAAAAAAAGAGAGACGAAAGAGAGAGAGAGAGAAAGAAAGAAAGAAAGAAAGAAAGAAAGAAAGAAAGAAAAAGAAAGAAAGAAAGAAAAGAAAGAAAAGAGACGATAAGGGTATGAAGGATAAGATCTACAGACATGAACAAAAACTTTACAAAATTAATTTTAAGAAAAGAAGGGGAGTGTGTGGTAAATGACCCAGTTGTTGTGTTCCCCAACTCCCACAAGAGACTATCACTTCTTGGTCATCCTCTCTGAACCCACACAGGAAAAGAACCGGGGAATGTGATTTTGCCTAGCTCAGTTGACCTGCGTGCAGCCACCGCATGCCCCACTGGCTTAATTCTTCATAAAGGCACCTGTGGTCATACAGAGTACTAAGTCACAGCTTGCAAAGATCACTTGAATTCCACTGTCTTGCCCAATTGTTATAACAGCTCATTGAAGGGATTTAAGTAATTCATTTTAAATTTTTTAGTTGCAATAAAGGTCCATTAAGGGAAAACTCCTTCTAGTCAAGAGAACAGAATATCTGGTGTGGGTGGAGACCTAACATTCCAGTTGGGTCAGATCCAGCAAGGGGCCACCCCTAGGAAGGAAGGTTCATCTGAAGCCATGCTAAAGAGATGGGTAGAATAATTAGTCTTTCAACAAGATGATGTACTTTTCCTTCCCAGAATTCCTGCCCCCCAGTCTCTTACAGAATGTAGTCGTGTTGCATGGTAAGTCGCCCGCCTTTTCATTTTCTCGTTTCTCTTTTCTAAGCAGGCTTTTCCTAACACTTTGGGCTTCCCTATCTTTCTCTAAAGTTCCCACCCTGTGGCTCCCTGCCAATACATGGGCTGACCTCCATGCCTCAAGTGCCAAGGCTTTCTTCTGTCTCTCCTCCATTACTGAGAAATATTTTTCAAGATTTATTTTTATTTTTATTTATGGGGGAGGGGCGTGAAGGCCAGAAGAGGGCATTGGATCCTCTGGAACTAGAGTTACAGGTAGTTGTGAGTCACCTAATATGGATGCTAGGAACCAAACTTGGTCCTCTAGAAAAGCAGCAAGTATGCTTAACCTCTAAGCCATCTTTTTAGCCCCTTAATTCATTTTTGTTTTTACTTATCTAAGATCACAGGTAGCTGGGACTTGTAATAGGTATTTATCTGTTATCCTTCATGCCCTCATTAGGATCAGAGTTTGATAAGAGGAAGGAAGAGGGAGGAGAAAAGAACTTTAGTCTCTGGCTGCACTTCAGATAAGGCCAAAGAAAGAGACCCAGGTTTCCAAGGCCATCTTGATGTAACTTTTGGTTTTGGTGGATAATTACACAATCTGGTGATATAAAGGAAGGTCACATTTCTTTTCTTTTCTTTTTTCCAATACTAGGGGTTAAGCCCAGGGCCTTGTATATGCTAGGCAAGTGCTCTACTACTAAGCTATATTCTCAGCCCTTTTCACATTTTTAGTTTAAGACAGGGTTTCACTAAATTGCCCGGGGATAGTTTTGAACTTGTGATCCTCCTGTCTCAGCTTCCTGAGTAGCTGTGCACATTTCTTTCCCTAAATGAAATGTAATCCACCCCAAACTTCCACCCTTCCAATCCAGAGACAATCCAACGCTGTTTTGGAACTTCTTTGCCCATCCATCCAAGGAAAGCAGAGTCTTGGGCCTCCCACATCACTGAATAGTCGACAATGAGCCTGCTGGTCTCTGTGCTTTCTGTCCATAAGAAATGGGAAAACTTTCTGAGAGAGAGAGAGAGAGAGAGAGAGAGAGAGAGAGAGAGAGAGAGAGAAGAGATTACTTTCTTGTGTTAAAATGTTAGAAAGCACACAAATACATTTCCCAGACTGCTTTGCAGCTAGAGTCCATGTGACTCAGTTTCATCGGAAAATTCCTGTATGACCCTTGGAAGGGGGAAGGGACAAGAGGGCAGCAAAAGAGGCAACACCGGCTGAGGGGTGAGGTTTCCGAGGCCAGCAGTAGGAGGTTTCTAGTGTGTTCCCACAGAACATGAACAGCAGGGCAATGTTTACCCCAGTTCCATCTTGTGGGATTTGTGCAGGATGTAGTGCTCTAAGCCATGTACCTTCCTGGCTCTTCCTAAGAGTCTATGAACTACTTAACAACCTTTGATAAATTCCTGTATCCATCAATCGTAATGGCATCTATCACCCCATCTTGGAATAGCAATTCATAGCAACAGCCCCCCCCCAAGGAAATGAGAATCTTGTTTTCCTTTTTTTTAATATTTTATTTGTTATTTTTATTTTATGTGTATGAAGGTATTGCCTACATGTAGGTAAGTGCACCCATGTCGTGCAATGACCGCGGAAGATAGAAGAGGCCGTCGGATCCCCTGGAACTGGAGTTAGAGACAGTTGTTAGCTGCCATGTGGGTGCTGGGATTCGAACCCAGGTCTTCTGTAAGAAGAGTCACTATTCTTAACTGCTGAACCATCTTTCTAGCCCCAAACAAATTTTATCTTGAGGCCACAGAGAACTGGCCAGCATCAAAAGAGGTGGGTGGCTCATCTTTTCAAAAATTCCTGAGGCACCTAAGGCCACCTGAGGCCACCTGAGGCCACCATGTAAGTGCCACTGGAGGAAGGCATTTATACTCTGAGCAACTGCTGAAATCAACCTTCTTCAGGAATGTATTATGAAGTATTTCAAACAAACACAAAAATGAAGTAATGATCAACCCCTAGGCACCCACTGCTACGCAGTTTTCAGTTACAGAACCACCATTCCAGCAGGGCCCATGGCCAAACCGTCCTTCTCCCACTTCCCTGGGTTATTCTGCGGCAAATGGAATGCATTATTTCATCCAGAAGTACCTCATTATGCATTTCTAAAGGATGGCTGTTAGCGTGTGTGCGTATGCATGTGTGTCTGTATCTGTGTCTGGGGGGGGGTACATACAAATAGAGCCCAGAGGTCAATGTCTAGTGTCTTCCTCTATGGTTCTCTACCTTACATTTTTAATTAAAATTTGTTGGTGTGATGGTTTAAAGGAGAATGTCCTCCATAGGCTCCAAGTATTTGGACATTTTGTCCCCAGTTGGTGGCTGTTTTGGGAGGTCTTAGAAGGTGTGGTCATGCTAGAGGAAGCACGTCACTGGGGGCAGGATTAGAGAGTTCTTTAGCCTTGCCAGATCTCAAGTTGCTCTCTTGCTTCCTGTGCTTGCTTGAAGATGTGAGAGCTTAGCTTCCACTCCTTCTCCCGTCACCTCTGCCACCATGCCTCCCTGCTGTGATGGACTCTTGCCCCTTTGGAACTGTAAGCTCAAATAAACTCTTCCTTCTATTAGTTGTTTGGGTCAGTGTTTCTTTTTTTTCTTTTTTTTGTGGTCTTTTTGAGACAGGGTATCCCTGTAGCCCCAGCTGTCCTGGAACTCACTATGTAGACCAGGCTGGCCTTGAACTCACAGAGATCTGCCTGCCTCTGCCTCTCCAGTGCTGGGATTAAAGGCGTGCACCACCATGCCCAGCTTTTTTTTTTTTTTTTTTTTTGCAAATGTGTGTATTGCCTGCATGTAGGTAAGTGCACCCGTGTCGTGCAATGCCCATGGAGGACAGAAGAGGCCATTGGATCCCCTGGAACTGGAGTTACAGACAGTTGTTAGCCGCCATCTGGGTGCTGGGACTCGAACCCAGGTCCTCTGCAAGAACAACCAGTGCTCCCAACCGCTGAGCCATCTCTCTAGCCCCAGGGTCAGTGTTTCTATCACAGCAACAGAAAAGTGACTAATACAGTTAGTACTTACAAAAAAACTACAGCATACAGAAGTATTCAAAGAACAAAAAAAATAATAGTAATTTAAAATTCAGATTTCCAGTCAGGTAATAGCCTTTCATGGAATCACATGGGGACATTGCCTATTTAAGGGTTTCTTTGGCGTTGAAAATGGTTTTTTGTTTGTTTAGGTTTTTTTGTTGTTGTTGTTCTTTTTGAGACAGGGTCTCCCTGTAGCTCCAGCTGGCCTGGAACTCACTATGTAGACCAGGCCAGCCTCAAACTCACAGAGATCCATCTGCCTCTGCCTCCCAAGTGCTGGGATTAAAGGTATGTGCCACCATGCCCAGCCTGAAAATCTGTTGTGTTAATATTGAGAAAGGATTCAAAGGTCTTACATGAAGTATGCTATATATATGAACTCATTATAAACCTTTTTAAAATTACCCTTTCTTATTTTCTTCTAAATGTTATAGCATGCCCACATGTTCATTTGTTACATATTGCATGCATACATTATAAGCTAGAATCCGTATGTGAAAAACATGCGTTTTTTTTTCTTTCTTCCTTTCTGAGACTGGGTGACCTCACTTAATATTATACATTCTAGGCCCATCCATTTTCCTGAAAATTTTGTAATTTCATTTTTCTTTGGAGCTGAATAATATTCCATTTTCTTTGCCAGATTTTCATTATCCATTCATCTGTTGATGGAATGAAATTAGATTCACATCTTTCACCTTGTTCAAAAAATCAATTTTAAATGGATCAAAGGCCTCAATTTAAAGTCTGAAACCCTGAAACTTCTAGATGAAAATATAGGGAATACTTTTCAGAACACTGGTGTGGGCAAAAACTTTCTGAACAGAACATCAATGGCACAGGATCTAGCTCCATGTATCAACAGATGGGATTATATGAAATTAAAAGTTTCTGCACGTCAAAGAAACTATCAGCAGAGCATAAGAGAGTGCACAGAATGAGAAAGCCTTTACCAGCTGTGCATCAGAGGACTAATATCAGAATTTGCTAAGAACTTTAGAAATTAAATACCAAGAAAATAAAACTGCCAATCAACAAATGGGTTAAAGAACTGAACAAAGTTTTCAAAAAAACTAAATACAAATGGCCAGTAACTGTTTTTAAAGGGCCATCACCTCTAATCACCGTGGAAATACAAATTAAAGATACTTCGAAGATACCACCTCAGTCAGAATGGGTATCATCAAGAAATCTAACAACAAATCTTGGAGAAGAGAAAGAGGAAACTTTTTCACAACTGGTAGGAGTGAAAATTAGTACAGCTATTATGGAGATCAGCTTGGAGGTTCATCTAAAAATAGAGCTACTGTATGACCCAACTATCTAACCCCTGGGCATATACTCAGAGAATACCACACCTTATCATAGAGACATTTGCACTTCCATGTTTATTGTTGCTCTATTCACTCTATCAAAGAAATTTTTAATGTTCATATTGTGTGTGTATGTGTGTGTGTGTGTTTGTGTGTGTGTACATGACAGTGTGTGCCATGGTGCATGTGTGGAGTTGATTCTCTCCTTTCACCATGTGAGTACCAGGAATCAAACTCAGATCATTGGGCTTGGCAACAAGCAAGCAGCCTTTATCCACTGAGCCATCTCACTGGCCTTATACCTTATTTTTTGAGATAAGATCTCTCACTGAACACAGATCTTGCTGTTTCTGCTAGACTGGTTGACTAGTAAGTCCTTGAGGTCCTCCTGCCTCTGCTTTGCAGAGCTAGGATTACAGGCACAAGCTGCCATGACTGGCTTTTTACATGGGTGCTAAAGATCTAAACTCAGGTTTTCATGCTCATACAG
The DNA here is from genome assembly GCF_000622305.1 of Nannospalax galili. Lineage (NCBI taxonomy): Eukaryota > Metazoa > Chordata > Mammalia > Rodentia > Spalacidae > Nannospalax > Nannospalax galili. Next base: position 1,599,518 of record NW_008353126.1, read on the forward strand.
CAAGCACTTTATCCACTGAGTTGTCTCCCCAGCCCAAGGATGACTTTTTCTGAGGGGGGGGATCTTTTTTTGAGACAGGGTTTCCCTGTAGCCCCAGCTGGCCTGGAACTAACTATGTGTAAATATGTTTCCATGGCTCCTTTCAGCTAAGATTTCGTTACAAACTGATTTCTCCTAAGGAGTCACTTGCATGTGACTTGCGGGTTGAAATGAGTTACATGCAAATGGCTCTTCAAGGTAATGTTAAGCTCACTGATAGCCCCTGGGGCACCTATAATGAGGTTCTGGAGGCTCACTTCTGGAACCAAAGGGCCATGCAGCAAGTGGGGTGGTAGTGGTATGTCCCCGTGCTTCTCTTGGCTACGGGCTGCAGGCAAATGCCCAAGCCTGGTTCCTTGGCTCTATCAGTGATCCTGCAACTCCCCACCTCCCTACAACAAATTCCTTTATGCTTAAACTGGCCAGCGTAGCTTCTATTGAATGCCATAGAGACCCAGGTGGGGGAGGGTGGGAAAGTGAGACAAGACTTCATGATTCTGCATTGCACTTCAGAGTTTACAAAACACTGACAGCTCATCTCATTGAGCACTCTTCCCTACCCCACAGGAGTAGTACCGTCCTTATGAAACAGATGAGCCAATGAAAGCTGGTCACCAGGAGTCTCACAAACAGGGAGCATCTCAAGACAGAAAACTAAGTCTTCAGATTCTGGATTCCATGTGAATTCACAGAACTCTAGAGACTAGAACACCGTTCTCTGACCCCTTGGCGTCCCTTGCCCCTATGGGCTTCTGTATTCATGCACAAATGGGAGGCATGAAGCTGAGATGGCACCAGTAACTGAGGTAGAACAGAGGGATGCTGGGTCTAGAGAGACACCCCCCGCCAACACATCTTAAGATGAGCATGCCTCTTCAAAGTCCCTGCCCGGCAAAGTCAACCACAAGCCTGCTGAGACCAAGTTCTGGGCCTGATGGGCCTGACCCCTAAGCCCTAAGCCTTATAGGAGTCCCTGACTCTGTGTGCATGTGTGAAAGGGGATGCACCTAGAGTTAGTCAGAGAAATAAAGGAGTACAGAGGCTTTCTCCAGTGCATTACAGTTCAAGTTTAAGTAACATCAGTGGCCTGAGGTTGTCTGGATGAGAGGAAGGGCCCACACCCTGACCTCTTGGAGGGGCAGAGGCTTTGACCTTTGGAGGGTCTGAGGCTCTCATAAATAATATCTCAGGCCTGGACACCCTGGGGACCCACCTGAGAGTAGCTGGCTAACAAGGCAGACCTGGCCAGCCTAGATGGCAGACCTGGCTCTGCTGCAGTGGGCTGTGACAGTTTTACAGCCAGAAAGCCCACAGTAGTTAGCTCAGATTTATCACCCTTCTTCAAGGGCAATGGGAGCCGCCAAAGGCAGCCTGGGAGCCCTTAAATCACCCTGATGGGAAATGCTGTCAGAGGGAGTAGAGGGGCAGGTAGGAACCATCCTATGGACTGGGGCTTACTGTGGACTCCTCAGTTTACAGTTCTTTCTAGACTGGGATTTACAACCCCCAAAGCCTATGAGAGCCAAGCAGCCTCCTAGGGAGGAGTCAGGATCTGAGTGAAAGAAAGGGTACCCAGGGCTAGCTGGGCAGAGCTGGGAAGAGAAGAGCAGGATCCAGCAGAACTGCTGGCCTCTGTGTTGAGAAGCAGCTTGCCCCAGCTACCCCTACACAGTTGTACTAACTGCATGTGTGTCTGTCTGGGCCATCTCACTTTTCTGTCTGCTTATCCATTTTGGAACAAAGCTGTCTGTGGTGGCCCTGTGTACTCAGGTGTCAGTACTTTTTCTCTGTATGCCTGTTGTGTTTTGGGTATGATATATCAACAAACAGATGCATACATGCAAAGAAACCATTTCTCACCACAGTTCAGGAGCAGGCTGGTCCTTGCCTATGAATTAGAATTGCACATGTAGGTGGGGGTAAAAGATCAGGGACATAGTCAAAGGTAGGGGGCCCAGCTCTCTGCCCATGCCAGCCCACTAAGTAGGTCTAGGACAATAACCCAGAGCAAGAAGAGCTGCTGTGGTGATGTTTCTTTGTTTTGTGTGTTTTGTTGCTGTTCTTTTGAGACAAGATCTTGCTATATAGCCATGGCTGGCCTGGTACTTGCCATGTGGTTTAAGCTAGCCTCACAGTCACAGAAATCCTCCTGTCCTGGCTTCTTGGGGACTGGAATTACAGGCATGTGCCACCATGCTCAGATGCTGATATTTAATAGAAAGGCAACTACTGCTGACTCAAAGGGATAGGAGGCGAGAGAAGGTGAACAGGGTGGGGAGGAAGAAACATGAGAAATAGAAAGGAAAAGCTGCAGGAAACACCTAGATGTTCATATGGTGTAGCCAAATTGGCCCCAAATGTAGTCAGAGAAAACAGAGGGATGTGTATATGGTAGAGAATAGTTATAAGATGCAGAAAGGGCAGTGCAAGGAAGGTGACCCAAGAGGGAAGCAGGAGAGGGAGGTAGCCAGCAGGGAGCACCATCTGCTCCAGAGGGCACAGGACCTGTATTTGGCAGCTGTTCCTACCTCAGCCACCTCCATAAGTGACAGCTGTTTCCACAGCAGGACCCAGGGCAGCCTGCCCTCTGGTCACTTGACACAGACTGGCAGCCACCCAACACTAGCCCAGAGCCCAGGAAGAGTGAGCCAGGCTAGGGCAGGTATCTAGAAATGAACTTGCCACCTCTGGGAGCATGCAGAGCAGGACCTCTACCCTCAGATACAATGTGGGCTGGTGTACATGTTTTAAGCCCAGCTGGCACTGTGGTACAAGTGTGACATCTCCACATGCTAGGGCTCCCTATGAGCTCTTAAGAACATTCCTATTTTGACTATACCCTGTACCACTTGCAGAGGGCAAAACTGGTCTGCCTACCTCTTTCTGTAGCCTTAGCAATTCCTGAGCTTGGCTCTGCAAAGCCTCCCCTTTCTGTCCTTGATTTTGCAGCATAGGATCTTCTGACTGGGCTGCCTGGGTTGGGCTGGGCTGTGTTAGCTCAGTCTCAGCAGCCTGAACCCAAAAAGGCCAAGTCTGGACTTCTGGCACACAGCCTGCAGCTCACTTCTGCAAACCAGACTCTATGCCGTATGGTATGAGGTGCTATAGGGGGATGGGGGGATCAATGTGTTTGTGGGTGTGCACCTTGGATGTGTCTTTGTGTCATGAGTGCCATGAGGTATCCAGCAAGATCAGATATGTACTATGCTGAGCCACATGGCATGTGGACCCCAGGTTTCAGGAGAACTCCTTATAACTATAGCCTCACAATTCCCATCCTTCACTAGCTCAAATTCCTCCTCCTCCATGAAGCTTCCTTAAGACACAGCTAGGAGTGAACACTTCCTCTGTGCTCTCCAAGCTCCTGGGATGAACAGAAAACTGCAATTGGTTTATTATCAGTGATTTTTATGAATGCAAAAATGTAGTGACATCATTATATCTACTGCAGGAAGGTGTAGGGACCCTCATGATCTCCATCTCCTGGTATTTATGCCCTTGTATAATCCCCCCATCTTGAATGTGGGTAATGCCTCTGACTTCTTCTGATAAAATCTGGCAAAGAGGACGGGATACCTCATTACATCAGGTTGAGCAGAACTTGGTCTTGCTGTTTTACTCTAGAGTCTCCTTACAGGCCTGACAAAGGAAGCAGTTGTTGGAAAAGCTGTGTGACAGGGAACAGCAGATAATTTATAGGAACAATGGATGGTTTCTACCAATATGCCATAAAACCAAGGCCCATAGGTTAGACAACAGCATGATTCTGCCAATAACCCATGTGAGTTTGGAAGTAGATGCTTCCCCTGTCTAGTTCCCAGATGAGAAGCAACACAGCCCAGTGAATGTCTTCACTGAAACCTCATAAGACCCTAAGTACTCTGTAAATCATGTCACTGAACTATGAGATTGTCTGTCTTAGGCTGCTAAATTTGAATTTGTTATATAGCGATAGAAAACTAATGCCCATGTATCTACCACTTGATATAATTAACTTTAAATTTTTAAATTACATTTGTCTGTGTGTGTGTCTGTGTGTCTGTGTCTGTGTGTATGCACAAGTGAATACAATGGCACACATGTAGCAGTCAAAGGACAACTATGGGAGTTGGCTCTCTCCTTCTACAATGTAGGTCCCAGGGATTAAACTCAGATTGTCAAGCTTGGTTGACTAAACTCAGGTTGTCAGGCTTCGTGGCAAGTGCCTTTATCCACTGAGCCATTTCACCAGTCCATAATTAACTTTATAATAGAACTGAAACTCCTGCAAACATTTCTTTGATTGCATTTCCTTTGTTACCAAATGGTTCTTAATATTATTCTAGTATATGTCCCTAAATATGTTTCCTATGATTTTAAACTTCATTTCTTTTTTAAATGTATTTATAATGTCCGTGCTGTCTGGTAGCAACCTATCCTGAGCTTCTCAGCACTGTTTACCTCTGACATGTTTCTCAAGGTTTCACAGTGCTCCATGGGAGCATTAGCTCTTGCTAACCTGGGGCATCAGCAGCTCATGTCTCCAACTTCTTGCCAACATAGGACTTGGACCAAAAGGTACCTTAGAGTTCAAGCTCCACCCCTTCTTTTTCTATTTTGCAAGCGAAGGACTCTCTGGTTCAGAGATATAAAGTGACTTGCCTAAGGCTCAAAGCAAATGACAGAGCAGACAGGTCCAGAGCTTGTGCCCAACTCAGAGTTTTCCATATAAGCCTGTAGCTATCAGACTATACTGTCAAGGGGTTGACTTGAACATTCCATTTCACACAGAGATTCTGAGATTCCATTAGAAGCAAGTCACATTCGGGGGAAGGGAGTTTCACAAAGGATTAGATGCCAGGAGGTAGAGATCATAGGTGCCTTCTCACAGCCTTTCTACTGTAGTTGGGGTTGATTATGTCATTACAGATGTTTGTCACTGTGTGCTTTTGTTAAATTAGTTCTGATGTTAGGCCTAAACTGTGCCTTTCTCGGTTTCCATTTGCAGTTTTTCTCTCACTAACAGGGCTGTATGAAGAATTCAACAGTTTAGAACTACGTCCAGAAATGTTTAGCATTTATTATGGCCTTTCCCACAATGATAATTTTCATTTAGCAAAAGCAAAATTGTGTTCAAGCTAAGTAAGTCTCAGATGTGGGAAATATCAGCTGATATTCTACTCCTAGCCTTCACCCCCTAATGGAACCTCTCCCAGCACAGATGGGAGATGCCTCCAGCCCTGCCATCCCATCTGGTGCACATCTCAAAGCAGTGTTGCCATGCCTCCCCTCAGGCATCTCAACTGGAGTGGGGTGCTTTTCTGGGGAAGCTCAGCCTTGCCCTCCACTTCCTCTTGTCTGTGCCCCTCTTCCCCAGTTTAAAACAGCTGGAAGCTGAAGTCTTACTTAATCCTGAGCAAATTGGCTGGGGGAGGGAGCAATTGGGAGGAGGGGAAGCAGAAAGCTCTGGGGCTTGCTTCTAAAATCAGGCACCCAGGCATCTCTGGAGCCCTGGAAGGGTGCCCGCTTCTTCCACATCTGCAAGACTTTTCATCCTGACAGACCATTGTCTGCCTGGCCATTCAGAACAAGGGGGAGAATGTCAGACATAGTGTCACAGGCCCATAATTCCAGCATTCAGGAGGCTGAGGCAGGAAGATGGGAACATTTCACATTCAAATCACAATGATCCAACCTAAGATATCTGGTTATATAGCAGATGGAAGATGAAGACAGAGACCCATAAATGTTACTGATGAAGGAATAAATGACTGGTGAAATAGCACATGGGCCAAGATGCCGTGCCTATCTCTATCAGAAATAGTTTTGTCATGGAGCAGAGGCTGAGGGGTGTTAGCCTGCAAGTAGGTGATCCAAGACCAAGTGGTAATGCAGAGTAGGGAACAGAGAGTCTTCCCACTGGGTCACTGGCACAATGGACGGTCCTTGTGACAGGTGACCTAAGAGGTAGGGTCCTCCACACACACACTAGGATTCACACAGAAGATTCAGTGTCAGCTAAGGACCTGGTCCACACTGACACTGCTTTCTATGTGTCCTCAATATCCCTTCACCTAGTTTTCCCTAATGACCAAAAATTTATCCACTAAGGAACAAAACCTGTCATTATACAAAAGGCACTGCACTGAGTGACACTATCCTTGGAGGAAATAACAAATTGATGCACATTTGTGCCAAGTTCCACAAGATGGTGCATCCTCTCTGGTGCTCAGCTTTGGTGTGGGGGCAGGGCAGGAGGGCCCCCAGGTAGGGTAGAATCAATAATGGGAGGCACAGAGCACAAAAGGATGGGCCAACTTCCTTTCTTCCCAGGGACACATCTTCCCTGGGTTATGGAGGTAGGGGAATGGCTGCTGCCTTAGCCTGCTTTCTGCCACTGGCACTGGCCAGAGAAAACAAAGGCTTCCCCTGTCCTTCATGCCAGCTTCTCTCAGCAAAAATAAAACGGCCCACTTATTTTTATCGCTCAGAGATTTCCTGGGAAATGGGTTATTAGTTCTCCTAATGTAAAGATAATAGGCTTGTCCCCTTCAGCAAATGGCATAGCCCCAGCACAAACGTGCTCACAGAACCATCACAAGATCTCCCCAGCTGATGGCAAAAGGCCCAGGAATAGGAGTGGGCCCTGAACAGGAACTTGGGAATGATCTGGGTGCTCCCACCCCCATCTGTGGGTTCTGAGTACAGGTAGGGCTCATTCAGATCCCTAGAGTCCTGACTTTCTTCTACCCTTATTTGGTGGAGTAGGGCTGGATTCCATCAGCAGTTAAATTGTCTCTAGCTCAGAGATGACAGAAGAACTGCTATCAAATAGGTTCTCACAGCACAGGGTTCCCAGGCCCTTCTGTCATTACCACAAAGCCCTTTGCCAGAAAACACCACTTCCAACTATACCATCTTTGCTACTTTCTCATATAAACATCCTCAAGGTAAGTGGATGCTATGATATACAGGTGGAAACTCCGAGCATAAAACAAGGTAAGGGTGCTAGTTAAGATGATGCCTGGGCTGGGATGGAGGGCCCTTATAGGCCAAGGGCAGAGTGCTTCCCAGAGATACAGGCTCTGCTTTTTCTTTTCCAAGCACCTCCCTTGCCTCCTGCTGCTCCCAGGTCCATCCCCCAGGACTGAAACTTCTGCAGGAAAAGCACTTCAGAGACTTTAACAAAAAGGGACCATGGCTGTCAGCGAGCTTCCCTGAACTCTTCACACCTACACACAGTATTAGGCTCCTAAGCTCTGGACAAGGGCTGGGCTCTTGACCCAGGTAGGCAAAGGGCAGAAGCACCATGGCATATAGCTACAGACTGTGTTTTACTGTTATAATACCTCTTTGCTTTCCACCTGTGCACCTCCCTCTCATCTAGGCTGTATGCCTATGAGGGCAAAGGGCATAGCTGGTAGTGTTTTCTCCTCCCAGCGAGCACTGAGCAATGCCAGGCAGACATCAGGAGTTCAGTACCACCCAGAATATGGCAGTGAACATGACTCTGTATACACTGGCCCCGTGAGTATACCACTTGTAGACCTTTTTTTGCTGACTAAGGCTCTCTTTCCCCATTCTGGGGCTTCATCGTCATTGCTGTGAGCCCCAGGCCTGGCATACAGCAATTGCTCTACCTGACTCCCATCTCTGACGAATCTCTGAAGCTATGGAAGCACAAGCAGGAGGAAAGCACGAACAGCCTCACCTAGAGGGCAAGGGAAGCACTCTGACAGTCCAGCCCCTTCTTGACTATTTGGGGAGAGTGAAAGTCAATGGACTTCCACTGTCTCTGTTTTGAAGGAGAAAGAGTCTAGCGCCATGGAGACCCCCTCTAAACCACATTTGGGAAAAGTTGCTCCACACAGTGAACTTTGTCCCTGTTGGGTACTTTGGCCCATCAGAACCCTTGTAGTAGAGATGATGGGGGTAGACTCATTCTGCATTTCAGAAGAGGACCACAGGACAAAGGAGGCCTGAAGGGATCCAGATATATTCCTGCTACTTCCAAAGGTTCAAACAAAAGGGATGACTGCATCTTCATTGAAAGAAATTAAGGAGAAAAAAATCACCCAGGAACATGGAAGGATGAATCTAAGAGAAGTTTAGTGAGCAAAAGGAGTAGGACAGGCCAGTTTGCTAATCAGCCTCCGCCTCCTCCTCCTCATCATCTCCTTCTTCCTCTTCTCCTCCTCCTTCATCATGTTGCTGGAGCTCTGAGGCCACAGCTGGGGCTGCTTCCTCCTCCTCTGCCAGCTCCTCAAGCTGCTGCTCTGCCAGGAGTTGGCCCACCAGCTGCTCCAGGGCCTCCAGACTCAGTCTCTGCAGGCGCTCCTCATGCTCTTCCCTCAACAACCCCAGCACTGCATTGGCATCCTTGGGCCCAAAGTGTTTGGCTAAGACCTGGCCTAGCAGGTGCCACAGGGGCTGGGATTGGTGGGCCTTGTTCAGTGTGACCTTCTCCAGAGGCTGCATGACAACATTGATGGAGGCATTGGGCCTGATGCTGTAATCTGAGAGGTATTTGTCATCAGCCAGGAGTTGGCCACGGAACATCAGGTGCTGCTGGTCCTCGGGAACCTGCAGCCGCTGAGACACCAGCTTCTTCATCATGGCCACGCTTTCTTTTCCAGATATCTTCAGGCTGCATCTTTGGCCCAAGAGCAGCTTGACAGTGAGGAACATTGGGCCAGAGAGGAATCAGGAGGGATCCATGCTCTGAGAGTTTCCCTGAAGGTGAAGGGGCCTGTAGGTGACCCTGTTATGTGAGGGACACTGCTCCTAGGAGGCCAAGGGCCACTGGATAATGCACAGTGATGTCACAATGCTGAGGAATTTCCAGAGCAGAACTTTAGGGATAGCAGGGGCATTCTGGGCACAGAGCATCCATGATATATGAGAAAAGAAGGGCAAAGAGAAAAAAAAGAGAGGATCAGGAAAGAAAAACATAGGCCTGTGAGAAAGGAGAATGGGGACAAAGAAAGAGGGCACCATGGCAACAGCATTTCTGTTGAGTCACTCAACATATGCATTGGGTCCCTCTCCTGGTCCCCCCTACACCACTGATTTAGTCTCTCACTTCCCTCCAGCCAGGACTCCGAACTCATCTTCATTTCCAGTCACCATCTTGGACCCATTCATGCCACAGCCAAAGAGACTGTCCTAAAATTAAAGTTGTGTTAGTCCTCTAAGGAACCCCATCTGATTTAACTCCTTTGATTTTGTAACCAAAACCAGCCTCCTCAGCCTGGCCCCTAGGCCATCATGGCCTGACTTTTTACTTGCTGCCCAGCCTCGTTGCCTCCCCACTTTTAATCCTTCATGACCTGCTTGCTCCATTTGAACTCTAGCAACTCATCCTGCAAAACTCTGCCTTAAAATCATCTCCATGAAACCTTTTCTGTTCTCCCCAGTCCAGGCAGAGGTGATCTCACCTCCCTCTGCGCAGCCATTACTCCACTGTAACACACTTGGATTGATGCACCCATGTCTCTGACTCAGAGGTAGGGACTGGGTCTCATCCATGGTGAAATCCCCTGCCTCCAGCACATGTGCATGCAATTTAATATGTAGATGGCCTTGAACACACACTTGTTACTGAAAGAGTTCTAGACATACTGAGCCACGCAGGAGCATGCAGGGCCCAGTATACAGGCTACATAGAAAAACATAAATCTGCCTGCAGCCTCTCCTTCACTCTATCTCCTCCCCTAGAGAGATGAAAATCCAAAATTACATAGAAAATAAATCAGAAAGTGATTCGAGTCTTTACTAAAGGCTCTTCTATAGTATTTCTTTAAATAGCCAGCTCCCCAGGTGCATGTGAAATGAATTTGAATTTGCAAATGTACACATAGTGGAGGATGGGCCACAGACTCCATGATGAAGATGCAGGCATCTGTGCAGAAGGAGCGTGGGATAGATGAAGTTTCTACAGGGCTATTTTGTAGTTCTCGGTCCTGGGGGGGAAGACCCCCCCATGCTTGACAACCCATCAGATAGACAAGATTGGAGTCATTTTGTGGGAGATGCAAGCAGAACTAACTAATCCAGGAGGCTTCTTGGAGGGTGAGGTTTGAGTGGACTTTGCAGGAGACAGAGAAAAGTGAGATGAATAAGAAGTGGCCTATAGTTTATCCTAGGCACAAGGATTCTAAAGAAGGGGCAGAATCAGAGCTGGGAACCTGGAAGAGAAAGGTGAGATCAGCCCTCTGCTCCCAGCCTCTCCCCTAAGAACCATATATCCAGCCTTGAGCTGTCCCAGATAAGAGAAGCCTCTGGAGAGGGCCTCATGGGTCTGGGATCCTTATAGCACATGAGAGCCACAATCCAGGCTTCATCTTTTCAAGGCCAGTGGCTGTGAAGACAGGTATATTGATGATAGCTACTTTGGGACCACACTTGCTGGGTACACTCTCCCAGAAAAGCTGCCTGGCCTAGGGACTCCCAGTGTCCATGGACCATGAGGATAGTAGCAATTTAATCACTGGTGTTCATAGAAGCTATATGAAATGGTCACTACTCACCTCTGGAGTTTCCATTGCCTTCCCAAAAGAGACAGAAGAAGTACCTGTCTAGGTACTGGAATCACATTTGGAACCTGGAAACACCTCAAGTTTTCACATGTAATTGTTTTTCTTAATTATGCAATTAACATGAGAAAATACAATTCTGTAATCAGAACATGCAATCAGACAATGATTGTCATAATTAGTGGGGAAGATCATCTGGAATGAGTGAGTTCTGTGACTTGGGAAAGGACTATGTTCAGAGAATGTGGACAGCAGTGGGCTCAAATTCCTCTCAAAAATCCTGCAAGCATTATCATCACTGGGAGCCAATACAATATTTGAGGGGGAAATGGACAGGAGAGTTTTTGGGGACAGGTCTGAGATCAAGGTTTCTGAAATCTTTGCAGTGCTCCTGAATAGACTATCTGAACCTTGGTACATGGAGATCATGAATTCCATAGAATAAAAGCCAGTTTCTCACTGCTGGCCTGGAGCTTGCCTTAAGCTGGGCTGGTCCTTGGATCTCATTTTGCTCCTTTAGCTAATGAAAGTGTGATCACTGCCCAGCCTACTTCCAAAAGTTGCTATGGGGACCTAAAACAAGTCCTAGTACAGTGTCCGATCCATAGAGATCTTGAAGGTAGGATTCTATTTATACATGGAAATAAAAGTTCCTACTGTCACTCTCATAAGATCCCACTGTGCCTGGAAACATGCCCAAGTGCTCCTGTCTTCACAAGCAAGCAGGCAGGCAGTCTTCTGTAGCCAGGTCTAACTCAGAGAGGAAGATGAGGCAGGCAGGAGAGTTTATTGATAGCTGAAGGGGTTCTAGGATATAGGGAATTCATGGCTGGTCACTGTCTGGTATTGCTTAAAGCCTTATCAGGAAGATGAGTTATGATCTCTGCTCACCTGACTCCCCAGCAAAGTGTTGTTAATGTACTTGAATGATGTCAGGTTGGCCTTATAGTGAGGGCCAGGGGTGGGACAGAGACTTGGAGTCAAAGAAAGAAGACAGAAACAGACAGGGATGTTGTGGAAAGCATATGGCAGGCATAAGAAAGCCAGCATAGGAAGTACTGAGGAAGAGGAGACCCACAGAGGGGCCAGGGAGCAACACCAGGGACGAAGAAAGAAAGGAGAAAAGGGGAGAAGCAGGAACAGGAAGGGTAACTCATGAGAAGTGCAACGAACACCCCAGCAGTTTGCTGCTTTGAGAACTCCATCCCTTACTCCTCTCCTTAGAGTCTGGAAAAAGTTCCTTGGAAAGGTTGTTAGAAAAAGTGGGATCCATCCAGGTAGTTGTTGATCCCTGAAAGCCTGCAGTCTGTGGTTCCCAGAGATTCCTGCCACCTCCACCTCATGGAATTCTACCACTCAAAAACAAGTCTTGACCACTATGGAATGTCTGTCTTCTGTAAGGCCAGGGAGGGTTAAACGCTACAGTCTCAGAGAGCCCCACCCAAAGGGGTGCCTTGAGGCTGCTCTGTACTCCACCAAAGGATAAGCAGCTCTTTGAGGTGGTCTCTGAGCAAAAGGAAGGTGACAGTTTTTATGTGACTTGCATAGGTACAAATGGCCAAAAACAGGAGTGAAACAAACTCACTGAAAAAGAGCATTTGGCGCCTGTCCAGGCTTCCATCGTCATACCTGATACCTTAGTTCTGCCACATCCTGTCATCCCAGAGTACTGGATAAGTCAGAGTCCGGCTACTGACGGCTGGAGCAGCCCAAGCCTGGTCCCAGAGCCAAACACAGCTCCCACCTTATGGGACTACAGCCTGCTGTCGCCACTAGATGTCACTGGTGACTTCCCTGGCCAGCCCTGGTAGCCATGGTCAATCAAGCAGTTAAGGGATCTGGGCACACAGAACTGAACCCTGAGTACAAAGCCTTATCCTGACATGGGCCCCCAACTCCCACAGACTCTACTCATTCATGTGTCCATCCCACCCACCCTGAACAGGGTACTGAGCCAGCAAGAAGACAGTGAAGACATGACTCTTTGGAGGAGGGGACACATAAGCCTGTCACTTTAGCACCATACCTAAACTCCACCAGGGAGGGAGAGCAGATCAGAGGGCCTCAAGTGGTAAAGGCCTTGGGAAGGTCTGAAGAAGTCAAAGGAGAAGGCAAGGAGGATAACTTGGCTGAAGGCCCAGCATACACAAGGCCATGCAGAAGAGTGTGGAACCTGAATGTACCTAGAGGGCCCTGAGAGGAGGCAGTGATGAGCAGGCAGGGACCAACCACCTTCACAGAGGCGTTCTCTACTACAGTTGAAATTTCTTAGCTTCACTAAATCTCTGCAGTGCACAAGCACAGGTATCCCAAAGAAGCACCCCATACCCAGGGACTGCACACACATACAGAGAGAGAGAGAGAGAGAGAGAGAGAGAGAGAGAGAGAGAGAGAGAGAGAGAGAGAGAGAGAGAGAGAGAGCTCGAGACAGAGAGCTCTTAAGCTCTGCCAACCTGAGCTGAGATCACTAAAGACCCTTCTCACAATGTCTCTGAGCACTAAACACCTATAGAAACACCAGCAACCTACCCAGCACTATAGTGCCCAGTTCTTCCCTCCCTTCCTCGGTGCAGTCTATGGTGGACCCTGGAAGAGCTGCTGCCTATAGTGTGCCTGGCTTCAACTTTATCAGCACATGGGTGTCTCTTTGGCCTGTCTGCCCTGAGTTTTTTATTTCAAGTGACAAAATAATCTGCTTCTGCCTCTAGCCCAGGTACTGTGATACACATTTAAACGCACTGACCATACTCTGAGCTTTGGTGTTGATGATATTACAAACCTTCAGGGACTGGGATCCAGTGAGACAGCTCCTCTGAGGAGCCATTGAGATCTGGGGATAAGGAGAATGCTCAGTTTCCTCAGGGCCCAGAGTCAATTCCACATACTCACCCACACATCTACGTCTGCATTCCACAGATGTGCCTTGCACACTAAATATATGCCAAGCATGTGTCAGGCATTTTCACTAGGCTCTGGGAGTCAGTTCTGATCTTCAGATTTGCCAGAGACAACAGCCAGTGCTTAAACTACAAGTAGACCTGGCAGGCAGGGCACCAGAGGGGCAGGGGAGACAGGGAGGGAGGCAGTTTTCTTTAGTGATGGGAAAAGGGACAGGTGTGAGAAGTTCAGGGAAGAGTGTTTAGGGTGAACCAGACTTAGTAACCAGTTCATTGGTGTCCTCAGTTCAAGCTGGAGGTTTTAACCATGAAAACGTTTCTTCCAGGCCACAGCACGGCACAAGGCTGTGGATGGCACTGCACAGATCATGTCAGAGGTCTAGAGAGGGTTATCTTTGTGTAAGGAAGAATCTCCTTTGGGGGCCAGGGAACAGAGTGCACTGCAGGGCCTGCAGCTGAGGCCAGGGACTGATGGATTAGGCAAAGCATTCTGGGGTAGATCTGGCTTCATTAAGACTGGTGTCCTCTAACTCATCTCATTCTTGAGGACTATTTGTCTTTTACTGCCTTCCAAAGTTCTTCCAGAAATCCATTATTTTCTCTTGAATACAACAATAAGAAAAAAATTGAGGGGGCTGGAGAGATGGCTCAGCAGTTAAGAGCACTGGCTGCTCTTACAGAGGACCTGGGTTCGATTCCCAGCACCCACATGGTGGCTAACAATAGTCTGTAACTACAGTTCCAAGGGATCCAATGCCCTCTTCATGGCATGGGTACACTTACATACATGCAGACGAAATACTCATACACATAAAATGAATATAATTTCTTTAAATTTTTAAAGAAAAAAAAGTTCATACCTAAGTGAAGAAATAAAATACTTCCTAAGACAGGCAAAGCAAGTATTGGTAGCTACACTCAGTTGAAGGCCTGGTACAGGTACTCTGCTTCCCAGGAATCATTTTAATGAATGTCTCCCTAACTCCAAGGTGACTGTTCCTTTGAAGATGCCATCAACTTGACTGGCAGGAATTTTCCACCCTGCTGCTTAGATCATATGTGACACCTTAGAAATGAGGACATAGACGTTGTCTATAGAGTCCATACAGCTGGAGTGGGTGTCTTCTCACCAAACAGATCTGGGATTCAGCATTGCTGGCTTGCATCCATCTCTAGAATTTGCCGTTGGTCTAGATACAAGCTATTCAAAAGAAGCCTGGCAGTGGGCAGGTGGTAGAGTACTGGGAGAGTCTGGCTAAATCCAAGATGAGAGCCCAAGCTCTAGATATCTACTTCCTGGCAGGATGGCAGCTATCCATCAGACGTCCAGCTCTGTGGGGAAGGGAGCATCTATCTGCAGCAATGGCCCTGGGGCCAGCAAGCTGGGTGGGAGAAGCAAAAAAGGTGACCCTGGGCTCCCTTCCTGTCAATTGGTAACCCAAGTGGGAAGGCAGAGTCTCTCTCCAGCCTGGATGGTTGTTAGGAAATAGAAATGAGTCCCTGGCCTCTGGGTCTTGACTAAGCTTGTATGATGAACATTGGGTTTCCAGCCCTGAGATCCTTCTGCCCCTTGCTGGGTCAAGACAAAAGTCATAACTGTTAAGTTCTTGACCTGACAAGAGCCAGTGGCCCATAAATCCCCAGGTCACAGAGTATCTTGAGCTGTGCCAAACCACAGTGCATCCTCTCCACCTGACCTCTACCCCTGCCCCCCTGCAAGGGCATGCAGAGTAAGTACAAGATTCACAGCTACATCTAGCTGAACGTTTCTGATATAAGGCCAAGAATTCTGAGTTCTGCCAACTATTAGTAATAAAGAGAACCGGCCCCATTTAGTCAAGGCAGATGCTGAGTTAGCTGGGGGCAGGGAGGTAGACAAGATGACCTCCACAACCATAATGTCTCTTGACAAGCAGATGGCCGTGACTTTGTAGTAAATACAGGCAGAGATGCTGAGATAAAAAGCCCCTGCCTTTTTGTCTAGAAGAACTAACTTACACAATGGATAAAGAGTGTCTGCGTGTGTTCACCACGTGCTCCGAGTATCGGAAGAAGTGATGGGGTGGTCCCCCTGTAGCCTGCACTGGGACCCTGAGTTATTGTGCTGTGGATTATCAGAGGGAAAAGGGGAGTTCAGAGAGCAAGAGACTAGGGTCCAGGGAGGTGTCTTGCCAATTACCAGCCTTCTGGGGAGGGGTTTCTATACCCAGGGACCCTGGAGAGACTATCATTAGGAGAGAAACTGGCCCTAAACTCAAAGAAATGAGGCAGGATGGCCTTGGGGAGCCACATGTAGAGAATGGACCCTAAGGCCTCAGCCAAGTTTCTGGGCCCCAGATGAAAAGTGAATCACTGGTTCCCCCTGGAGGGGAGTAGTCAGTCACCCTGTAAAAGTTTATTTTTATACATGTCTGATCTATTTCACATCCGCTCAGATATTTTGACACATATACAGGAAATGTAACTCTCCCCCCATATGGCAGTGTTTGGTTGGCTGGACCTGGGGAAACTCAATAGGGTCACAGAGGAGCAGAGGGGAATAGCAGCATCAGGAAGGAATGCCAGAGGCCTGGGGCCCCATGGCTACCTCAGGCCAGGAGGCTGGGGACAGGGATCACAGTAGGGTCAATACAAGAATCCTCCTGCCTGACTACAGAGCCCAAGGACTCCAGGTTCTGAGTATGGCTCTGGTAGATTGTGCCTCTGGTTGCTGTTTCCCTGGAAGAATGAACTGAGGATTAAACAAGTGCAGAAGAGAGCAGTGAGAGCAGGCAGCCAAGGGATGAGGCCTGTGATAGACAAGACAGGCCTCAGAGGCAAAGGTGCATTGTAACATCTCTAATACCAAACAGGGGGCAAGACTCATCTCACTGGCCCTGGAGACCTACAGGCTGATGAGATAAAGAATCCAAGGAAGAGCGCTCCCTAGCTGAGTGTCTACCCAGGTACCAAATTTCCATGGGACTTGATTTCCTCATTTATAAATCGGTATCACTATTACGTATCCGGAAGCCTAGAGGAGAATGCACATATTGTTTCTCAAAAAGGCCTAATGAGGCCAGGCATGGTGGCACACAATCCCAGCATTCAGGAAGCAGAGGCAGGCAGAGCTCTGTGAGTTCAAGGCCAACCTGATCTGTATAGTGAGTTCCAGGGCCAGGGCTACATAGTAAGAGCTTGTTTCAAAAAAAACAAACAAAAAACAAACAAACAAAAAAAAAAAAACGTGAGGGAGGTAGGCTAATGCAAATCCTGAACCTTAATCTGGGGAGAATGGTGTCTCCCACAGTAGGTGGTGAGAAAATATAAGGGAACAGAAAGGAGAATATTGGCTTGGACCTGGCTCCAGAGCACCAAATAGTGGCTTCTTTCACACTGTTCTGTCCACAGGCACTAAGCTTACAATCTGGGTCATGGAATGATGCTGCAAGAGGCCCTTAAGTGTGCAACACAGGGTGCAGTGAAAGAGCAAGGGTGGGTGGTTTCCTCCCTTCATACAGGTCAGGAAGGAACTTCCCCATTTCCCACATACTGAGCCCACCTCTGCCAGAGAGAAAAATAGACTGTGTGGCTCAGTGTTCAAGAAGTTCAAGAGTGTTCACGTTGATTTTTCTAGGGCTTTTAGCTCTAAGTTTAAATTCATAAACACTGCAAATCTACAGGATGTTATAGGAAGGCAGGTTGACAGTCCTCTGTTCATGAGGTGAGATGGGGCAGATGCCCTGGAGTGTCTTGACGCTGGTATGCAGCACTGAGCATGGGCCAGACTTGCCTTGGAATAATGTCTCCCAGTGAAGCATTGTCTTAGTTATGCATGCTTTTGCCTCTCTGCCCTGAGAGCTCTTCTTGTGCCTCAGACCTGTTTCCCCTTGGCCATGGGTGCCACTGACCTGGGCTCATCTTGCTACCTTGATCAGCAACTCTGGGTTGGAGGATCACAGGCTGGTCTCTGCTTGAAGTAGAATGTGACAGCCAAGAGGTTCCTAGGCCTCCCTTCCTCCCTCTTCCTCTGGAAGTTGGAGTGTCAGTGGATGAAGGCTGCAATGGCCTCACCACCCCCTATCCCCCCACCCACCTCCCGTAAATCCTGGAGGCACAACAGGAAGGCCCTTTAACTAGCACATAAAAGTGCTTTGGGCTTTCAAAGGCCCCCCGCTCTGTGTTTACAGGGGGCCCAAGCTTTTTACAGGCCATTTCCAGTCCTCCTTCCCCTGACCTACTGATGTATCTCAGGGAATAGTCATAGCCCAAGCCACGTGACGGTGGTACACAGAAAGAGGCCTAGAAGGCAATTGACCAAGCACAGGCAGGCTGAGCACTCAGCCATGCCATGGCCTAGGCAGTCTACTAGGATCACTCTGTCCTTCGGATGGGCACAGTAGGTACACCAAACTGTTACTTATCCACTGAGTGCTCTGCAGCCATGAAAGTCTCAGGCAGGTCTCAGAAGGGGCCCAGAAAACACCTCTGTAGGAGTAGCAAAGGTTCTGACCTGAGTGAGAATGTCAGGCCATGCTACAAGTAGGCAAGCTATCACTATTGGAATTCGAATAACAGATCTTGAATATCTTTTTAGCATTCAAAAGCTATGAGCCTGGGGCTAGAAGAGATGGTGAGTAGTTAAGAGCACTGACTGCTCTGGCAGAGGCCCCAGGTTCGATTGCCAGCACCCACATGGCGGCCATGAACTGTCCTTAACTCCAGTTCCAGGGGAATCCAATGCCCTCTTCTGACCTCCATGGCATTGCATTGACATGGGTGCACTCACATACATGCAGGCAATACACTCATACACAAAAAATAAAAATAATAAATAAAATATTTTTAAAAAATCTAGGCCTGGCATAGTGGCACACGCCTTTAATCCCAGCACTCAGGAGGCAGAGGCAGGTGGATCTCTGTGAGTTCAAGGCCAGCCTGGTCTACATAGTGAGTTTCAGGACAGCTGGGGCTACAGGGAGACCCTGTCTCAAAAAGACCAAAAAAAAAAAAATCTATGAGTCTGCAGATCTGTGAACTTGTAGCTTAGCTGGTCCAGAGACCTCTTGCAAGGATCTTGCCACTAAGTGCAGAGGAGGTGAGGGATATTATTCCTGAGGACAGGGAAGAAAGGAGCAGTGTTAATCAACATTCCCTCCAGTAGCAATATATAATACCCAAATATATCACAGTATATGTCATATAGGTAGCATACACAGTACATTATAGTGCAGACATTTCTCTTAGTACTTCTGCTCCAAGCACATATTTGTTCACAATAATCCTAATAGATAGGTACTACTCTTTCTGTCCCCATTTTACAGACAGTGAAACTAAGGTGCAAAAAGATTAAACAAGTTGTCTACAGTCACACAACTAACAAGAGGTCAGAATGAGATTCAGGCCCCCAGAGCACAGACAGTCACAAGACTGCCTTCCCTCTGCTCCCAGAGGGTAGTGCCTCTGTCAGGAAGCACAGAGTGGTAACAGGCCTGCAGTCTGCAGATGCCTAGGAGCCTTGCCTGAGGGAGTGAGAAGGTGCCCACAGCATGAGTCTGGGTCTGTGTGCCCCTGAGAAGCTCCAAGGCCAAATGCTGAGGAGAGATGTCATGGGAAGGACTCCACTGAGACAAGAGATCCTGTCTTGTTTCCAAGCTGGAGAGAATAAAGGCCTCTATTAGAAGCCCTGCCCCCAGCTGGCTGCTTCCGGAAGGGTCTGTTGCCTCCCCTTCTGGGAAGGCTCCTAGAACTTCTGACCCCATTTCCCTCTCTCCCTGGGAGCTGTAGTGGAGCCTTGCCCAGGGAGGAACCCATCACTACCCTCTACCAGCACCCCACTTGCACCATGGCCCCTGCAGCTGCTGGGGACTCCAGGTAGGTACCCAAGTCTTGCTTCACCCACTGGCATGGTGGGAGAATGTGCTCCTGTCATCTTATCCTCCCTCCTAGACCCTAGCCCAGCGCAGAATTGGATTAAGAACAAAAATATGAGCTGTGTTTGTTTTAATCAGCTTCAAGACACGGGGGCTTCTAAAGGGAAAGCAAGAGAGTGGGCCGGAGCTGGCCCCAGGGCAGGCAGTCTGGGCGGTGATGCCATCCTGGGGTCAGGAGCACACAGAGCAGAGAGAGCATCTGCAGGTCAGATCCCAGGCAGATAAGGGGAGAGAGAAAGGACCTGGAGCCTGGGAGGATGAAAAGGATGGGAAGAAGGGAGGAAAGACATACTTTTCCTGAGAGTTGGGGAGAGGCAGGGCTGCACACAATCTCCATTCTAGAGTAAAGGGGAAGGAACAGAGGGGGAGGGGAGATAGGGAACCTGGAGAGAAGGGAGGTGACAGTGGAAGCCCTAGGGAGCCCCATGGGGCCTAGAAGAGCCAACAGGAGTATTTTTTTCTAAGGAGAGGCCTCCTGCTGGCCTCTGGAGTAAGGGATGGTGGAAAGGAGGGGGAGGGTCAGTTGATGTCCTTCACCCTCCATCCAATGACAGAAGGCCCCCTGCCAGTGCTGCCACAGAACCCAAGCAATGGCATCGAGACTCATCTTCATGCTCAGATGTGCCACCACTCAAGTGGCCAAGTCCTATGTTAAATGTACCATGCAGAAGGCAGTAGACACAGGAGGGGTCAGGGTGAGAGTGAGGAAACAAAGGCCTGGCAAGGTAAGCGCATCCTTGGGGATCTATCAGGTTGGATGGAGACCTGGAAGTTGTGGAGTGTGCAGGAAGAAATCCAAAGAGGAAGCCAGGAACCTGGACCAGGTTTTACACTCTGCCAGCTCACTGTATGACCTCAGAGGCCACATGCCCTCTCTAAGCTTGGATCTCCATGTCTGTAAAACAGAGTGCTAGTCATGCTGGGACATTAGCAACTATTTTTTTCTTTTTTTTCCCCTTTTGTATGTGTATGTATTTGTGCCTCTGCTAACCTGGACTCACAAATAGTTTAGACTGGCTAGCCAGCAAGTCCCAGGGATCCACCTGTTTCAACCTACCCAGTGCAGAGATTATCACTTTGCCTGTCTTTTAGAAAGCAGAACAGGGGCTAGAGAGATGGCTCAGCGGTTAAGAGCACTATCACTCTTCCACAGGACCTGGGTTTGATTCCCAGCACCCACATGGTAGCTAACAAATGTCTGTAACTCCAGTTCCTGGGGAATTCAATACCCTTTTCTGACTTCCATTCACATTGCATGACATAGATGCACCTACCTACATGCAGGCAATATAATCATACACATAAAAATAAAAATAATAAAATATTTTTTTAAGCAGGACAAAAACAAAAGCAAAAAATATGGTTCCAAGGAATCAAACTGGTTTTTATGTTTGCAAGGCAAGCACTTTACTGACTGAGCTATCTCCCCAGCCTCACATTTATCAACTTCTTTAAAAAATTTTTAATGTATTGTTTATGTATATGAGTGTTTTGCCTGCATGTATGTGACTGCACCACACGTGTGCAATGCTTACAGAATCCAAAAGAGGGAGATGGATCCCCTGGAACTGGAGTTACTGACAGTTGTTAGTGGCCATGTGGGTACTGGAAACCGAACCCACGTCCTCTGTAAGAGCAGCCAGTGCTCTCAACCACTGAACCATCTCTCCAGCCCCTTTATCAACTTCTTAAAAAGAAGCCCCTGAAGACCACAAAACCGGATATTTTCTATGTGAGTGCCTATCCTACCTTGAGTCCAGTGAGCCAACAAAAGGACCCAGTGAGGTTCAGGGACTGGCCCAAAGTCACACAGGTAGTGCAACAGAAGTTGATACAAGTGTCCAAGGTTCAGGGTATTTGGCCAATATCCCAACTCCTTGGGAGCCAAATAGCCTCAGGCTAGTGCACAAGTGAAAGCATGGAAATAGACATTTTAGGGCAGAGCTCCTAGAGGTCCATCACAAGCCTGCCAGACTTAGCAGTGATGCCATCCTGGGGCCAGGAGCAAATAGAAAGCAGGCTAGGCACAGTCAGATCTCTAGCAGATAAAGGGAGAGAGGACCTGAGGCTAGAGAGTATTTAGAAAGGTAGGAAAGAAGGAGAGAGAAGGCAGTTTTTGGAGAATGGAGGGCCAAAATCGCCATCCTAGAGTGAGGAGGATGGCTGGATCTGCCCTGCTAAATACAACCTGACACTAATGGTCTGGGCCACTGCTGCTGGGATCATCAGCTCTTTGGGGTCAGAACTGGGTCAGATCCAAGGAAGGGCTTTGATCCAAAATGATGCTTTTGCCAGTAGGAGATAAAGGAGAAAAACAAGTAGTGAATTCTTCATTGATTACATTTTTGTTTTAAAAGTTTTAAAGTTCTATCATCCCTTTTTTTTATTTAAAATGCTGCTTCCTATTATAGGGCATGATGGAGTACTCCTAGGAAGTCCTAGAAGTTCCTGGCAAAGTAAAAATTGTCAAATCTAGCATGGTAGCACATGCCTTTAATCCCAGCACTCGGGAGGCAGAGGCAGGCGGATCTTTGTGAGTTCAAGGCCAGCCTGGTCTACATAGTGAGTTCCAGGACAGCTGGGGCTATAGGGAGACCCTGTCTCAAAAAGACCAAAAAAAAATTGTCAAATCTATATCCATCCCTCAATGAAATTGTTAGTTGGTCCCATAAAACCCACAAGTTTGGAAATAACTATATTATCTCACTTGGAGGCGTTCTTACCCAGGCTGGGTTACAGTGCACGGATCCTGCATGCTGCAATTTCTGAGTAATAATGCTCATTACAAGACTCGTTATCACTTGGATTGGGAGACTGGGGTCTAGAACTTCAGGAAGGCAGCATTGGCTCAAACTGCTGCTTGTTTGGCTTCAGTTTCCTCTTCTGCAAAATGCAAGGCAGGGCTAGGCGATCCCCCCCACCTTCCCCAGATGGGACTGACAGCAGCAGCAGCAGAAATCCATAGCTCTCATAGAGCAACAGAGCTCAAGGGGCTGGGCCAGCCTCAAGCTCATAGCACATAGCTATGCCCCTGGCCAAAAATTCAAGGAGGCATGGTATGCACTAGCTCAGCCAGTCCACGGGTCAGAAGTTCTAATATCAATAACAGCAACAGAGGGTCTGTCGACCACAAGAAAAGAGCTAACTGGGACATTAGCCAGGACACAGGCCCAAACCATTTGCTCTCCATTTCAACCTCTAGCTGTGTCTCCCAGCCCCATTTCTCAAATTGTCGCCTCCAGTTGTGAGTCATCTCACCACTCTGGTCAGTCAATCCAATCTACTGCAGCAAAGCTTACTTAGCCCCTGCCCTGAGTCAAGGGTGGAGACACACCTATGATCCAGGAAATGAGATGAATGTATCAGTGCTGCAAAATTTCAAATGAGAATATATGTATTCACAGGCATCGACTGCAAACTGTCCTGTAAAGTCCTGTAAGGAAGCAATTAGACAGGGCCAGGCATGGTGGCACACACCTTTAATCTCAGCTCTCAGGAGGCAGAGGCAGGTGGATCTCTGTGAGTTCAAGACTAACCTGATCTACATAGTGAGTTCCTGGTCAGCTGGGGCTACAGGGAAACCCTGTCTCCAAAAGACCAAAATAAAAAAATAAAGAAGCAATTAGACTTAAAAATTTATTCTGTTACATACATTGATCTGTGTGCTGCTGACAAATCTCTCAAGCTCTGAGCATAGATTTGATGGGTGAAAACTTGCCCACCACTCAAATCAGTGTTTTCTCACCACAGTTTTAACTTCCTCTATCATGTAAGTTTTCCAGACTGGTTCCCCTGCTGTGTCATGGTCCTCTGGGAATGGAAATCGTCTAGTATCTGGCACAGCTTAGGCATAGAGAGCACATTCAGATGCCACAGGAAAGAAGGCAGGCAGACCACATGTGGACACAAGCAGTCTCTACCGTCGAGAACCACTTTGATTCTGGGAAAGTAGCCCTACTGATCTGGGGACACACAGAAGACAGTGGAACTTCACCCACCCCCTGGATCCTTCTGACCACCAGAGAAGGTGAGTGGCCCACATACATCCAGCAACAAAGCAGAGCAGAGGCAGAAGGGATGGCTGTGGCCATCTACTGGGTCTGCAGTGAAGATGTCCCTCAAACCTAGAGCAAGACTGGAAGAGGAGGGCAGAAGCTGGAGCCATTCTGCCCATCCCAAAGTAACAACTTCACATCACCTTCTAGGGCAGGCTATTCCCCATCCCAGGTACTGTTTCCAGGTGTAGGTAAATTTTCCTTCCTTGGTCCAGTTATGGAGCAGGAAAGAGGGGTTGTCATCAGGGCCTTGTGTGTAGGAAGAGTATAGAATGACAGGGAGCCATGGGGGAGGAGCAGTGGCAGTCTTCCAGTCCCCCTAAAGCCTGTATAGTATCAGCCCCATTCCCCAGACACTAAGGGACACCCACTGCTGACACCGTGGCGTTGAGTTTCCCCTGGACTGGTTCAGGCTCCTGTCACCAGGCCTGCCAGGAAATTGCTGCTGACACAGAGAAAAAGGCCTCAGGACCAGAGACAGGGAAGGCTGGGGATTATGAAGTTGAGTTTGTAAAGTTTCAAGTGGGCACCAGCAAGGGAGATAGCTGAGGGTCTGAGGAGGTCTGACTCCATCTAGTCCTGCCCCTCCTGGTTGTCTCCTCCAGAGCCTGGAGAACATTGGGACATTTATAAACCAGTGTGGCTGGATGGGGAGAGGCAAAGGAGCATCATTATCCAAGAGCCACAGAACCCTTTATATATCTCAACCCAAAGCTATACACAGTTGCCCCTCAGCATTCTTTCAGAGCAAAGTCAGGGCTCCCCACCCCTGCCAAGCCTTGTGTACACTCCCGGGGCCTCAGAAGCTTTAGTCTGGGGAAGGGAGCATATCTTCTCTGGCTGGGCCTGTCAGTCAGGTCTAGGACAGACTGTTCTGTGTCCTCACCCTGTGTCTGTACCCTGTCTTCTTCTTTCTCCTTCCCCTGTTGTCTGTCTTCTCTGTGGTATTTCTCAAAACTAAAACATTCCTTGGCTCCCAGGTGCTTCTGATATTCCAAAGACTTGAAGGAAAAACTGGAAGGAGATCAGGAACAAGTGATAGGAGATGAGAGGGGTCTTCAGGCTAGAAATTAAGATGCTCCCACTGCTACTGATCTTTGGAATTCTTCATAAGGGAAGTGTGTGTGTGTGTGTGTGTGTGTGTGTGTGTGTGTGTGTGTGTCTTGGAGAGGCTGAGGATGGAACAACCAAGGTCACATGCTGGGTATTCAAGAACAAAGAAATATCTGTAGATTGCTCTCCCCTCTCTATATCGTAGCCCTTCTTCCAGATGATAATCCCTCATACCCCAGCTGTGACATTCCAGGGCTTTGATCCTGTACTGACCCAGTCCATCCTAAGGCAGGACCAAGAGGAAGGACAGAAGTAGGGGCAGGCCCTGTTTAGCATGGGAAAGGGTCAATCTGGCTGGGAGAAAGCCATGGAGAGTGGCCAGACCTGAGTCACAGGGTGGAGATGGTGATGCAGATGGAGCAGGAGAGTAGCAAGAGGCTTGCATGGGTATAGGTAGGAGCAGTAAGAGTCCAGCCAGCAGCCTACAGAAGGTTCTGGGCAGTTCTAGGCACCAGCTAACAGTCCAGGGTGTCTGACCCCAGCAACCAACAGCAGTATCTTGACACCATAAAAAGGAAAGCCAGTGTCCAAAAACTTCTAAAGGGCAGTCAGGTATTGGTCATTCCACTCATGCATCATCGGATATGTTAAACACCTGCCTCAGGGCAGCCCCATGAAGCACTCAGGACCATTCCCAAACAACCTAGTTCTCCCTCCCTTCCTGCTTCCCTCTCTAAGAGAGACTCAGGAAGAGACCTCAGAACCAGACTGGCTCTGGGTAGGGGCTCCAACTTGCTGTTTCCCAAATGTGGTGTTAACAAATCACAAAGGTACTTTAAATTTTCTTAATTTACATCAACTCAGGAAAGCACATTTAAAAAAAAAAAAAAAACCCTAAAGAAAGGTATTTAAGTGTTTTTAAAAAGCAGGTAAGATAAAAGATCGTTGAATATGGATTGCAGTGATAGAGTGACCAGAGTCATTTTGAAGACAGACTGAAAGGGCCCCACCCAAAGGCCTGGGGTACATGGATCAGGCTCCAGTTCCTGGTCAGGGAGGAGGATCCACCGGGAGAACAGACACGGCTGTGCACTTGGGGTTAGTGCACTGTGTTTACTCCTTGGTAAAATGCCAATAGAGTTCATGGAATCAGAAAACACCCTTCATAGCTTCAAATTCTAGCTCTACCTTTTAGTAACTATATGACTCTGAATAAGTTCCTTAGCCTCTCTGTGCCTCATCTCTAAAGTTTTCATGAAAAGCAAATGAGTTGATACATGTGAAATCTGTTAAACTGTATGGCTGTACCAATTTCTCAATAAACAGTTAGGTGTTGCTATGATTAGATACCAACCCAGTCCAGCTGACAATTTCATTGTAACATATAAAAACAATAAATAACTTCAAACATGAAAAAATGAAACATGAAATATTTTATAGTATGAATTTTATGTATTTTTTATGTAATTTATGTATTTTATGTATTATGAATTTTATGTATTTTATGTATGACACTGCTTTCTTTTTAAAATTTATTTTATTTTTAATTATGTATATGTAGGGGGAGGGTGTATGCATGTGAATGGGGGTGTCTGTGGAAGCCAGAGGTATAGATCCCCTAGACCTAGAGTTACAGGCAGTTGTGAACTACCTGAAGTGTGTGCTGGAAACTCAGGTTAGAGCACTATATGCTCCTAACCACTGAGTCTGCTTTCTTAGACAAACTCGTCATTCAGAAGCTTTATATTTGAGATTTATTCAGCAAATATATTATATTATACTATATTAATTATATTATATTCAGTAAATATTTATTGCATGTTGCTAACTTCCAAGAATATTCCTGTCAGTGGGAACCAGATCAAGTCCCCATCTTTTTTAATTTAATCTCATGATGGAGACAGTCAGTAAACAAGCAAGCAGATAGGTAATACAATTCCAACAAAAAATGCCAAGCATTCAGTATTGAACCTACAGAAAATCGAGACAAAAAAAAAGTCTTGAAAGAAGCCAGGGGGAACAAACACTTTACCTACAGAGGAGGAAGAAGGTTTTCTCAGACATCAGCTAAGCCAGAGGAGAGTGAATATTTGAAGTGTTAACATGAGATACCTAGAACTCTGTTTCTGGTGAAACTATCCTTCAAAGTGAAGGTGAAATGATGACATTCAGACAATGTCAATAGCAGTAAGAGCCAGGAGGCAAGGTAAAGCAGGAGAGCGGGGTTAGCACACAGGGGGAGGGCTATGGTTCAGCTGACCTCTCTGAGAAGCTGCCTGAACAAAGTGAAGGGGTGGAGGGGGGAGTCATGTGAAGATGAGGGCAGAGGGTGCTCCAGGCAGATCAAAAGGCCCTGAGGCAGGATGGAGTATCAGAGCAACCAAGAGCCCTGGTGGAGGAGGCAGGCTGCTAGGTCTGGGGCAGAGGGTGTGAGGAGTGGAAGGTAAGGCAGGTAAAACCCAGGTTTTGATTTTGCTCTGAGAAGTCATGGGAGGATCTTGAACAAAGAAATGGCAAACCATTTTAAACCTTTGAAAGGTCACTTTGGCTCTGGCTTGTGGAGGAAGAGAAGGACCAGAGATCAGCTAAGAAGCTTTGCCACAGTTAGGACCCAGGGTAGCAGCAGGAGTCACTGGACTCTGGATATTTCTGGAAGGTGCTAAGAGAAGAGATGGGGGATTGGACCAGAAGTGTGAGGAAAGAGGCTGTGTGGGCTTTCTGGCCTAACAGCTGTTGTGATGGAGGACCTGGGGAAGCAGCCAGCTGGGGCAGGAGGGAATCAAGACTGCTTGTTTGAGGATGTGATGTTTGAGGTGCCTGTTAGGGCTGTAACTGGACAGTGGACATGTGGGTTCATGTAGGACATGTAGGACTCAGAGGAGTGGGAGAGTATTATTTGGGAGTTGGCAGGGGCAGGGACAGCAGCTGGAATGCGGGACTGTGCCAAAGCGTGAGGCTGTCTTAGAATCCTCAGGGAAACTGCCATGTCGTTCCACTGAGGCCAGCAGGAAAGATCTTCCTGTTGTCTCATTAAGGGTAGAATATTCTGGCAACATCAGAGATCAGCCCCTCCACCATGCCCCCTTCTTTACAGCAGCTCCCGTGAGCCTCCCCTGTATGCTGAAGTCTACAGTTGCAGTGAAGCAGGGTCTGACAGCAGAGCGCTGAGGGAAGACGTGGCCACGAGTTAACTGAGAAAGACAGTAGTCAGGGGAAGACAGCTGGACAGGCCTGAGGGGCTACTTAGTTCTTGAGCATCACTTGAGATAATTTTATATGGCACTTTGAATACACGTTTCCCTTAAGTTGGCTCTCTGTCCTGTGTGATCACAAGGTGCCCTCCAAATAACAGCTACATTGGGACTTTAAAGATGCAAATGGGGGTCAGGGGTGGGACCCTAACACTAGCCAACATTCCCATTAAAAAATTAAAGGAAATCTGAGACTCAAAGCCTTGTACAGGCAATCTTAGCTACAGTGTAGTAACGTTGCCAAGTTGTGATTTTATTTATTTTTATAGCTGCTCTCTGTTTATGGCAATTGCTACTAGTGTTCGATTCATAGTAAGGATGTAAAATTTCCTCCAAAAGATCTTTGTGTGTGTTTGCATATATGTGTATACAGTAGGCTAAAGGAAAGTGTTAATAGTACCAGCACACTCAGATGTAACCAAAACCATGAAAGTTCTATTCAAGTGATTAAAGTCTGGAAAAAGTGACTCTAAAAGATACAGGAACAAAAATAAAAGCCCCAAGCCTCATCCTCATGCACACAACTCATAATCACTCAAAACTCCCGAAGGATGAGGGGAAACATCTCCTTTCCTCTCTCTGCCCCTTCCCTGCTTCCTGCAGGCCACTGGCAGGCAGATAATATTCCCTTTTCCATGCCAATTAATCCTGAGACAGGATTTCACCAAAGAGGAAAATTCTGAACAAAGTGAATTCAATTCTTATCACAGCAAGGCCATAATTTCTAATTTTCATTGATGATGCCCCACCCCCAGCTGCAATTTTGGGAAAGGCCTTCTATGCCAGCAAAGGTAGAAATGAACTCTGAAGGGGCCCTTCCATCTTGGCTTGAGATTTTTCCGTTGGTGTCTGCGGATGAATACCCAGTAGCCTGGTTTAAACCTGTGGGGTTGCAGGGGGACAGCAGCTTCATATATGGCTCTGAGTTGCGGCCAGACCCGTTGGTGGGTTAGCTGCAACCGCTGGAGTGAGTCCAGTAGGTCCTGGTCTCCCAAGGTCGATACTAGGTCAGCTTGGAGGCTAGGTATCATAGAAGGGGGGTTTCCATACATGATTTCAAAGGGGTCAAACCCATGTGGTATAGAGTGTTTCTTAGTCTAAAAAGGGCAAAGGGGAGGAGAGCCACCCAGTCTGTGCCAGTCTCTAAAGTTAATTTGGTTAAGGTCTCTTTTAGATCCCTAATTCTGGGTGACAGTATCCTCAGATAGTACAAGCCTCAAAGGTGGAATGGGTTTTGGTGTGACACTGGCTCGGGCTGTGTTTGGCCAAGGCCAGGTCCTCAAGGGAGCTCTGAGACCTAGGTGGTCCATGCAGCACTGTGTGTCAGTCAGATGAGCATGCCAGTGTGGGGTCCTCAGACCCAAGTAAGCAGAGCACCAGAAGACCGGGGCACAAGGTAATCAAATGTGAGACGTACTGATCCTTTTGGGACCCCGTAGAAGCTCCCATATCCCTTCTCTGGAGACCTTTGGCCCAGTGATGTTATACCAAAAGTAGGAACTCCCAATGTAGTAAGAGTGTGGGTTCTGGGCTCTCAGCACCTCCAGCTGCAGAGGGTCTGAGGAAGGCACAGCTGTATCGCCAGAGGCTGTGTCTCTTGCAAAGGAGAAACATCCGGCCAATTCCATCAAGAATGTCAGTCAAAGACCCCTAGGGAGAGATCAGCCAGCTCCTTATTCTGCCTAGCCAGCTCTTATATCTTAGGAACAAGTGCTAGGACCTTCTTCGGCTAAGAAGAGGAGAGGCCTGTCTTCTGAGGGTTGTAGCCTCTGCTCCGCTCCAGCCCCTCCCACCTAAAACTGCTGGCCTCAGGAAGGCACAAGGCCTCGCAGGATGTGACCCAGGATGTGGGGACCCGCAGGCTCCTCAGAGAGATATGCAGAGGTGAAAGGGCAAACCTGTTTCTAGTCTCCTTATCAGGATGGCCGAGTGAAAGGGAAGTGGGCAGCCCTGGAGGTCGGGTTGGGGGGGGGGTCATGGCTGGGGCAGGGCTCAACCCAGGAGACCTGCAAGGAGCTCCTCCTTGGCAGGGAAGAAAGAGAAGAGGGCAACTCTGGGGCCAGGGAGGAAAGATCCTGGAGGGCCCCATGTACAACCTGTCCAGAAGAGGACAGAGAGTTAGAGACCAACCATCTAGATTTACTTGGACTCAAAGAGCCTTCATCCATGCCAGTTTCCAAACTGGGATGGTGGGTCACCTGAGGAGCATCCTGGCTAGGGTCTGTGGTAACTACTGGATTCTAGCCTGCTTGCCCCTTGTTTGAATGCCCTCTTACTTCTCTTCTTCTCCCTTACTGTCTGCATTCAACAGTAATAATGCAGTGCCTACTATGTGCCAGGCTCACTTCCAGGCAGTGGGAATTCCCAGGGAAAGAACAGACATGGCCCTGCCTACCCCAGAGCTTAGAGATTACACATTCTTCAAAGCCCAGGTAGCATCCTTACCCCTCCAGCTGCCTGTCTAACCAGACCACTCCATGGGGCCTCTGAAAGTCCTTCTTCCCTATGGATGCCTGGCAGAGGGCCTGGCACAGGAAAGTGTTTGATGCATGTCCCCACTAAGGGTTCATGTACTGAGAAAGGGATGCCCCAGCAATCCGTTGTTACAGGAGGCACATTTAATTTTTAAGGACATTCTCCCTGCTCTAGGGAGAATGATCCTTAAGCAGGCACCCACTCTCAAGCTGGGGAGCAGGAGGAACATAGGCAGGTATCAGCCTTGAACAGTGGAAGGCTAGCATCTGGGATAGGTGAGTTGTGGGGAGACAGGAAGTGACTTGGCTTCCCCTGATTGAAAGAACTGAGCCTCAGGCTCTAGCATCCAGTTCCCTGGAGGTGGCGGCTGGAGGTGGTGGCGGTGGGGTTTCCACCTGCAGAAAGCCCACAATGTACGCCCCAGGTATGCATGAGGGCATTTTAGGGAGGCAGAGCCAAATCCTGCAGCTGGAGAAGCCTGTGGAACCATAAGCAGCAGTAGCACAGCAAAAACTGATGCTGAAGGGACAGGGCAGAGGCAGGAAGAGCCTGGGGGCTCTAGTTACAACTGCAACAGACACTTCTGCCCACCTAAGATGAAGGGATGTACATTACCAAAGTCACCAGGGGACTGCCAGCTTTCTGCAAGTAGAAGCTGTGCCCTCTTTCTTCTTGGTATAGCTCGCAGGAAGTGCTGAGAATTGGCTCTCAGCATGTTCTGTGGTCAAGGCCAAAGCTAGCCTAGCCTGTGTAGAGGGGAGCCCCAAGGGTTTTGTCTTGCCCTCTAGTGGCAGTTTATTATACTACAACTCACAGTATACAAGGAGAGGCGTGTGGCTGACCTCAGCTGGACGCCCCCATCTTTGAGGCCTGGTCTTGAAGTATCATTAGGATGGGGGCCTCAGAGTGCTCTAAGATCAGCTGCAACTCAGCCATTTCCAAACAGCTGGGGACCGAGAGAAAAGAGAAGTCTGTGGGAAGCCATGCCATAGAATGTGGCAGACTAACACTCCATCCACGGGCCAGAGAAACAGAGAAAGCACAGAAGAGGCATTAGGGCTTTTTTTCTTTTAATTGAAGATCAGGCGTCCAGAATTGGGTTGGAACTTAATCATAATCTTTGCTTCCTGGCATGTTTTGCACCTTCATTTAGCTAATTATTCTCTTAGAAATCTTTGGTAACACTCAAACTCCTATGAACAAGAGATTTTCTGTCTTTATTTTTAAGCTGAGCCCTCCTCTTCTTCTAAAGGAAACCTCACTTGGAACCCCAGTTTGTACACAGTGGAGCAGGAGTGGTTGAAGCAGAGCCGAGAGGCTGGCTTACGCTTGTTTGCCCTCTCACTGCCCCAGCAGCCCTGATTAGCTCTTGGAATTCTGTAGAATATACTGTATACCCACAGTGTCCAGGTGGCAAGGACCTGTCTCTTCTGTTCCCATCCCTGAGTGCCCAGCATATGTCCAGTAATACCCTTATTCAATAAATGCTGGCTGAAGTGTATTAAATGAAAGAAACTTGTTCCAATGCCACCAGGTCTGCTTTGGGAATAAGACAACACAAAGTCTCCCTGCTGTGCAAATATCCCTCCTTCCCCAATTGACTTACCTCGGTGTCCCAAGTTTCCCCCATCATCTCAGAGTCTGGCCCTGAATGGACTCCTGGTCCCAGAAAAAAAAAAAAAAAATGCTATGTCCTCCATGAAGCTTTCCCAGGTGCTGCCTTTGAATACTATCACCATTTTATGACACTGCTCGTGCATTCTTCACACTCACTCAGCCTTGCTGTCATACCTGCCTGTTTCCCCCACGAGTGTGGATGCTGCATGCATCCCTGGAGACAGGGACAGATGGTTGATTGACTTTGGCATGCAGTGTTTCCCACAGTGACATTCAATAAATGTTGGAGGAAGAAAGTTTCCTGACATTCCCAAGGATGCTGAATCTCTAGAAGGGCCAATTCACATTCTCCAGGAGGGACACCTGGAACCAATTTGACCTCCTGTGACACTAAGTTGATCAGCTCCACAACTGTCATTAAGCAGAGAGCACAGGAGGGGATCCAGGATAGGTAAGTTTTGGTAGAAAGGCAGCATCATGGGCCCAGTGATACCAGAACTGCATTCAGTGGATACATCTTTGGCCCAGAGGACATGTCAGTAAACCTGACTGAGGAAGAGCTGGAGGGAAGGACCAGGGGCACAGAGAACAGAGAAATGCTAGAGAAGGGATCTTCTCCATGACACTAAGTTTGCCTCCCCATGCCTGTTTGTCTTATTTCAAGTGCCTGGGACAAAGGGGACTGATTCCCTTTTTCTTCCCCCCAGAACATCTGGGACTACATCAGACATTCAGATCTGGTAAAGAAAATTGTTATGGAAATATGTAACCGTGAGACATTATCAAAGGCGTCTTTAAAGTCCCTCTCAACCCCCAAGCCTGGTGGAGGGGACTGGAAATTGGAAAACTGGGAGCCGATTACAAGACCTTCAAAGTGGCCGAAATTCAATCCAATCTGCAGGTCTCGGGATGGCTAGCAGACCCCTGCTCCAGCCCAGAAGACTGCAAAGCCACTGTTTAAAAACCAAATGAACCGCGGCATCATCGGATCTGGTTTTGAAGCAAACAGACTGTGCCCACAAAATCTTCCCTGGATTTCCCTTACATTGGGGAAACCTGAGACCTTGGGGCCCTTGGGGAGGCGCCTGGCCCTGGGGAGGCTCCCAGCTTCCAAGGCTTCTGTCTTCTCCCCTGACCCCTGGTTGGGCAAAGGCCTTTTGTCTTTCAACCTTTCTGATGTACTTCTGCATTTCTATTCTGACTCCTTTCCATCTGTTTCCTTTTCTAAGTATTCCATCTTCCTTTCTCCTCAGGATCTCCATGTGTGAATTTCCATTCCTTTTATACCTTTCAGTCTCTCTCTCTCTCTCTCTCTCTCTCTCTCTCTCTCTCTGTGTCTGTATGTAGGCCAGAGAACAGCCTCAGGTGTCATTCCTTAGGAACACTGTCTACTCTCTCTCCTCTCTCCTCTGTAATAATCATTTCTCCTTGGTTTAAAATTTTGTATTTATTAATTTTTGGCTCTTTTCTGCTCCTGACTTTCCTGTAACTTTAGATTATGCAGAGGTGAAGACCTTTGGGCTGGTTTACTTACTAATGTAAGTCTAGAGTAATTTCCCAAGGTGTCCAAACACAAATGAGTCTCCTGTTCCCACCTTAGAGACCCTTCTCCTAATGCCCATCACTAAGAGCTGTCCAACCCCACTATTTTACTGTGCCAGCACCCACAGGCACAAAAAATATACATGTGGTTTTACCTATAAGCAGGCTCTGCAGGCATGGAAATTTATGTCAGGAGGGGTGGAATGCTACAGTACATAAAACCGATACAGGCAGAGAAGTCCACAATTTATAATTCCTTTTTATATGGAGTGAGAGAAAGAGGCTATAATTTTACTACTAATAAAATTATCCATATTTATTTTCAAGATGTGCTTATCTCTATTCACGTTTCTCCCGACCATAAACTTGAAGGCTCTTTTAGATCATCGATTTACAGTTTTAAAGAGACCAATTTCCCCCAAGACCTCTCACTTTGGATGAAATCTCCATTTTGTCATTCACCTTAGAAGTTGAGAAAAGAGTTTCAGAAAGACAAAAGGGAAACACATACGAATGTTTACCGAAGAGTGAAATTGGAATTAAGGAAAAAATAGAAAACGAAAGCACGCGTGCAGCACGGACTTCGAGTCCCACTGAAGGCGCCGGAGCCCACATCACCAACGCGGACCACCGACGGGGCGCAGCGCTTCAGTGACCCGCTGCGGAGCCTCACCGCCGCCTGAGGTCGGACAAGCGACTGTGAGTGGCAGGGGGGATCCGAGCCGCCCGCACCCACCCACCTCTGGGGTCCTTCTGAAGGTTGGCCTGCCCTGTTCACCGCTTTCCCGGCTGGAGCGTTTCACCTCCACCTCCTTGGGCTCGGCTCCCTGCAGGCCCCGCCGAAGGTACGGTGGCACCCCGCTGTTGTCAGCGCGCCGGGCCCCCAAGGTCACGAGCTCCCAAGCCGGTTCCAGTCGCGCGCACTCCGGCGGTCTTAGGCCCCACGCTGAGCTGCTCCAGTCCTCGGCCCCACTGGAGAGAAGAACGCGCAGGGCAGTGGCGCGGCTGGGCTCACGAGCACCCGGAGGACCCTGGCCATCGGGGAAGAAACGAAGCGCCTGTTCCCTTTGATCTGATTTTACAGAGACTTGAAGTTGACATTAAACTTTGAATGCTTTTTATCTATTTCAGTCTCTTATAACCACTTTGGAGGTGAACTGTCCCGGTGCGGAACAAACCCTGTAGGCTGGTGAGAGCGCGAGGGAGGGACCAGGGCACCCGGCCATCTCGCACTGCTGCACGTGCGGGAGCGACTCAACGAGCCCTCTCTTCCTCACGTCCACACTGAACTCCCTCTCGCCCCACATACCTCTCGTTCCCCAAAATGTGCCCAGGACCTCTCTCCGCAATACTGGCCCCAGAGGCTGGCGCAAAGTTGAGAGACCAGAATACGGTGAGGTGCAGGGTGAGAGTCTCCCCGAAAGCTATGAGTTTCGGTGCTGCCGAGCAACCTTTCCTCCGCAGCCCCCGCACCCACACCGAGCCTCAATTACTTTCAGGTGTGGACCACTTAATAAAATAAATCTTCCTGGGCAGGAGGCAAGGTTTTAGGGGCCAGAATCAAAACAGCAGACTTTGAAATCATGAACAAGAGCTTCACTCAAGTCCTGGTTAAGAGCTGGGAGGATAGGGAAAGAGGTTTGGATAGTGTCTCTTCCTGGGGCGATAGAATCTGTCTTTGGCTGGGTACGAGGCCCAGGGAGACTTTCTCTTTGTCTCCTATCTAGCCTAGACTTTTGTCTCTTTCTATCTCTGATCTGATGAAGGGAAACCGGCGCTTGATTGATCGCTATTAAACCAGCCAGAGATCCTGGAGCCCAATCTGAGAAACCCGGGTGGAAACTGAAGGCTGTCCCTCCTTCACTCCTCTCTCTGTGTGTCCTTTGTCTTCACCTAAGATTTCCCAACGTGGTTTTGCAATGCTCCAGCAAGACTCCAGTGATCTCTAGGGCTTTGTGAAATGCTCAAAATTAAACAAACTTGAATCGACATTAATTATTTAGCTCCAGAATACAGACCACTGATTGGGCATGGGAAGATACCCAGGAGGATGTCCAACAAAGGATATCCAAAATCATAGCTCCTTGAGGTAAGGATGCCTTCAGAAAAACTCAGGACTTGGGGTGGGGGTAGGGGCAATGGGCAAGTTGCCAGGAGAGCAGGGGCTTGGTTTATTAAGCTTTGGGGTAAGAGAAAGATCCTTGATAAGAGGGGCAGAAATTCTGTGCCATACTGGACATCCTCTTCCAAACCCTTACTGTCCATCTCCTTTCAAACTTTTGGAGGAAGAAGAGCATGAGCTTCTCTCTTCCCACCAGCATTTAAAATCCTTTAGTAAGGTGCAGTTTACACTAGATGAAGCAAAGTGGTTTACTCCCTGTATGCTAGGAAATTCAAGCCAAAGAGAACTTTTGTATGACTTGCCTAGGAATCTGGATGGATATAAAGACTTATCTACGGTGGTTCTGCTCTTTAAGAGTTGTTACTCACCCAAAAGTCTCAGAGGGCCCCTCACTCCTCCTCACAACACCGGCTCTAGGAAACTGCCCTTCTTAACATAGCCAGATGGTCACCATGGAGTGGCAGCTCAGTCTTGTTCGCTTTACTAGTTCTCAAGGCCTCTAACAGTGGCCCACATGTTTCCACACAGAGAACAAATCTGCCCCATGACAGAGTGACTCTGTTGGGGAAAACATCAGTGCATTTGAAAAGATGCTGGGCCCACCGTGAGAGCAGGAAAGATAGTTCCCCTCAGGAAGGCAGCAGGGGCCACTAGGTGGAAACCAAGTCTACCCTCACTTGGCCAGAGCTGACTGAAGGAGGGATTATTGACCAAACATCTGCAGAGTGAGACCATGGGGCAGTGGGCTAATTATAGAGAGTATCTGGCCAGTACAGACTATGACGATGGTACTAGCCAGTTGTGGAAGTATAACCTGTGCCTGGTCTTGGGGCCAAAGTGAAAAGAAATCTTGTAGCCTACAAATCCCCTTCCCAGAGCCTAAACTTTATAGCAAATAACTCCAGAGTTTAGCTGGATATGTAGCTCAGTATCAGAGTGCTTGCCTTACATGTGCAAGGCCCTGGGTTCCATCCTCAATAACATAAGGAAAAACAAAAAAAAGTTTAAACCCCAGTGACAACTGACCTAAATAGCTTATTAACAAATGGAAAATATATAAACACATAACAAATACCTCTAAGAAAGAAGTTATTAAAATCCCTCCCATGTAGTTTGCAAAATAAATAGCTGAAACCATATGGGTGAGGAGGAAAGTGGCTGTGTCCTAATTAGCTGTGTGCTCTTGGCACAAGTCCCCTCTGTAGGCCTCCAATCCCTCATTTCTAAGTGAAGATGACAGACCATATCAGTGGTTCTCAGAACTTTAGAACGCATCAGAATCACCTGGGGGGGAAACAAAACAAACAAACAACAACAACAACAAAAAGGACTTTTTAACTGAGCCTAAGATAGGGCCTAATAACTTACTTCATTTCTAACAAGTTCCCTGCTGCAGCTGCTGCTGGCCTGAGTCCCACTCTTGAGAACCTTTGCACTAGACCATGTTTAACACCCGTCCAGGTCTCCCATTCTATCCTGTGTTCCTGTACTTTCCCAAGAGCCCCTAAAGTAATTTGGAGCCAAATATGAGCAGACTGATGTTTTACACCCAAGCTTGTCCCTCCTGTTATCCGTATGGAATAAATCTTTCAGCTAAACAACAGGGGCTGGCCACCCTGCCCACCCCACTGAGGGATTCCTGATCACTGAGTACAGACTCTCCAGTTTGAATTCCCCTCTCAGCTAGCTGATTACAGTCCTTCAACAATGGCCAATGCTGGGCCTAATCCTAAATCCCAGGCAAGCCTGGTGCATAGACAGCAGCTTTTAAAAGGGTTAGCAACAGCCCAGGGTACATCTCTGGGCCCCTTGGTGTGGCCGAGTGTCTGCTAAACATTTGCCCCAACACACTGCACACACACACACACACACACACACACACACACACGTGTGTGTGTATGTGTGTGTGTGTGTGTGTGTGCGAGTGTCTGGGTGCACATGCTCACATGCACACACACTTCACCACACAGGGAGCCCCCAGTCAAGAGAACTAGTTTTACTTTGATGTACCTCTCACTGCACATTTGTTTCAGCTCCTCTCCTGGAGCCCTGGTCTTATTTATCTTTTGGCATGGGTTCTTAGGATACTTCCATTCAGGCAGCAGCAAAATCACTCAGCTCCACTGTTTTATGAAGTTTATCAAACAGCAAAATATCCGGTCCCTTTGTCCAATATATCTGGTGTGAATGTGCCTACAGATTTTCTTTTCCCCAGTCATCCCAGGTCCTTGTGTGGTTACAGATACCCTCCCCTGGGAGCACCCTGTAAAATCCAGGTCTTGCTATTTCTTTCTGCAAGGAGCTCCAAAGCAGATTTTAAAAGGCTTCAGCACTTCTGAATAGAGTGACACAGACATATACTCCATTCATGCACACACTGTGTTCTCATCCACCAGAGCGCCCCATGTGCCACGGCAGACTGGCCTCCCTCTACAACCCCATCCCAAAGGCAGGAGCTGCTCCTAAAAATATCACTATCGTTTCAGTCTCAACTTTGGGACCTCTGTGGAGAGAACTCCCTCCCTTGTACGTGAGACACCTGCACTCCTTTAAAGACACGATGTGTTTCATAACCTCCACAGGGAGACTCAAAACAGCCATGGGCCTGGTTTCTCCAGCCTCCTGCCTCCTCCTCTCAACATCCTGCTTGCTTTGCAGAAATCATGCCAATACCAGGGGCTAGGTTCTCTGCTTCAACCCCAAGAGCTTCTGCCCCACCTGCAGGTAGTCTCCACTCTCTGAGGGGCATAAGCCCCCATAGCCAGGCTCCCTCTAACGCAGTGCCCTTTCCCAGTGCTGTCACATGGGCAGTACTGACCCTAGAATTCCTACTCTGAGCTCTTGTCTTTCTACCTGCCCCCTTAAGATGATTCCCCAAGTCCAGAGAGTCACCCCAGGGCTTATAGATGCCCTGGCTTTGCAGTTTTGGATGCATACTGGGAATCTGTATGCAGGAATCTGGCTCAGAAGTTCAAAATGGCTTTTTTTTTTTTTTTTCCGGTCTTTTTGAAACAGGGTCTCCTTGTAGCCCCAGCTGTCCTGGAACTCACTATGTAGACCAGGCTGGCCTTGAACTCTCAGAGACCTACCGGCCTTTGCCTCCCAAGTGCTGGGACTACAGGTGTGTGCCACCATGTCTGGCTCAAAATGGCTCTTAACACATCCCTGTGCTCTTTCGAGGGGTGTCCTCTGTGACCCCCTTTTTCTGGGCCTCTGATCGTTCATGTGCACTTCTCACACCTTGTACCCATCTGGCACTGAGTCTTGTCATTTCTTCCTAGTAACACCTCTTCCCTCTAGACATCCTTCTCCCTCTCCCACATTCCAGTACAGGTTTTTCTCACCTCCTTCCTGGACCAAACCTGCTGAATGTATCCACTTTGCTTATGCTGCTTGGCTACCTTGGGCAAGTTGCTTTCTCTGTGCCTTAGTAAGATGAGAATGACATCTTCAGGAGATTAAATGATGCTCTGAAAGGGCCTAGCCCAAAATAAGTGATCAATAAATATTAGGTGTCATCTTTTTTAAAGTTTTTAAATGTTTTATTTGTTATTGTTACTTTATGTGTATGAATGTATTGCCTGCATGTATATAAGTGTACCTGTGTCATGCAGTGCCTGCTGAGGTCAGAAGACAGTGTCAGATCCCCTGGAACTAGAGTTACTGATGGCTGTTAGCCACCATGTGGATGCTGGGAATTGAACCCAGGTCCTCTGCAAGAAAAGAGCAGTCAGTGCTCTTAACTGCTAAGTCACTTCTCCAGCTCCAAGGTCTGATATTAGAATCATGATTCTGGTCAAGCTTCCTTATCTTCCCAAAGCATTACCTCTCATCTTTCTGTTAAAAAAACAACAGCAGTAATAATACTGACAACTATTGAATACTTGAATGGGCCAGGCCCTGTTGGAACTGCTTCTCAACACTCTTTGCCAGCTTCCTATTGCCTAAAAGACAGCAGGCATTTTTCACACATGCTACATTTTCATTCTGCTCAGCCTACCTGTCACCATCTCTGCACTTTTTCTTGAAAGAACTTGATGATATTCCTTCATCAAGCCCTCAGCTGGAGATGTCAAGCATTTCCCTGTGCCCCAACATGCCCTGTTTACTTCAGGGGAGTAAGCAACCACTCTCTTCCATATGACCTGCTTTGTTGAACCTTCCTGTTTTCTCAGATTGGAACCCAAAACACTCTGAGGTTTCTTTTGGGGGGTAGTAGGAGGATTCCTTCACCTCAATCTCAATAGTTGTGCAGCTGGAGTCCAAGAATTGGATTGGTGCTAACATCTCATGATGTAATGGTTTCCTTCGCCACCTGGAAGTGACCTAGGAGTACACCAGCCCCTTCCTGACTGTGTCTGCTTCTCAGGAAGGGCAGGTTCTCACATTTAACAAGCATCCCATGTTAATGATGCTAGAGAATCATTAATAAATCTAAATCTTGCCTCTCTAGGAAGAAAAGAAATCCTAAGCCAAGCCTTGACATTCCAGTGTACTTTTAACCCCGTTGTGTTGTGCATAGTCTGTCCCCAGTGAATACTTAGATCCCTTGAATGGCTGCAAAGAAAGAAGAGCCCATGTGCACGTGGGATGATTCGGGCAGCTCTGCATGCTGGAGATGATGCAAGCCTACCATGCCACCAACTGGACATCCCTTCCACAGCTGACAGCAGTGTACATATAGAGTCAGCACACTTCTCACGTCCCTCCTCTGTGAAGCACAGAAATGAACCTTCTCCTTTCCTCTGCACATGTGGGCTAAGAGATCATGGGGAGCTGGGTGGAGTGGCACATACCTGTAGTCCCAGCACTCAAGAGTGCTAGTCTCTATGTACTTTTAGGCCAGCCTAGGCTTTCCAATGTGGTCCAGGCCAGTCTGGACTATATAGTGAGAAGAGAGAGCGAGAGAGAGTCTGAATGAGTCTTATAGCCTTGAGATCAGCTCTCACTGCTGAGGGACATCCCTTAGGTGCTTGCTTGCTATGACAACTAGAAACAAAGGTAGAGAGAAAACCAGAGTACACCTTTCAACATTCTTGGGTCTCCTTAGGCTTTCATGGGACAGACAGTGTGACTATCACCATCTAGTGGGCTTTGACAGTCTTCTACCAAGCACCAAGCACCCTGTTAGGCCTTTTCATGTCACCTTATCCATCAATATAGCCACTCCTTTGACTTACCACTTAGCACTAGCACCTGACCTGAGGAGTTAGAAACTTTGGTTTGAATCCCAGCAGCATGTAGCAGCATGTAGCAATGGTAAGATATGGACAGTGTTCTGAATCAGTCCATTGTAGCCAGCTCTGAAGTGACCTCCGAGTAGTTTTGCTTGTGCAATCCTTGCTTACACTAAATTAGGACTGACCAGGGTGATCAGGAGACTGTGGCAAAAGCAGTGGTATGTTGAGCTGGGTGTGGTCGTGCATGCCTGTAATCCTAGCATTTTGGAGGTAGGGGTAGAAGAATCAGGGGTTCAAAACCAACCTTGGCTAAGTATCAAGTTAAAGGCCAATCTGACCTACAGGAAACTCTATCTAAAAACACAAAAAGAAAGGAAGAAAGAAAGAGAAGAAGAAAAAGGAATAAGAAGACAAAAGAGGAAAAGGAAAACAGCCGGGGTGTAAGAGTTCCCAGGTGAGCTCATTAACTGCATGGCCAGGCAGATACCACCTTTTTCTCTTGAACCACTGTGAGAAGAGCCAGCTACCTGGTCATGCTTCATGGCATTCAATCAGCCACAGGGAAAAGAACACACACAGAGGAGCTAAGCTAACACCAATTTGTCAATCATGTGAGCAAGCCACTTGGAACCATGCACACCCCCTTCTTCCTTGAGACTCCAGAGAGCAGAAGAAGCTAGGCAGAGGCCCTTCTACCTACTACCCAGATTTCCTCCCAATTTCTTATAAAGTTCAGGCCTAGTCTCTACTCTCTCTTGATTCATGGCAGACCCTGACCTGGAGTGAACATACCTGTAACATGGTGACAAGCTCCTTCCAGAACTCTTGGGTAAGTCCATCCATATTTCTCAGGATGTTCAGGGGTGTATTTTTGCATTTCCTTCCAAGGGCCCCAAATGTGATAATTACGTACTTATTAGCCCTGTAAAATAACAAATCTGGAATCTGCACTCTGGAACCAATGGATTTCCTGCTAAAATGAGTTCAAGGGGTACCCTGGCCAGCACTCTCCTAGCCCACATCACGGGCTCAGCCCCTCCACTCATCTCTCCACTTCAAGTCTTCCAGTGTGAATGTGTTTTCTGGTTCTCTGTTCTCACTCTTGTGCTGACTTAATGTGTGCCTGCTGGGTGTCAGGTTTGGGTCTCCCTCACCTCAGAATAGAGGGACTTCCCACAGATCAGGACTTCTTCCTCCTCCTTACCTCCTGCTGGTGAAAACAGTGCTTGAAGTTGTGTTCTGCAGATACTAGGGACTGGACCAATGCCCCTAGAACCAGCCTCCTGCTCCCTGGAGTGTCTCTGGATTCCTCTGGACTCCTCTTTTGCCTTTCTTCCTCCCACCACAACCTAGGTCCAGCAGTATTCATCACATCTGAGTTCCCCCAGCATGGCTTCCTCTCTCATCTATGGGCTACTCTCCCTGGGATGCTGTCTCTTCCTGCCTCTCTGTTCACCTTCACCTAGGCCACCTGACTCTACATTTTAGAGTCAACCTTAAGAGTAGCCCATGACTACCTGTCCCACAGGATGAGCACCTGTCCTGTGGCCCCTATGGCTTCCTCAGCACAACCACACTTTGTAGAGTAAATGCTTATTATTGTGGGTTCTTCTCCTGATCATCTGGAAATGCCCTGAAAGTAAGTGGTACTGTCTCTGACTCTAACTGCACAGTCCCACAGTCTGCCATGTGGCAGACATTCAGCAAAGATTTGCATAAAATTAACTAATCTGAGTGTTAAAACTCCCTCAAAGTCTAAACCTCCCCCTTTCTGTTTTACATGAAGAATAAGTTCATAAAACTCCTCCACAAAATCACAGCATGGTCCATGGAATTCACATATTTTCACATAAAAGCAGTAAGTCAGCCGAAGGCTCCCAGACCCTCTGAATATGGCCACACCACAGTCATCACTGCACCCCTCTGTTTCCACCCCATTCCACCCCTACCCCAGCGAGGTAAAAAGGGGCAGAAAAAAAAAATACAGGTTCAAGGGTGGATCTAGGCTCAAGAAACATCTGTATAAACACTAGCTCACTCAGTACAGCAAAGTCGACAAGAGAATCATTCCTCACACTTTTCCAGTAGAGAAACTGAGGTACAGAGAGGTTAAGTGGCTTTACAATGAAACACATCAAATCAATGGAGGAGAAAAATAGTTCCTAACATCCCTGAAATTTCACTTTAACACACAGGATTCAGCCTGGATTGTTAGAATCCCAGTCAAGGATCCTGGCTTCCATAGCACAAACCTTTCTTAAAAATATCATTCATGGGTGAGGAGTGCCGGATCTGAAGGTTTATTTACCATTCCTTAGCCTGACCTTCCAGAAAGAATGTCACTAATGAGAAACAATCCACTTGGGCTTTCAAACCCAGAATTTTTGTAAGGATCAATTTAGGATTTCAGTGTCTTAAACAGAACAAGGGCAATGCCTACTGTCTTCCCTTCAGAGGGGGTAAAAAGCAACTGTGTTTTTCCTATCTAAAAGGAAGTCTTGCATACATCAAGCAAATCTCAAATGTGAGGTTACATCTGTGCCATTGTCCCAGCTCCTTCTGGATATCCACAGGAGGAAAGCATTTTCCTAGGAGGTTGAGGGAAGTAGAAAATGAAACACAAGTAGCTAGAACTGATGTTTCCCTAATTAAAAAACTGACCTTACACTTCAGCCAGGAGCCGGGAACTCTGCTCTCAAGAACACATTCTGTCCTGATTCACATCCAAGTGATGGGTTACTTCAATGTGAGTGAGACTCTTGCCTCCAGCAAAGGATAAGCTCTATGTAGGCAAGGACCATTTCTGCTTTGCTTTCTGTTTCATTCTGATAGCATGAAGCAACTATCATCAGCAGGCCATCCTAAAGATGAATGAATTAAACAGTCACCAAGAAGTATATAATTTTCATTTAAAAATTTGTTTTACTTAGCAAATAAAGAGCTTTGTTTTTTGTTTTGTTTTAAGTTTTTCTTATTATAAGATCTAGAGTTCTCTGGATTGTTTACGGGCTCATCTCTTTCTCTGTGAGCAATGGATCAGTGACAAATGCTATGAAAACTCAACTGGTTAATAAACAGCACAGTGAACTCAATAAAACTTTGTCCCACATCTGAATTGGTGGTAAAATCATTCAGGTGTCAGACACTCTGTTTCATTTGGTCTCAGCTTAGCTGAAACCACCCTCTCTCTGTTTTCTCCCCTTTTCTGGCCACCACAGCTGAGTGTCACTTGATGTTCCTGAAAGCAATAGAGTACAGCTTCTCTCAGACCAACTCTGTCCCTAATTCCATCTGGCCTCAACTTCCTTTTGGGAAGAAGTCTCAGTCTACCCATTCAGATAACAGTGTGTCCAATAAATGATTTCCACCTTGTTAGGTTGGCTGAAGAATAGAGAGAGATCTGTGGGGTAAGGAACATAGACCTGAGTGCAAATTTGGTTCTGTCACTAACTATGTCCACCT
Organism: Nannospalax galili; assembly: GCF_000622305.1. Taxonomy (NCBI): domain Eukaryota; kingdom Metazoa; phylum Chordata; class Mammalia; order Rodentia; family Spalacidae; genus Nannospalax; species Nannospalax galili. Next base: position 1,643,637 of record NW_008353126.1, read on the forward strand.
TGAACAATGGCTCTCTTCTGTGGCCTTGGGCCCTTTCTCTTTAAAATAAGGCTATAGTCTTTCCTATTTTGTGAAGTTATTCTGAAGAGAAAATATGTAGCTAGGATACACAAGCTAATATCCAGCACACTGTTAGTATGTGTATGTGCACATGGCTGAGAAATGAGGGCTTCGGGGTCTCCAAGTCCTCCACAATCTCCAATCCACCTAAAGAGGAAAGTAGTGCCTCAGAAGTTCTCTTGTGCCTTCTATGCACCTGCTCCATTGGACTCCTCTCAGACCAGGCACAGAAGAAGGCCTGCGTTTATCAGTGGTCCAAAGGAAGCATGAGCAGCTCCTCTTAGTATCCTGTCCTGCACAGTTCTGGGAGAAAATTCTCCCAGGAGGAGCAGCTCCATGTATCCATCAAACGCCAATGTCATCTGGGCTTTCCTGTCTCCTTGGTTCAAGTGGTAACAACATCACAGCATGGAAATTATTTCTATTCAAAGTGAGAAAATGTCAAGAGGAATTTCCAGGCTTGGGAGAATGGATCCATGAAGTTACAACTATTTAACCCCAGCCTCAGGACCATTCAATCTGGAGTCAGAAAACTTCCACAGACCAGAAGTCTGGGCCCCTATTTCTGGAGAAATCACCACTGTTATTTCTTAATTAACACAATACAGCAAAACGCAAGCCCTTCTCAAATACCCCATGTCCATGTGTGTGGCCCATTTTTATGACAAAGAAACTGAGGTACCTGAGGCAAAACAGCTTTTAATCCAGGTCGCCTTCTTTAAGACATTTTTCCCTGTGTCATACTTTTATCCTCCAAATTAAGTTCTTGGTAATTTTGTTGATTAGATGTTCTAAAATAACACATCCTTCTAGAAAATCAACAATATCCAATCAACAATTATTGAAACCTTTATCAATGATCAATTCAAATTGGAGTCCACTGGATTCCCCCCCGGTAAAGCCAAAGGGAAAACCTAATTTTGAGCCAAGCCTCTCTCTAGCCTCTTTCTAGCTAGAAATACCAGGCCCAGGTGCTCCCATCTCTGCCCAGCCTGCAGTCTGTGATTAGGGGCCCTAATGGCTGTAATGCCTCCAATGTGGTGTTTAAGCCAATAAGGCCTCAGCAAGATACCGTATGTTTAATAATGGCTTAATGACTCCTTGTGAGATGCAAGGCTTCTGGTTCCTGTTTGGCCTTGATTTACAGCCCAACTCTGGCTGAGGACAGCCAAGAAACCCCCTCTAAGCCTCCAACGGAAGAGGGAGGTGTTCACACCAGGCCTCTTGGATTCCTTTAAAAATTGAGAATTCAAATGAAATACAAATGATGTTTGACTCCCTACCCCTCTCTCTAATCTCTGGGGACATTGAAAATATAAATGGTAACCCAGACCCAAAGGCTCTTTAACCCATGGTAAGTGAGCTAGGGTCCTAAGGACCTCTGGTATTTCTTCCCAAATTTTCGATAGAGTAGGGGTTGTTCCTGTTCAGAAATACTGAGCTGCAGCCCTCATCCTAGGTTTCCTTGTGGCTGTGGAGACTCACCTCTTAGGAGATGCAGTCCTACCTTCACCCTCTCCAAAATAGCAGGCCTGAGGCAGCCCCTCTCCAGTGGGTTCCTGGACACTCTGAAAAGCATTCACTTCGTGCCTACTGCTCAGAGGAGCAGCAGCCCTTCTACTGCTCTAAATATGACACAAAAGCTGCCTGGACTGTCCATTGTTCAGTCCTGGGAGCCTCTCAGTCTGCTCTGGCCTGCCTGGGCTCGGAAACTCACTACCAATAAACAGAAAGACGCTAAGTGATGGGTTCAAGATCCCATGGCCAATTAATGATAGTGTCCAGGTCCAAACTCCTTAAACCCCTGGGAGCCTAGAGCTGTCTCCACATAATATCCAATCACTTCTGTCCCTGTGGGGGGGGGGGTCTGAGGGAGGTGTGCTTTCTTCTTTCCAGCTCTTTCCAGCTACCAGCAAAAAGAGCCAGGTAAAGGGTCAGCCAAAGCCCTGCTGGAAGCTCTCCTCCCAGGCTGTCAGATCAGGCCTCAAAAAAGTTTGTTGGAGGAGGGGTTCTGCCAGCACACGGCAGCACCTTTCCAGTGACAAGAACCACTAAGGTGGATTTAAGGACCGAGGGTACAGCTCTGAACCGGGAACTCACCCAGAAGGGTTAGACAAAAGGGATCCTGCCCTCAAAAGGAAGCAGCCTTCCCCCTCCTCTCCTCCAACTGCCTGGGACACCCGGCTAGGGGTGAATAGCGGGGTTCCTGGGCTCCGAGGGGTTAATCCGCGCGGGGCCGCACGTGACGTGGATAGTTCCAGAATTAAGTCAGAGGCCCCCCTCTCCTGCCCCCAACCCCCCGCGGCGTGCGCCGCTCCCGGGGGCTCCGCGCCCCCGAGTCCAGGTCCCTCCCCCTTGGCGGGCGCTTACAGGCCGCGCGGGTAGCGCAAGCCCCGGAGCCCCGGCGGCCTGTGCTCCCTGAGCCGGCATGGACCCCGGGCGAGCGTTTGCGGTGGGGCCAGCAGCCGGCCCTTACGCGGCCCCGGGGGACGAGCCTCCAGGCCCCCGGGGAACTCCTGACGCTGCTCCTCACCTGCATCCCGCGCCGCCCCGCGGCCCGCGGATGACCCGCTTTCCGGCCTGCGGACCCCTGGAGCCCTACCTCCCTGAGCCCGCCAAGCCGCCCGCCAAGTACCTGCAGGACCTCGGACCCGGGCCGTTGCTCAACGGCAGCCACTTCTACGAGGGCCCCGCGGAAGGTAACGCACGGCGGGCAGCGCTCAGCCAGACCCTTTGCTCCCCTCCCCTGGTCCCCCCAGGTCTCCCTGTCTCCCTCTCCCCTTAGCCTGTTTCTCAACCTTTTTGCTGGTCTCGGCTCTCCTTTCCCACGACTCCCTCGGAAGCCAAATCGCGGCTGGTCCGGGCCAGGCAAAGGCCAGTGCGGTGCAGAAGGCTGAGCCACCCGCGTCACCCACAGCGGGATCCGGAGGCAGGAGGTCAAAGGAGGGTGGAGTGGCGACGGTTCCTGGCCCACTCAGGCCCGAAGGAGAACGAACTGGGAAGGAGAAGGTCACATTGGGCCGGATCTGGGCCTAAGCTACAACCAACCCAGAAGCTGAGGCTGGGCGGAAGGCCCCGGAGCCTAGCTGGGCCCCGACCCTGGGCGCAAGGCTCTCGGCTTTTGTGTCTGGCGTCGGTGGAGGACGCAGAGGCTGGGCCTTGACTTAGAGTGGCCAAGCCGGACTCATCGAAGGGCTGCGGCCTGGACTGACCCGCCTCTCCTACGGCCCAGCCTCTGCGGGAAAGGGTGCTGCCTGTGCACTACCCCGCGGAGTGCAGTGTCTGGTCCCCTAGAACCCGGTCATTGTCAAGACCGAATAATTGTGTTTTTTCTCAGACTAACCTGGCCTCCCCGTCGTTGCACGGCGGTCGCCCTCTTTGCAGTGTCGGCGTCCTGGCACTGGATCGTCACCGCTGGGCTGTCGCGAGCAGCCCTAGATAGGCCTAAACCCTGGGCGCCTTGGGCTCCTGAGACGGTGCCCAGTGTGCCGTTATCTGTGAATGCGTCTGAGCGCCCAGGCCTGGCAAGACCGATCCGACCCACAGGAGTCTCAGCGCCCAGGGCCAGCCCCTGTCTGCTGCTACATTTCACAGCCCAGACCCAGACCTGGATCCCAACCCGCAAGCGCCTGCTCAGCGCTGGCGCCTCGCGGGCCTCCTCAGAGTGTCTGGGCAGCGGGCAATTCGGGCCTTCGTCCGGCCCGGGTGGTGTGAGTGTGTAGGGAAGGGCGGGGAGGTGTGTGGGGGTCAGCGGAGGAAATGAGCGAGTCCGCGGAGCTTCGTGTCTAATGCCCTTTGAAAGGAGGCTCTCCTGATAAAAACCACAGTTGGGACTTAATGAGAAGCAGTTGGCCTGGCTCCTCTGATCCCTGCCAGACAGCGGCGGCCGCGCAGCGCCGAGAGCACCGCCGGGTACAGGTACCCGCCTGGGTGCATGTGCCGCGCGGGGCAGCTCCTACCCCATGCTCCAGAGTCCCCACCCGGGGATGTGCATCCTGCACCTACTGCCCCAGGTTGGACAGCCCTGGTGCTGGGCGCACTGCGAAGAACACTAGAGGACTCCAACAACCTGGGATCCGACGGCGAGGGTGTCGACAACGAAATGCGGAGAAAGAAAACCAAACAGTGTAAGCAACAACCAAAAAGGGAGAGGAGGGAGTTGAACGAAACAACGGAGGAAAGGGTCGAGAACAAGAGGTACCCGGCAATCGACGAGGTGGGCCGAGGAACGAAAGAATAAATGAAGGACCGAGAAAAGGCAAACAGAAGATCGAACGAAGCGGGTAAGCGAGGGAGAAAAGGACGAAGAGGGAGAAACAACAGAGGAAAGAAAAAGAGACGTATTTAAAGAGCACCACAAAATAGGAACAAATGGAATTAAAAAATTAACGATTCGAGCTAGGCGCAGGACCGGCCAAACGAAAAGGAGGTGCAGCGGTGTGAGCGCGAGCCTGAGCGGCGATCCCGGCCGCCTTAGCCTTCCGCTGCCCTGGCTGGAGCTCTTCTGACCTCTTCGTATTTGCTGGAGAGGAACAGCCCCCAGGGGTTCGGGTGTGCGCAGTGTACTTAGCAGAGGTAATCCGTCTTACGTCTCTGCCTTTAAAATACTGGTCTCGAAGCGTTTCCAGTTCAGACCAGCGAGCGAGCAGCTGCGCCCCATCTGCGGCGAGGTCTTTGCTGAGGCCCCGCTGTTGCGTTCCGGAGCCTGGAGCACCGCGCTTCTCTCCGGCCCGGCACCCCAGCCTTGCTCCGGACCCTGGCGATGTGAGGTCCTATCCAGACACGCTTGCGCCCTCAGCTCTTGGTAGCTGTGTGTACTGGAGAGGTGCCCTGCGGTTCCTTCCGGCTCCCTCAGAGCTGCCAGTGGGTCCCCAAGCTGGGCTTCCTGACCTGGGACCTCGTGCTCTGCAAATGACTCGTGCTGGAGTTCTGCCTGCCACAGGTGGGACCCGAGCCTCTGACCCCGCCGACTGCCGGCGTCGAAAGAGCCCTACGCCCTGGTCTGAGCCTTTAGACTGAGGCTATGAACCTCTGAGGAAGCACACTATCCGTCTCGAAAGGCAGAAAGGCGCTTACGTTCTCACGTACTTCCCTAGGGCTGGGGAAAGGAAGCCCAGGTTTCTGAAAACTCTGTGACTCACCTAGCAGTCCCAGCGCAGAGACACAGAACAGCACGTCTTGGAGCAAGGCTGTAGTGAAAGCTGAAAGCCTGGAACCCAAGGTCCTGCGACTGACCGCACTGGTGGCACCGTCTGCGCAGCAGAGTGGCCAGGAGCAGTGCTGCTCACCATCAACTGTACAGAGCCTTGAGGCAGCATCTGATAGGGGCTGGGGTACCCTTCTCCCGGGTCAGAGGTTCACAAGTGTGAAGCCCAGGTCCGGAATAGAATCCTGACCCGGTTGGCACCTTAAAGGTCCTAGTCCTGGCGCCCAGCTTTCCTTCTGTAGACTTCTGTGGCACTCGCAAGGCTCTGCAGTTTCAGGACCCTCTCTGTACTTAGCTTCAGGCTCCCAGTGCCTAACATGAGTATTCACCCTGAACCACCCCATATCTGACAACTCTTTACACCTCAAATGTACCCTCCTTTACCGAGCAGTGTTCCCTGCTTATATTCAAACTGCTGCTTTGACTCCAGGAACCTCTTCATCAGGAGGCTGCTTGGGGTACTCTGAAAAGTGGTCTTGTCTCTGGAGTTTTCTAGATAGACTTAGGAAGCTTTGGGGCAAGAGCTACAGGGAGAGGGGGAGCAATTGTTTGTCTCTTTGAGAGGGTGGTAGATTCTGCTGGCCTGAGATGAGCAGAGGTCAGCTGCCTTAGCCTCTTTTGTGGGGTAGGTGCTGTGTTATCCTTTCATCCCCTGACTTTATCAGCTTAGTAGTTCTAGATCTGGAGAGCAAGTGATGGGGCCCCAGATCTGATTACTTTCTCTGGGTTGGCTCTTATGGGGATGTACATTGAGGGTGCAAGAAGTAGAGAGTAAGCCCCTGGGGTTTGGGGAACTTTCTGTGGTGTGGTTAGTACTCCTCAAACAGCTAGCCTGAGTTCCTGTCACCCATTTTCTGCCTGAAGTCTAGAACCTAACACTAAGATTTTTTTCCCTTTCAGGCCATTTTGAGGACTTACCCTCTCCAGGGTGACCCTTTCCAGGCTCCCTGCTCTCTGACCATTTTTTTTATTATTATTTAGTTTGACTTCCTTGATCCCTCCTTCCTAACAAATAGTACTACCCCTAGGAAAAAAATGTGACAGTGAAGAGTGGAGAGCCAGTACTGGCGCACAGTTCCTCCCCTAGCCTGCCTGTAAGTTGTAGAGGAGACCTGGTGCCTGTGCTGTTGCTACACGCTGGGTATAGCAGAGGTCAGGCCTTGTCTGACTGTCCCAGGCCTCCAGGACACACATGGGTAGCTAATTTCACAGCCTGGGTGGTCCAAGGAGGTCACTGATCATTTTCCAACTGAGAAGGACTTTACCCAACTTGTCTACCAGACAGGGACTCATCTGACTCAGATCTTGAAAAGGCCATCTTTCTGGTTGTACCCCTCCACACACACACACACAGCTGTGATCTTGACATTAACTCTCTAGTAGGAAACTGTTTTTTGGTGCCAGCTAGCTAGGCCTCCTGGGGGCCAGGCCCCCACTGGAGACGGGCTTGGGGCCAAAGAAGGGGCCCTGTGAGTTAGTGGGGCGTCTTTGTGGCGTCGTGGCTGCCATCCCAGTGGACTGGTTTCATGAGGACACTGCTGGGGGTCCTCTCTAGAAGGAAAGGGTGTGGACAATCAGGGTGACCTATTTCGCATCATTCCCTGTTGGCTGGTAATGGTGGGTCTCCACCAAGCTTCCTTAGTGAGAGTTAGCACGTCAGAATAAGGCTGCTGGAAATTGTTCCCAGCCTGCAATGGAGCCCTCCCTGCCAGTTAATCATGGGTAACCGGAAATCAGTCAGAGGCTCCTGAGGAGGGAGGGAAGGCAATGATGAGGATAGTAGGGGAAGGGGTGGTGACACTGTCCCCCCCCACCCCACCCCATGTCTCCTCTCAAGCATAACCTATCTGGCTTTTACCTTTCTATACTGGACTAAATTTCTTTTCCAGACAGGGCAACTTTATAATCAATGGAGACAGGTGATATCTTATGGAATCATCTTTGTTCCAACTTGCTCTTTATGCCTCAGAGCTGGGAAAATTAGTATTAATCTAAGACTTGGGATTCAAAGAACAAGGCACAGCCAGGCCAGCCAAAGGTAGTTTATGCATCTCTGTGGTCTGCCTGGCTCTGCTAGCAAAGCCCCGAGGGCCTGGGAAAGAAGGCCAGCACAGTCAGAACAAGAGAGAGCACTCTAGCAGGGGTGGGAGATGTCAACTACCCTGCCCCTGCTCTTGGCTCTGCCAGGGTAGAGGTCCCTGCTATGGCGCCAATCCTTGCACCTCCACACCCTATGGGACACATCACCACAGAGCACTTCCCCGAAACGAACCCCCCTCTGGCCCCAGCAGATCCACCCAGACCACAGAGCACATGGTTCCCCAGGGCCCCCTCCCCAGAGGCTGAGTTGGAGGCTCAGCAGGCAGGCCTCTGAATGCCAGGCTCCCAGGGAGGGCGGCTGCCAGGAGGAAGGGAAGGGGAAGGAAGGGGTAGGCGGAGACTGAAGCGTCAATGCTCTTTCCCTCCCTCTATTCCACCCACAAAAACCCCTGTTTGGTTTCCATCCTCCTTTTTGTGTTTTCCATTGCAGCTGAAGAGAAGGCCTCCAAAGCTTCCAGCTTTCCCCAGCTGCCTGTGGACTGCCGAGGAGGCCCCAGAGACGGGCCCTCTAATGTTCAAGGCTCCCCAAGCCCTTGCCTGGCCAGCCTTCGTGTCCCTCTTTCCCCGGGACTTCCTGATTCCATGGAGTTGGCCAAGAACAAGAACAAGAAGCGCCGTAACCGCACGACCTTCAGCACATTTCAGCTGGAGGAGTTGGAGAAAGTTTTCCAGAAAACCCACTACCCTGATGTTTATGCCCGAGAGCAGCTGGCTCTACGCACAGACCTGACTGAGGCCCGGGTACAGGTGAGGGGATGGTGAGCTCTAACCATGACCACCCAGACTATGGGCCAGACCAAGGAAGTACTAGGAGAGGTGGATGCTCGTGCCACACAGAGCTGCCTTACCCAGGTCCTACTGATGGCTGGCCCTTTGGAGCTCACCCTTCGTGCTGCTGTGGCTGCAGACTTTTCTGGCTTTCTAATGAAACACATCATTAGATTGAGGCTTATACATAGACTTGGGGGTAATGATCTCTTGGAGTCAAAAGATGTGTATGGGTATATGGGAATCCTCTGTCATTCACTAGTTAGCCAGGTGATTTAGTACACTGAATATGTCTCAGTTTCCCACTTCTGGAAAATGAAACAATAGTAGCAAGTTAGAAAGTTCCTTGAGGAAGAAGTGAAGTGTCAAACACATATCAGTGATGCTCCTGAGGTGACTGCCCAGAATGCGAAGGGCCCTGATGGGAATGTCAGGATCATCATGAACTGGCACCCAGACTCTAGTTAGGAACGCTTGACCAGGAGCCCTTCCCCACCCCAATAGATTCTTCCCTATAGAGACCAAGCCTTAGGGCTTCTTAGATGAGGCAACCAGCTTCCTTAGTGGGAAGCCCAGCCCTTGGGGAGGGGAGGGAAGGGTAGGTCGCTGGTGGAAGAGGGAGAAGGGAAGCCATGCCTAAGCAGGTAGAAAGTGACAGAAAGCATGAGGGTGACAAGCAGGCCTGGGATAGGGAGACATTTCAGTAAGTCTAGCCCAAGAGGGAGATTGATCATTTGTGGTCTTGCTTTGAACTGACTTATTCAGAAGAGGCTACCTAATGCCATGGGGGAGGCACAGGGAAGGCATGTTTGGGGTTCTGGAGAAGGGTAAGGAGGTTAGTTCCTCCTGAACCCACCCCTGCCCCCACCAGAGGAATCTACTTCTCCCACCACGTGGGAGACAAGTAGTGGTGAAGATCCTGCTTATTATTCACTGTATGAGGCCCTTCCAGAGACTTGAGAAGATCTTAGGGTAGAGGCCAACTCTGACAGCCTATAGAGCCCCACAGGCCATTCTGTAGCAGCTAGCATTGAGCAGAGAAAACCTGACAGCAGAATCCAATATAGACCCAAAGGGGCTGAGGCTGTTTGCTCTCCTCTGCTGGGTTGTCCTGCTTCCTTGTTTCTTCTAGGTGGCAGCTAAAACAACTGTCCCTCAAGGCTCTCCAAGCCATGGGAACACCCCCAGATTATATAAAGTCAAGGGAGACCAGAACAGGGAGTCTCTGGAATGTTACACTGGGATGGTGTCTGAATTGTTCTTCCATGTGAAAATGCTTGGAGTTGGGGCACATTACACTCACTCCTCTCCTAGGCCACCCTCCTCCTTCTCCCTCACCCTCTCCCTCTCCCCACCTCTTCTTCCTCCTCCTTCTCTTCCTCTTCCTCCTCCTCTTTTGCCTTTTTTTGTTTGTTTTTTGGAAGGGTTTCTGTTTTGTTAAAATTTTTTATTTATAGCCAAGCGTGGTGGGGTACACCTTTAATCTCAACACTTGGGAGGCAGAGACAGGCAGATCTTTGTGAGTTGCAGGCCAGCCTGGTCTACATAGCAAGTTCCAGGCCAGCTGGGGCTACAGGAGACCCTGTCTCAAAAAGAAAAGAAACATTATTTATTTATTTATTTATTTATTTACTATTTTTAAATTATGTGTATGTTTATGTGTCTACGTATGGGTTTGTGCATGTGAGTACAGTGCTGGTGTTACAGGTGGTTATGAGATGTCTGATGTGGGTACTGGGAATGGGATTTGGGTCCTTCGAAAAGGTTGCTCTTAACCATTAAGTTATCTCTCTAGCCCTAGGTTTTTGTTGTTATTGTTGCTGTTATTTTTAATTAGAGTCTCACTCTTCTTATAATCCAGGCTGACCTGGTTCTCACTCTATATCCCAGGCTGGCCTCAAACAAGAGATCTTCCCACCTTAGCTTCCTGAATGCTGGGATTACAGGCATGAGCCACCATGGCCAGCTACTAACCTTTTCAACCCTGGAAAGATGCAGGAATAGTCAGTCATGCGATTCCCGGAATCAGTCCAGAAGCCTCCCCAATAACAAAGCCCTAGAGTAGGGAGGTTTTCTCTGACAAGGGCATGATACCCAACATAAGTCCCACCCCATGAAGTGGAATAATTAAGTCCACACATGGGACAATGGAGAGAGACCCAAAGTCCAGGCAGAGGTCTACAGTGGTGGTGGTTCCAGGGTGCAATGGGTGGTAACAAGGAAATGATTTCTAATAAAGGCCTCTTCATCTGCCTGAAGGGGAGGGATAAGAGAGAACAGAAAACACAGGCAGCTGGGTATGCGGGGTGGCCTTCTTTGACCTTAGCCAGACCTGTTCTGGGACCCCAGCAACCTAGAATCTAGTGGGACAGGGGTATGCAGAGCCTCTTTAATTATCAGGTCCTTGCTTCCCTGTGTGAATAGGGGTGACCATGGAGAGAAGCATGTGAGGGCTGGCAGAGGTCTCCTCCCAGCCAGGGTAGTTGGAATTTTATATACTTATAAGCACACATAGCCTTTTCTGTTGTTATTTCAAGCTGGATCCCTAGAAAAGAGTGATTGGTTTCTATATGGTTGTTTTTTGTACTTTATTTGAGGCAAGGTCTCATTATCTTAGGCTGGCCTAAAACTCACTGCGTAGCTGAAACTGGCCTTGAACTCCTGATCCTCTAGCCTCCACTTCCCAAGTGCTGGGATTACAGCAGTCCTAACTTACAGTGAGAAGTAGGGGGGGTAACCCCCAGTTTGGTTTTTATATTATCAACATCTATCTTAAAGCCTGACATGATGTTTATTAAATAACAGAAATAAAACCACATATACCAATATAAATAAATATAACAAGATAGAGGATATACCAAATTCATCATATATATATACACAGATGTGTACAAGACATACCACCACCACCTTCCAAGGGCTCATGAATGATCGGAAGGTAAGTTCCCAAACAGATCATGGGTACAGAATGTGGTAGTACAATGAGAAAGGCCAGGGTATTATGAGCATCCAATAGACATGCCTAGCCTGGATGGCTGGGTGGAAAGGAAGATTGCCCCAGAAGGCAAAATCTACTCAAAGGCATGAAGGAGGAACACAGCAGATTGTCTCAAAGGAGAGCTGGGTGGGAGCTTGGGAGGCAACTAGGAAGAACCTAGTACTGTTGCCTGTCAGGACATAGGGCCGGAAAAAGGGCAGGGGCCAGACCTAAGGGACCTTGCTAGGAACTGGGCTGGTTCTGAGTCCAGAGTTTCTAGGGAGTCATTGAGGGTTTAAGCAGGAGAGCCTTTACATTGATTGGATGCTGCAAGGTAGATCAACTGGAAAAGACAAGAGGACCAGAACACTAACACCCAATCACCCCCCAGGTCTGGTTCCAGAACCGTAGAGCCAAGTGGAGAAAACGTGAGCGTTATGGGAAGATACAGGAGGGGCGGAACCCCTTCACAGCTGCCTATGACATCTCTGTGCTGCCCCGAACTGACAGCCACCCCCAGGTGAGACCCTTAGCCATGCTGTGCACCAAGGCCTTGGCTCTGCCCAGTGGAGTTGCTAGTGAGAACACACACTATGACATGGGGAGACCTGGAGCATCCCTGGCAGCATCTGGGCCTTGTGTGATGTGGGCTCATCACTTCTTCCTCTGCAAATCAGGGTTCTTGCCTACCTGTGATATATGCAGAACACAGAGAATTACAGCAGAAGAAAGTATCATTTTTTTAAATTATTTTTATTTTATGAGTATATTGCCTACAAGTGTGTAAGTGCATCCGTGTCATGCAGTGTCCGTGGAGGTCAGAATAGGGTGTTGGATCCCCTGGAACTAGAGTTGCAGATGATTGTTAGCCACCATGTGGGTGCTAGGAATGGAACCCTGGTCTTCTGCAAGAGCAGCCAGTGCTCTTAACCATTGAGTCATCTCTCCAGTCCCAAAAGTATCATTTTGAGAAGGCTGGCAAGAGCATCCTGGATGCTAGCATGGGTAGAAGGAAGAATGGTCCTGGAACAGCTTTCCTGGAAAGTTTCTGAGGCCTCACGACGAAAGAACTGCTAGGGTAAGGTAGACAGCTTCTGGGGCAAGAAGCTCATGACCTTTTCCCTTCTCTTTTCAGTTGCAGAACTCCCTATGGCCCAGTCCAGGGTCTGGGAGCCCAGGGGGCCACTGCCTCATGTCTCCAGAGGGCATCCCCTCTCCATGCATGTCTCCATACTCTCACTCCCATGGAAACGTGTCTGGCTTCATGGGGGTGCCAGCCTCCCCTGCAGCCCACCCTGGCATCTACTCAATCCATGGCTTTCCTCCTGCTCTGGGAGGCCACGGCTTTGAGCCCTCTCCAGATGGGGACTACAAGTCTCCAAGCCTTGTCTCGCTCAGGATGAAGCCCAAGGAGCCTCCCAGCCTGCTGAATTGGACCACGTGATGGGCTGTGTAGACACAGACTGAGCTGCCCACCCCTCTTTCTGTTCCCATCCAATCCCCCACTGGACACCAGACAACACACCCTTCTGCCTCCATACCCTGAGTGGTTCTAGAGGCCTGGGAGGGTAGCTAGGACCTTTGGCCTCCAACAGGGAACAGATTACAGGGACTTGTCTCAGAATAAAGAAATGGGGCTGCTTAAGAGAAAGGGCTTCAATGCAGGCAGGACTCTTCATTACACAAACTGGATCCCTTCACTCAAACTGGGGTGCAGAGAGGGAGACACTGCTTTACTTCCTCAAGACTTTATGGCCAGGTGTCATCTCTCCTACTGAAAGACTTAACTGTCTCCTCAATCAGGGAGCCCAGGAAAATGGGAAGAGAATTCTGATTGAACTGAGGAGATCTTTGTGACCACCTAGGGTTGATTTCTCTTCTACCTTCTCAGCACTAAGGGGCATGTGCCCAGCATCTGGAGCTGACAAGGACTAGAAGATAAAAATCAGCTTAATAGAAGGTGTGGGGGGATCTCCCCTGCTCCAGGCATCCCTTACTCTGTGTCCAGTCTCCCAACATGTTATAGAGATTTCTCCAAGGCGGAAAGACATTCCCTCAGAAATCACCAAACATTTGGATTTGCTTCTCTAAGATCAGGGCAGAGTTAGGCCTTGGAAATCATAATGGATGTTGATCAGAATAAGACAGATTTTTCTAGTCTCTGAGCCCCTGAGATCCTAATCCCAATTTTTGTAAAGATATTTCTGTTTTATTTTGTTTTGGTGTGCTACCCAGCATAAAAAATAAACACAGTGGTGTTTTTCGTACTAGGTGACTGTCATGGCCACCACTTTCTTTAGGGCTCGCCTATGTCTAGGAGCTAGCAAGGATCCAGGGATCTATAGGGAAGGTGGAAGGTCAATGGCAGTGCCCTTGAAAGACCAATGTATGCCATGCCTGGTTCTCTTACCTATCTAGGCTTTGGCAGGTTCTAGGAGGTTCTAGAGCTGGGCTTATTTGGCAGTGAAATTTGGGGTTGGGAAAGGGAGTAAGAAAACTGAGAAACAAAACGTTTGTGGATGAACTGACCATGGAAAGGAGACTAGAAGAATAGGGAGCCCGTGGAGGTTCTGAGTGCCTGTGGGCTGGGACCCCAAGTGCTGGGGGTGGGGCAGCTGCCTTCTCCCAAGATGCCCCAGAGATCACTTTGAGCTGTGGGGCAGAGACGAAAGCCAGAACTCTTGTGGTTTTAGAATATTACCCATTCTATCCTTCATCCCCACTTTCTGCCTTATCTCTGGAGCCTGGAAGGCAGGAAAAAAGCAGGCCTGTCCCTCTTACCCACCCCCCACCCATCACCCCCCAGTAAACACAACCACATTGCTCAGAAGAATTCCACTCAACTCAGCCTGCACCCCCACCCCCCAATGCCTCGTCTTCCGGGCACAGAGAAGCTCAAGCATTCAAAGATACATCAGAGCAGGGAGCAAGTATCCTATCAGATTAGATTTCCTAGCCAAGATAGTCACTGTGAGGAGGCCATGTATCCCCAAGGAAGTGATTGTCTTCCCTCTTCCTTCCCCAGCTGCTGGCAACTTCTTTCTTCTCTGTCCTGATGTTGGCAGAAGTGGGCCATCAGGAAGGTTAGAATCAAACGGGAGAGAAAGTTCCCTCAGCCATCACTGATGAGCCTTCCATGCCTTCACCACTGGTCAGTTAGGGGACTCAGATCCCATCTCTAATTCCAGGATGCATTTCACTGTACTAGAAATGTCTTCATCCAAGGAATGGTCAACACAGTTTTGGCCCTCTGTTCCACAAAAGTCTGAGAGCTACTGTATTAGTTTTCTTGCTGTAACAAAATACCTGACCAAAGCGACTTAAGGAAGGAAGCGTTTCTTCTGGCTCACAGTTTGAGGACACGGTTCATCATGAAGTGGGAGTCATAGCAGCAGGAGTGTGAGGCAGCTGGTCACAGACAGGGAGCAGAGAGAGAGGAATTCTCCTGCTCAGCTTGCTTTCTCCTTTATATTTAGTCTGAGACTCTGGCCCATGGGATGGTGCTCCATATGAATGCAGAGAGGGGTTAGTTTGTTCTGGAAACATTTGTTAAAGTCCTGCTCTGTGCCAGGCATTGTGCTGTGCCAGAAACAGAACAATGGTCAAAAAATAAAAATAAAAAAATAACCCCTGCACCATGATTTCTTTTTTCTTAGTTTAGAACGACAGAAAGATGGAGGAAGAGAAGTACAGGCTCTGTGAAGCCCAAGCAAAGGAAGCTGAAATAGAGGCAGGACCAGACAGAAGAAAATAATGCCGAGACCAAGGTCAAGTCACCAAGAGTGTTAGCATTGGCTGAGGCCATGGGCAGAGGCTGAAGAAGGCCCATGTTGGGGGCAGGCCCACTGTGGGGAGGGTACAGGAAGGCTGGAGGCTGGCTACTGGCTCCCATCCAGGTGCATCTGCCCACAGCTCATATTTTTCTGTTCAGTGACAGCTAAATGAAGAGAAAGCTAACTTTACAACCACCCACTTCACACATAATTAATATGAATGGGCATCTCAGAGCCTGTTTTGTGGGATTATCTGTGAGCTGACAGGTCCTCCCACTGACTGGGCCATCCCAGCCAGCCTGTCCCCTGGCTGGAGCATGGACAGCCCCTCACCTGCTTCCCATTAGCCATTCTCCCCTCCTCCTCCATGCCTGTAAGACACAGTCCCCCAGGCTCCAGATACCCTGCCCCCAAGCTCACTCCAGAGATGACCTGAGACCCCAGGCTCGTAGTTCCCTAGGGTCAGGCTGGGCTCTGCTCATTCTCCTGGGTAGGGAAAAGGAAGAGGCTCCACCGAGAATCCCAACTTTGGGAGAGTTGCTGTCCTCAGTCTGCCTTTACTGATGCTCTTCTTGGTCCCACTGAGGCCCATCCACAGATTTAAGCCTTATGCCAGTTGTGCTAGCATACACTGATAGTTCATGTTGATGGGGTGGAAGCAGGAGGATCACAGATTCGATCCTTAAATCTTGGTTGTGGAAGGGGAATAGACTCTACAGGGCTGGAAGAACTTTGCCAGGGGTCCTGTTGGTCCAGATGTCTTCCTCAGTCAGCAGTGAAGACTGTTTGCAATCAAAGGTATTCAAACCTCCTTCCCCTCTCCTCTCAGCCATTGACACATCAACATGAATTACAACCCGAAGTACAGTGTAGCCCTAGACAGGAACAGAGCCCAGCCTGGGCAGGACTTGGGTAAACATTTTCCTAATCCAGCAAAGGAAGTACATACCCTACCCCTGTCCAGCAATCTCGGCTCGCTTTCCACTCTATGTCTGTAGGCTCCCCCAGCCCAGTCCCTTGTCCAGGAGAAAGGCATGGATTGGGCCCCTGGGACCCATGGTGGGCCTTTTGGATGGATTTTGTGGAAGAATTCTGTGGAGAAGTAGGAGATACTGGTATCTTCCTCACCTGGACCAAGGCATTTAGTGCAGCACCTGGCCCAGAGCAGGCCTTAGATTTGTGACATATGATGGTAGGGCTGCTAGCTGAGTGGCTGGCCCTTCTGAGAAGCCTCAGATTCAGAGCATTGAGCTAAGATGGCTGTAAGGAGGTATAAAACACAGTTCTGGCCTTTGAGGATTTGTTTTCTAGGAGACACAGGAAATGGATGCAAATTCATAGGTTAGAATTAGGAAGGGTCATCAGCAATGCTAACACTACTATTATAATTGTCCCTAGTCACCCAAGTATGCAGATCCATGATTCATTGCCTTGTTTGGCCTTGCAACAGCCAAGTTTAAGCCAAGTGTTACAGGTAAGCCACCCGAGGCTTAGAGCTCTATTAGCTCAAAGAGCCTCAGTGAGCAAAGGTCCGAGCTTGGATTAAAAGTTAGGGCTGTCTGGCTCCTAAGAGAGCTAACCACTTATTTTATAGCAGCATCCCAAGGCTGACTGACTGTGCCAAGTGCCAAATGAACACAGCAGCAGCTATGTCTCCAAGTAATCAGTTCATTACAGGACAGACAGGAAGACAGCCTGCAGAGAGATAAGCCTAGCACATGCAGCAGGGGCAGCTGGCATAGGAGACCTCTGAAACCAGGAGAGAAATGAATTGCGGTACCTAGTGGCTCAGTTACTTGGGAGGCTGAAGCAGTAAGACTGCAAATTCAAGGCCAGCGTGAGCAACATAGTGAAACCCTCTTTCAAAATAAAAATTTCAAATGAATGAAAGTTTTAAAAAGCAAACAAAACAAAACAAAATAATTTACAGGGCTGGAGAGATGACTCAGTGGTTAAGAGTACTGGCTGTTTCTACAGAGGACCTGGGTTTGGTTCTCAGCACCCACACGGCAGCTAGCAAAACTTACTGTGTTGTAATCTAGGCTGACCTAGAGCTCCTGATCCTTCTGTTTCTACCTACCAAGTCCTGGCATTATAGGTATATGCTACTATGCTTCACCAAGATTTCATCCTCTATGTAAAAGTAAACAAGCACATCTATCTTAT
Organism: Nannospalax galili; assembly: GCF_000622305.1. Classification (NCBI taxonomy): domain Eukaryota; kingdom Metazoa; phylum Chordata; class Mammalia; order Rodentia; family Spalacidae; genus Nannospalax; species Nannospalax galili. The sequence continues at coordinate 1,660,687 of NW_008353126.1, forward strand.
TAATATGCAGATTTTCCTCTTTAATAAATGATAAAATTATATGTATACCAAGGAACTGTTTTAAAATAAATTTGTTATAAATTATAATCAACAACAAAAGTAGAAAGTGCTGGGATCAGATCTCAGTGGTAGAGCACTTGCCTAATGTGTGTGAGACCCTGGGTTCAATCCCTAATATGTCAAACCAAACCAAACATAAAAACCTAGCACCAATCCCAGTTACTTTGGGGGTATACTCAGGGTAAGTCAGAAGCTAAGCCAAGGCCAAGCCTGGGTGGCCCAGTCAGGGCCTAAAGCAAGGAATGTTTGCCATGAATCTTCTGCACCAGGGAACGTGGCAGAGCTACTACTAGGTGACTATGGCAAACAAATGAACAACTGAAAACACTGGAGTGAGTGCCAAGGGCTGAGAATGATTACAGGGGGTGGAAGTGAGATTTTTCAGAGTTTATATTTCTTTTTTGTTGTTGAGACAGGGTCTCAATACTATCCACATTTAGGGTAACTCTTTTCTCCTTTTCTCCTCAGTTAAACCTCTCTCAAACACCCCTAAAAACATACTCTGAGATGCATCTCCTGGGTGATTCTATAGTTGACAAGAATAATCATCACTCAGGTCCCTGTTTAGCATCCAGTAAATGGTTCTTAGGACTGACAGGGAACAGCCTGTAGTTCATGCTAGCCTTGAACTTCTGATACCTCCTGCCCAAGTCTGATGTTATATTCTATTGGAGGCTGGGTTTGAATTCTGGTTCTATCCCTAATTTTTGTATGACCTTGGGCCAGCTCTTTACCCTTTCCGTGCCACAGTTTTCTCATCTGACAAACAGGAATTGCAGTGGCATTTACTTTAGGGCATATTACTTTTCTTGTTACTGTGACAAAATATCTGACAAAAGCAATTTAAGGAAAGGTTTATTTGGGCTCCTGGTGTGAGGAGATACAGTCCATCATGGAAGGGAAGGCATGGTGAAAAGAGCACAAGGTGGCTAGACACACTGCATCTGTCCAGAGTCAGAAAGCAGAGTGATGAATGCTGGCGTTCAGTTTGCTTTCTCTTTTCTCCTTTTTATTCAGCCTGGGCCTCCAGCCATGGGATGGTGCCATATTTAGGGTAAATCTTCCCTCCTCAGTTAAACCTCTCTGGAAACTCCCCTATAAACACACCCTGATGTGTACCTCCTAGGCTAATCTAAATCCAGTCGAATTGACAAATGAAGAGTAATCATCATGCTGTCCTGACAGACGTTCCACCACAGTGCCTAGAATAGTACTCATAGTATCCATTATTTGCTAATACTATGTAGAGAATGTGACTTCAGAAATCATCCATGTGCCTGGTTCTTGTTTACTATCCAGTAAGTAGTTCTTAGGACCTACAAGGAACAGTTCCCACCTTCAAGGTGATACATCCCTTGGGTGCATTAAGGAGCACTGGACCCTTCTGTGTGACTCAACCATTGTCAGAGCTCCTTCATGTACATCTCATCACTCAGATAAGGGGTAAAGTCAGAGACTGGGTGGTTCCCAAACATTTCCATACAGGGACCTGGGTTCTAAGGACCAATATGACAATAGCCCACTGAGGTGGTGAGAAGCTGCTTTGCTCCCCTCCCCTGGGACCAGTGACTGAACCAAAAGATGAAGGAATTCACCTGCCCAGGCTTGATAGTATCAAGTTCTTTTCTACAAGGCAGAGGAGAACCTGGGGAAGTCAAAACAGAGATGGGGCTAAAGCCCCAGGTCAAACAATTTTAGTAACTTAGATGCACACTGGAACAAGAATGTGAAGATCCATCTTCTCCAACAGAAATCTCAGCATCTATACATCCTTATCAGTTCTGGCAAACAGATCCACCATGTACATAGACAGTCAGGCTCCCTTGTCCTGTGTAAGTTACTTTGGGGAAAAGGGCCAGTCATAGGGACTTTCCATCCCATAAGACCACATGACTTCCAAGCTGATCCTTCCACCTGGCTGTTTCCATGAAGCTGGCATATTAATACCCATCCTAAGGCTTAGCAGGTGAGACCCTGAAGGCATTGAATCTAAAAACCAACAAAAGAGACACTTAGAAAGCTTCCTTTATCAGTCAAGACACCCTCTCTCCCCTTTAGAGATTTAAGACCTCATATATGTTGCCTAAGGAAGCTTCCAGCAGTTTTGAAGAACAGTCCTGTCACTAACATCACACAGGTACTCTGAGGTGGAGCCTGGAAGGAGATAGAGGCAGGCATGACCAAGTACCTGAGCTGAATGAGGCAGACTCATTTCCCTTAGCCATAGGAGGCTCCCACATGCAGTTGACTCCTAATAGCCCTGGGTACACGTTTCTTCTTGGTCCCAATCACCTCTGCCCCAATAAAGACCTGAGCAACTGAACCTGTTTTATCCTAGCACTAACTGCTTTGGTTGAGGACAGCTCAAGAGTGTGATCCTGAGAAACCTGAGGTTTCTACAAGACTAGCAGTTCAGGACCACTGGTTACTCTAGCAACACAATGCAATCCCAGATTGATGTGGACAAATGATTTTTCACTAAGTTCCAACTTCTCCTTCCCTCCTCATGGGGACAAGGGTAGGGGGTGGGAGGGTAGGAGCAAGCAGACAAGCCAAGAGACAAGTGAGTGATTTATTAATGCTGGTTCTCTAAAGAGAACTAAATTTTCAGAGACCCTATTTTTGTTTTTGTTTGAGGCTGGCCTTGAACTATGTAGCAAAGGATGACTGTGAACTTCTGATTCTCCTGCCTTTACCTCCCAAGTGCTAAGATTACAAGTATACACCACCATGCTTGGTTTATGTGGTGCTGGGATTGAAGCCAGGGCTTTTGACCTGCTAGGCAAGCACTCTACCAACTGAGTTACACTCCTAGTCCCCAGAACTTGTCTGTTTTGAGATAGGGTCTCTCTGTATCTCCAGCTGGCTTCCACTCACTATGTAGACCAGGCTAGCCTCAATCTCACAGAGATCTGCCTACCTCTGCCTCCTGAGTGCTGGGACTAAAGGTGTGTGCTACCACATGCAGTTAAATTTTATTTTTAACTTACTTTTTTTATGTGTATGAGTGTTTTGCCTGCATGTTAAGTGCATCCATTCACGCAGTGCCTCTGGTGATCAGAAGAGGGCATCGGAGCCCTTAGAACTGGTGTTAGGGATAGTTGTTGGCTGCCATGTGGGTACTAAGAACTGAACCTGGGTCCTCTGCAAGAGCAGCCAGTGCTCTTAACTGCTGAGCCATCTCTCCAGTCCCTGGAACCTGTATTTCTTACAGACAAGGCAACAGGGATTGTTTTTGCTTTCTTTTAATGTAAACAGAATACACAAACACATTAAAAACCCCATCGTGACATAAGGACATACACAGATTTATACATTTACAGGCCCTTGCAACCCAAGAGGAAACTCAAACCTCTGGTTATGGGAAGCTTCTCTACCTTTGACCCTATCCAAAACCAGAGTGCAGAGGCTGCAGTATCACCTCTGAACAAAACTCAACAGGAGGCTGGAATGGTATCAGAAACCCCCAGATCACAACCAAAGTGCCAACGCTCTAGTCTTGGCCTTCACACTAACCTCTCCTCATTAGAAAACTGACATGCCAAAGCTGCATGTCTCAGAAAGAGTCAGCGTGACCTTGAAACTCAGCTGTTGATGAGGAGTGTATGGCCCATTCCAACTTTTCCCAGCACAGGGCTGATTGTGAAATGAGTTGCAATCCATCATAGGGAGAGGAGGGTAGAAGTGGTGAGGTGAAGGAAGAGTAGATCCCAACATGGATGACTGCTCCTGAGTAGGATGTTGGAATCAACCAGAGGCCAGCCTGGGCTCACACACAGGCTGGGCTGGCTGTGGAGACCTCAGTGGAGCTGTGCTGCCACCTGGAGGGGGATGGGAGCACTGCAGCAAGGATGAGGCCAATCCCTCAGGTAGATTACTTCCTTTCAGTCTGCTGTCCAACAGGATCACTGCAGCAGCTCTTCCCAGGAAATGGGCTTGGAGAAGACCTCCCTTTCTAGCCAGAGGTCATAGTTCATCTGGAAGTCCTCAGGAAGATCTACCCGCTGGCCCAGGACACTTTGCAGGCAATTGTCCACTGGCAAGAAGTCGGGGTTGCTGTGAGCTCGGTCATAACGCCGGGCATTGAAACGTTCAATGTTGGCACGAAGAGCACACTCTTCTGCCTGAAAGTCCCAAGGCCTGGCATCAAGATCTGGTACAAAGCAGGAAAACTTAGTTAAGGGCCCAGCCTGGTAAGTTCCTCTTGAGAACAGATTTTTTTTTTACCCTGGAGGAAGTCACATCTAAATCCAGCCTCATGAAGATTACTAATTAGTATCTTCCCTAGATGCAAAGGAGAGTCTGGTACAAAGAAAAATCCAGATCTACTGAGAAAAAGGCTTGTTCTTAGAGAACCTGAAGACCCAAAGGGGTGTTGTGTGTCACAGTGTTACAGTTGTGGCATTAAGGCTCTGTAACTGTTCCCAGCACCTGGGTTCAAGGTGGCACATGGCACCTGGTCAGGGAAGTGAGAGGATGAGCAAATGAGGGAATCTCTGGGTCCTGCTTCTGCCAAGAGAGAATTCATGCTTAGAAAGTGTGCTGAACATGGGTTGGAGGAAGACACTGTAGGTACAGAATAGTATACAGAGGCCCAGAAACAGGAAATAACCGGACTAACATTCTAGGATTGGGTGTAATCAACTCTCTAGAGCATGTCTATTCTGCACACAGAGGGCACACTGAAGAGACTCAGCATCTGTGGATGCTGGAATCTGCAGGGGTTCTGGAGCTGATCCCTAGCTGATACTGAGGGACTATACTCTGTCCTGCAGTCCTGGGTGTGACAGAGGCTGGCCACCACAGTTAATGGGCTTGAAATGTAAGCTGGATCAGACTATGGGACAGGGGATGGAGAATGATTCGGTCCTACATGCTTTGAGGGTATGACTCCAATCCTAAAGGAAATAGAAATTCCTAATAAGGAATTTTACTCAGGATGTGGTAACACAGAATGTGTGTGTTGAAAAGATTATTGGGGCCAAACTGGAGGTGCTGATGGGAGGGAAGAAACTGGAGGCAGGGAACCAGTCAGGAGCTGTGGATTTAGGTGGCCAGAAGGCAGTTGCAGTTAAGGATGAAGAAGGAAGAAAGGCAGAGACCTATGACAATTTCTAGAAAATGAATGGTTTAAGGTGGAGGGAGAGAGAAACAGGACAGCCAGACACTGATCCTGCTGATCCAAAGTGCTTCCTAGAGCTCCTCTCCTGGTGCCACAGAAGCTGGAGCCTGGCCCCTTTGTTCTTCAGTGGGAAGCTCAGGGTAGAGGTACCAAAGGTGCGGAATAAAAAGTCCTTGTTCCACCCTCCCCCATCACTGCTGCTTTATGTGTGGCCTCACCATTGCCATATGCCCAGTCATCGTTCAGCCGATGCCGAACCTTCTGGTAGATGGCAGACATCGTCTTCATGTTGCTCTTGCGCCACTGTCGCCCCAAGTACTTGGTTTGCACTTTGAGCAGCTTCAGCACATAGAGCTGCATCATGGCTTGTTTTACCTTCAGGGCCCGCTTCAGGATAGGTGCCGACTTGAACACCACAAGCATCTGGGCAGACAGAGTGGCAACCAGGGTGAGGACAGAAATAACTACATGCACTACCATACAGTACTTAATGCCTGCCAGTTTCTCTTAGACTCACAAGTTTGCTGGTACATGGGGCTTTAAGTACTAAAACTAGGAGAGTTCCAGGCAAACCATGAAGGTTGGTCACCCTAATTAAGGGTCACTTTGGTGTGGTGGCGCACACCTTTAATCTCAGCACTTGGAGGCAGAGGCAGGCGGATCTTTGTGAGTTCAAGGCCAGCCTGGTCTACATAGTGAGTTCCAGGACAGCTGAGGCTACAGGGAGACCCTGTCTCAAAAAA